>NC_036854.1:11026900-11164537 GCF_002910315.2 Salvelinus sp. IW2-2015 | reverse complement strand
GCTGTGCCCTGGACACCATCTGTGAATTTGATCGCTCCCCATCTAGCTTCAGAGTTTTTCTGTTAGTGACCTAAACTGGGATATGCTTAACACCCCCGGCAGTCCTACAATTCTGAGCTCAGCATGCCTCTCAACTCACACAAATCATCAAGAACCACCAGGTACAATCCCTAAATCCGTAAACATGGCACCCTAATAGACATTATCCTGACCAACTTGCCCTCCAATACACTCTGTCGTCTTCAATCAAGATCTCAGCGATCACGTGCCTCATTGCCGGTATCCGCTACGGGTCCGCGGGTCAAACGGACCCACCCCTCAATCACTGTCAAACGCTCCCTAAAACACTTTCTGCACGGCAGGCCTTTCTAATCGACCTAGGCCCGGGTACCCCCGGAGATATTGACCTCATCCCGTCAGTTGAGGATGCCTGGCTCATTCTTCTAAACATTACTTCCTCACCATATTAGGACAAGCATGCTCCGTTCAAAAAATGCAGACTAAAGAACAGATATAGGCCTTGGTTCACTTCCAAGATCGACGTGCGACTCGACCAGCACAAAAAGATCGTGGCGAACGTGGCAAATAGCCATCGAAGACCCCCGCGTATTGCAACGTTTCAGGGATAGTCATGGAACCAATACACGCAGGTCAGTCAGGAAAGCAAGGCCAGCTTGTTCAAAGCAGAAAATTTGCATCCTGTAGCTCTAAACTCAAAAAAGTCTGGGATAACTTAAAGTCCAATGGAGAACAAGAGCACCTCCTCCCAGCTGCCCACTCACTGAGGACTACGGGTACACGGTCACCAACCGATAAATCCGTGATAAATCGAAAACTTCAAACAAGCATTTTTCAAATGGGCTGGCCATGCCTTCACGTCCTGGCGACTCCAACCTTGGCCAACAGCCCCGCCCCCCGCCTGCTACTCGCCCAAGCCTCCCCAGCTTCTCTTTACCCCAAATCCAGATAGCAGATGTTCTGAAAGAGCTGGAAAACCTGGACCCATACAAATCAGCTGGCTTGACAATCTGGACCCCCTATTTCTGAAACTGTCCGCCGCCATTGTCGCACCCCCTATTACCAGCCTGTTCAACCTCTCCTTCGTATCATCTGAGATCCCCAAGGATGGAAAGCTGCCGCGGTCATCCCCCTCTTCAAAGGGGGAGACACCCTGGACCCAAACTTTACAGACCTATATCCATCCTGCCCTGCCTATCTAAGGTCTTCGAAAGCCAAGTCAACAAACAGATACTGACCATCTCGAATCCCACCGTACCTTCTCCGCTGTGCAATCCGTGTTCCGAGCCGGTCACGGGTGCACCTCAGCCACGCTCAAGTACTAAACGATATCATAAACCGCATCGATAAAAGACAGTACTGTGCAGCCGTCTTCATCGACCTGGCCAAGGCTTTCGACTTCTGTCAATCACCATATTCTTATCGGCAGACTCAGTAGCCTCGGTTTTTCTAATGACTGCCTTGCCTGGTTCACCAACTACAACTGCAGACAGAGTTGCAGTGTGCAAATCCGGAGGCCATGTGTCGCTCTGGCAGTCTCTATGGGTTACCACAGGTGCAATTCTCGGGCCGACTCTTTTCTCTGTATATATCAATGATGTTGCTTGCTGCGGGCGATCTAACCTCCAAACGAGCTTCAATGCCATACAACACTCCTTCCGTGGCCTCCAACTGCTCTTAAAAGCTAGTAAAACCAAATGCATGCTTTTCAACCGTTCGCTGCCTGCACCCGCACGCCCGACTAGCCATCACCACCCGTGGACGGTTCCGACCTAGAATATGTGGACATCTATAAGTACCTAGGTGTTCGGCTAGACTGCAAACTCTCCTTCCAGACTCATATCAAACATCTCCAATCCAAAATCAAATCTAGAGTCGGCTTTCTATTTCGCAACAAAGTCTCCTTCACTCACGCCGCCAACTTACCCTAGTAAAACTGACTATCCTACGATCCTCGACTTCGGCGATGTCATCTACAAATAGCTTCCAATACTCTACTCAGCAAAACTGGATGCAGTTATCACAGTGCCATCCGTTTTGTTACTAAAGCACCTTATACGACCCACCACTGCAACCTGTATGCCCTAGTCGGCTGGCCCTCGTACATGTCTCGTCAGACCCACTGGCTCCAGGTCATCTACAAGGCTATGCTAGGTAAAGTGCCGCCTTATCTCAGTTCACTGGTCACGATGGCTACACCCACCCGTAGCACGCGCTCCAGCAGGTGTATCTCACTGATCATCCCTAAAGCCAAAACCTCATTTGGACGCCTTTCCTTCCAGTTCTCTGCTGCCTGCGACTGGAACGAATTGCAAAAAAAAGTTGGAGACTTTTATCTCCCTCAACAACTTTAAACATCTGCTATCCGAGCAGCTAACCGATCGCTGCAGCTGTACATAGTCCATCGGTATATAGCCCACCCAATTTACCTACCTCACCCCCCATACTGCTTTTATTTATTTATTTACTTTTCTGCTCTTTTGCACACCAGTATCTCTACTTGCACATGATCATCTGATGATTTATCACTCCAGTGTTAATCTGCTAAATTGTAATTATTCGCTCCTATGGCCTATTTATTGCCTACCTCATGCCTTTTGCACACATTGTATATAGATTCTCTTTTTTTTCTTTTTTTCCCCTACTATGTTATTGACTTGTTTATTGTTTACTCCATGTGTAACTCTGTGTTGTTGTCTGTTCACACTGCTATGCTTTATCTTGGCCAGGTCGCAGTTGCAAATGAGAACTTGTTCTCAACTAGCCTACCTGGTTAAATAAAGGTGAAATAAAAAATMTAAATAAGCTACAGCTAGCTTGCACTGCAGTGCATAAAATGTGGCGAGTAGTTGACTCAAAGGGAGAGAAAGACAATAGTTGAACAGTTTTAAACAAATACATTTCTTCAAAAAACAGAAGCACGAGAGAGAGCTAGCTAGATTTTGTTGTATTTTCTTTCACTTTTACTTTCACTTATTTAGCTAGCGAATGCAGCTAGCTAGTTTAGCCTACTCAAATACCCGGCTCAATTAGAGACGGGTGCCTAGTTAGCTAGCTGGCTATGCCTATCCAACACTGGAACTTTTCCAAGTCAAGGTAAGCTTTTGGTTTTATAAATGTATTGCCACCGGGGCCCACCGGTGTAACTGGTAAACTGCTTGCTGACTGTACACTGTACTGCTTGATTGTAGCGGGTTCACTAAAGCGTTAGTTCTAGTAGCTATGTTGACTATGACATTAGCTAATATGGTGACAATGATGTTGGCTGTGTGTAGCAGTTAGCGCTTATGATATGAAGGTTTGGCTTGGAAAGGTTTTTTTGTCTGGTCACAGACAGCTGATGTGTTGTGCATTGAAGTCCACAAGCGAAGGTAAAAGGTGAGAGGAGGGTAGCGCGTAGATGTGAGAAGGAATTAACGAGCAAAGTGATCATGCTGTTTGTATGTGGCTGRTATGAAAGTGAACTGTGTTTGTGTGTGATCAGGGGTGTATCCGTTCTGCCGATTCTGTTGAAAAACGCTTCTTAAACGAAAGCAAACAACTGAATTTGTAAGTCGCTCTGGATAAGAGCGTCTGCTAAATGACTTAAATGTAAATGTAAATGTAAATTTGTCCAATAGAAACTCTCATTTGCAACTGTTAGACTAATGTTTACAACCTAGAGAGTGTGAAAGGTGGAATTGAATGTGTCACTGTCTGTCACCTTGATTACTCAAATGCTTCTCTCGACCTGTGCACCTTCGTTGTAAACTTTTATTCATAGGCTAGTTTGTAGCAACCTCATGATGGGAGCAGGGAAAATGTTTTATTATGTAGTAACCTTAACCTATCGATGTTACATTGAGCTGGGTGAATGGACAATGAATGACATTCATCCAATATCCTGTAATAGAAGTAAGGCCATGCTCATGAAAAATAATAATCGCCCCCCCTAATCTTAAACGGCACGACCTCCACTGCAACAGACAATGGATAGCCAGTTCAGTGGGAATTATTGATTCATAATAAATAAAAGTCAAACATTTAGAATCTGTATGATCTGTTTAGAAATGTTGTTGTTCTGATAGGCTCATCCTTTCTTTATACATCTATTATGGATTTTCTCCTGCCTTCCTGGTCTCATTATCCAGAATCTTTCTTTTTGATCTAGAATTAAACTATGACTGGTTAAAACTCAGTTACATGCTCGTGGGAACAATAGGCTCTTATTATGTGTAAGATATAACCATCATTTAAAGAGAAAATAATTATTAAATTGGATAGACTACAAACAGTCAGAATATACGTATTTGCCTTGCAGTGTAGGCTACATCTGCCTCTGTCATTCATCCTGGATGTGCATCATCCTGGTCATAGACTGGCACTGGTCAGGGGCTCCCCAAGCAATTGCCTTACAGGCTGAGTGAGGTAATAGTGTGGAACATCTGCTCTATTATCAAGGGACTAACGTCAGTGTAGATGACTTGGTACAACTGGAAAAGTGATAGGTTGTCAGATTTGGCTGCTGATTCCTGTTTTGCATAATTGGGAGAAGAATTATGGAGCACTTTGATGATGTGATAAGGCCAGGCTGGGCCAGGCTAATTCAGCCAAATCTCACTTGGCTGTGACCGGGCCATATTGTTTTATCATTCTCCTCTCTTTCCTCTTTTACCCTGATCATTGCCATTTGGCTTGGATTTGAAGCTGAACTTGGATTGTCGGTATGCATTCTTCTTTTCAGACTATTTAGGTTTAATCCTTGGTCAACATGTCACAGAATCCTGCATTTGCAGAAAAGGAGCGGAGGTTGATTTTATTTTAAAAGAGTTACAGCTCTGTTTTCACAGAGCAGAACATTCTAATCCATTCCACAATATTCCAGTGAAATTTTCTGCAACATTATGCGGCATGTACAGTGCATTTGGAAAGTATTCAGACCCCTTGACCTTTTCCACATTTTGTTACGTTACAGATTTATTCAAAAATGGATTGAATAGTTTTTCCCCCTCATCAATCTACATACAATATGCTATAATGACAAAGCAAAAACAGGTTTTTAGATTATTTTGTACTTTGTTGAAGCACTTTTCGCAGTGATTACAGCCTTGAGTCTTCTTGGGTATGACGCTATAAGCTTGGCACACCTGTATTTGGAGAGTTTCTCCCATTCTTCTCTGCAGATCCTCTCAAGCTCTGTCAGGTTGGATGGGGAGCGTTGCTGCACAACTATTTTCAGGTCTCTCCAGAGATGTTCGATCAGGTTCAAGTCCGGGCTCTGGCAGGGCCACTCAAGGACACTCCTGTGTTGTCTTGGCTGTGTTCTTAGGGTCATTTTGCAGTGAACCTTAACCCCGGTCTGAGGTCCTGAGCACTTTGGAGCAGGTTTTCATCAAGGATCTCTCTGTACTTTGCTCCGTTCATCTTTCCCTTGATCCTGACTAGTCTCCCAGTCCCTGCCGCTGAAAAACATCCCCACAGCATGATGCTGCCACCACCATGCATTTCCATAGGGATGGTGCCAGGTTTCCTCCAGACGTGAGGCTTGCATTCAGGCCAAAGAGTTCAATCTTGGTTTCATCAGACCAGAGAATCTTGTTTCTCATGGCCTGAGAGTCCTTTAGGTGCCTTTTGGCAAACTCCAAGCGGGCTGTCATGTGCCTTTTACTGAGGAGTGGCTTCCGTCTGGCCATGCAACTATAAAGGCCTGATTGGTGGAGTGCTGCAGAGATGGAGTGGTGGAGTGCTGTCCTTCTGGAAGGTTCTGGAGCTCTGTCAGAGTGACCATCGGGTTCTTGGTCACCTCCCTGACCAAGGCCATTCTCCCCCGATTTTTCAGTTTGGTCGGGTGGCTCCAGAAAGAGTCTTGGTGTTTCCAAACTTCTTCCATTTAAGGATGACTGGGTTCTTGGGGACCTTCGATGCTGCAGAAATGCTGTGTCTCAAAACAATCCTGTCTAGGAGCTCTACGGACAGTCAAGTGTTCTCACGTCAACTGTGGGACCTTATATAGTAGGTATGTGCCTTTCCAGATCATGTCCAATCAATTGAATTTACCACAGGTGGACTCCAATCAAGTTGTAGAAACAACTCAAGGATGATCAATGGAAACAGGATGCACCTAAACTCAATTTCGAGTCTCATAGCAAAGGGTCTGAATACATATGTAAATAAGGTATCTGTTTTTAATTTTTAATAAATGTGCAAACATTTCGCTTTGACATTATGGGGTATTGTGTGTAGATTGATGAGGTCCAAAAAATATTTCATCCATTTTAGAATAATGCTGTAACGTAAGAAAATATGCAAAAAGGGAAGGGGTTTGAATACTTTCCGATTGCACTGTATTAATAATAATCAGGAATGACAGTGAAATTGGTTTGTCATATGCATATTGCTCATATGCCACCATGACATACATTACGAGGATGATCCACATGTGATGGTGGATTAATGAACTGAAGTTAGGATCTTTTCCCTGGCTAATCAAAAACTGCTGTTGGGCTCAACAGCATTCCTCTATTTGAGAGATAATGGCTGATGCATTTTTGCTTTGTCAGTCTGCTTTGTGAGAGCATATGACCTCTTTTCACTGTAGCTTTAAGGCCAAGTCTCCCATAGTTGCTGTGTTTCTGGAGGAGGGAGAGAATGGCTGGGGATTAGCTGTGTGTGTGGGATAACTGGGCTTCTCCAGCTGCTGGATCATAGGGTGCTCCACAGGAAATCCCAAAACGCCATTCACATTCCAGGAGGAACTCACAGTTTTTAGAAATTACAATGTTGTGCGCGTTGCATCATGTAGGAAACTATGAAGAATGTAGGCTATGAGCTTAGCCTACATTCTTAGCCTCCAAACATGATATTCCAATTTGCACTATACCCATCATGTGGCTGCTACAACCTAGCCTACAAATTAATGTTTATAACGTAGGTGAACACGTAGTAAAACAAATTGGAGTTTGTTCAGTGCACTTCAGTGCACAACACAACAGCTGTCTGTGACCAGGCGCAAAAACTATCCAAGTCAAACCTTCATACTATAACCGCTAACCGCTACATCGTTCTCACTATGTTAATGTTATAGTCAACAAACTAAAACTAACGCATGAGTAAACCCACAATTCAATCCATGTGTACAATCACGCAGTACAGTGTAGAGCAAGCAGTTTAGCAGTGACACCGGCGGCGCCAGTGGAAATAAACGAATAAAACCGAAAGCTTTTTTGTTGTTGTATTTCCTTTTATTTGATCAAATAGAAACGCATTGAATAACACATTCATAAATGGCAAAAAATACAGCAAAAAAATAAATCATAAGGAATAAGGTTTTGAAGTGTTTGTCCTATATCTAGGTGATAAAACTACCTCCATACTTCCATTCATTTGTATGGGTTACCGTCAGATGAGTTCAGTGACACTTGTGGAGAACACCATTGTATTTGTGAGACTCTCCCCTTTCCAGTCATATTAGTTTGTAGCCCAAGCGGTTCGGACGCTACAAACGTTTTCATGAGAAGACAGATTTTGGGGATGTCTCCTGGTCTGACAAACACTTTCAACCGCAGATGGGCGAAATAGGCAGATGGGGATTTTCTTTATTATGTTCATTAGATTGACGCACAGGATTTGACACAATACTCTTAAGGATTTTAAATCAGTTATTTGGTGACATGTACATATATTTAGTATAGTTTTATCTAAAAAGGATAACTCTGTTTCACTGTTCTTATTTTCATGAAATTCACTCCCCTTCCTACTCGAAGGAGCCTCCACTGGCATACTGTCACGATCGTCTTCGGGAGAAAGAGAGGAGGACCAAGGCGCAGCGTGAAGTGAATACATTCTTCTATTTATTAAAGAAGAAACGAAGAACACTTGACAAACTTACAAAACAACAAACGAACGTGACGCTATACTGTATATAWACAGTGCAGACACAAGCAACTAACATATAGACAATAACCCACAACCCACAATACAAAACAGGCTACCTAAATATGGTTCCCAATCAAAGACAACGCAAAACACCTGTCTCTGATTGAGAACCATATCAGGCCAAACACATAGAAATAGACAAACCAGACATACAACATAGAATGCCCACTCAGATCACACCCTGACCAAACAAAACATAAAACATACAAAGCAAACTATGGTCAGGGCGTGACACATACCCTGACAACAGAATGGTGTGGGCATATACCGGTCATAAAGAATATTTATGAGAGTAGACTGCTGATTGGATATCATCCTCTATGAGGAAATAGCCAGCATTTTTGATACGGTCTGTTTGAGATACAAGTTTGAGGTGTTATTTTCTATAATTTATGCTTTGGCCAGAAATATGAGTATAGGATGAGTCAAAAACATAATTTGGGTATAATTTAACGGAATATGGACTTTTAAAAGTGAGATTTTCAATGGACAGTTACTTTAATAACACCAATTGAACTATCCATTATAATGAATCAGGATTCATTGTTATTGATAAAATTATCAGTCACAACAATTTTCCTCTGAAGTTAATTTTATAATTAAAAAAATGCCTAAAAGATGGTGGCTCTCTGCCACCCTACTCCAACTCAAAATTGAAAGAGGCAATCATGAGATTACATTGTCATTAGAAACACATAATAATCATAGGAAATTCTGCTTAGGAGCAGAAATCAGAAATAATAGCATAATTGCATTTCACATCTGATCCTCTCTACCAAATGTCAGTCAGGGCCAAGTGTAATAAATGTACATTTGGATTCATTATCAGCCAAGTTCATCGACTGTTTTGTGTCTGAGGGCACATGTAGAATTATTCAAGCAGTGTAATAACAATCTAGAACATAGCCCTCGTCTATCTGCAATCTGCACTGTGCCCTAGCTACACTATGTTTGTTTATTCATGTGCATACGCATTCATAATCTCATAAGTCTGTAAGCTTGTTAGCTAGAATAAGTTGCTCCTTTGTTGGAGAGAAAAATAGCACCAAACGTCATGATAAATATTCATAACAAGGCAAAAATAGATGCATATACCAGCTTCGGCTTGACATTTCCAGAAGATGCCAACTGTCATGCTCTGGCTGTAGAGGTATTGGAGGCAATTGACTCTTATACTGTTTTTCTACAGCTKTCCGCCTTTTTAGGGTAAAATGAAATATTCCCCCTGAAGCTAGTCATCTGTAAGTAACCAACCTAATCTAGAGTCGAAGCGTCGACACGATGATCAAACATCAGTTGTCAGATGATTTGTACATGGAATAAGAAATAATAGAAAATTAAAAGATTGTGTTGAACCATGCGAAAGGGTTCACTGCATGAAAAGAGAACAAGTGAATTATGTTTCCCTTCTTAGGGTATTAAATATGACAATAGGAAAAATATAGCACTTTGTGACAGGATGTGAAAATTCTTTGAGATTAGTGAGATGAATAAAATATGCATAATATTCTGGTACTGAACACTTCAACAAAGCCAAAGTGGCTTTAGTGTACCCTGGAAGGACAACTTGAGACAGAGGTAACACCTGGGACACAAGTAGACTTAACAGCAACAAGAGGCAGCCTTAGTGTACTTCTCATTGTATTTATTTGTGAACCAATACAGGTGGAATTAAAGGCTTCATCATTATATTAGCTTCAGAAATGGCAAGCTCTTTTCCATTTACATTATTTTGCATAATTCTGCACACAGCAGTCTCACCCACCGGTATGAGATTTAAATAAATAAATAACAGCAAAACATAAACCGGCATTTTGTTCTCTTTAGGCTTCGGCAAAGCAAATTGAAATAGCACATTACAGTCAACGTTATTTAAAGAGCACTAAGTATGCTATTTGAGATTATCAGCAATGTACCTATTGAATTATATTTAACAATTGCTTTAAATTGCAGTACATAAATAAACAACTGAACAATTATCCACATGAAGAAATACCCATGTCCATATAGATAGCCTTTTATTTTATATTTGATTCAATCAACCAAACCCGTTCCCTGGGTTAAGTACATTAAAGTACTGTAAACAGACACTTGTCACTGCTCCAGAGGTCCTGAACAGTACTGATGAGGTGACTGTACAGTACACAGGAGAAATAAACCAGACCAAGATGACCCACGTTGGTCTTTATACAGGTACTGTATATTGCTATCCATAAAACCTAAGAGTTGGGGGCATTTACCATGGGGAAATTAAATGCAGGGCCTGGTACATTGAATTATTACAGTAGGGTGCCCCTGTTGGTTTGGTGAGAGAATAAAAATCCCTTTCTCCTCTCGGTTGAAATATACAGCCTTCTCCTACAGCACCACCAACCCATCAGACAGACGGAAGTGACAAGGATCAAAAATCATGAGTACTTTCTCATGAATGTATTCATTTCTCTGACCTGTATGACGTCGGCATTCCAGAGAGACTGGAACAGCTAAAGCCAATAATCTTCTATAATACCAGAGACCCTGTGCAGATGGCACTTTCTACATGATGAAAAGTTGCTGATTGTGATGCACTAAAGGAAATCTGAAGGATGATAAACTAATAGTCCTCTGCATTTCCAGTTTCAGTTTTTAAGTAGATCGAACACCACGCCAACACTAATATAAAAAAAATGAAAATTACATTTCTTCAATGAGTCAATCCTATTGGAGATTCTCAGTATGCAATATGGTTGTCTTAAAAAAAAAAAAGAACTTGTGCAATTCAGTTCGCATGAGATACATCCGCTGGGAAGGACAGTTCTTTGTGCTTCACATCTTTGTCTGTATACCTCCTCCTAAGGGGGAAAAAAATTGTGCCCTCCCACCTTCGTTAGAGCTCATTACATGCCGATTCCTCCGCCGTCTTGAACATCAAGATGGAGTTGTAGATCTTAATGGCTGGACCCAGCTTGATGCTCATGATCCTCACCAAGTCAACCTGGGTCAACAGCAAGAAGGCTTCGCCATCTATTTGCTGGACAAGAACATGGGAGGGAGGAGTTAGAGAAGTCTCACATTTTAAAATGGGCACCATCAAAGCATTTTCCTAATAACCATTTTTGCCTATTGAATATGTTTCACATTCAACCTCCAATAGCACGTAGTTAAGATATAGGGGTGCTCAAAGAATTCACTTCAAAGACTAGGTTTTTTAAGGATTCTCCACCATGAGGGTTATGCAAATGTTCACGCCTCATTAGAGGGGGTGTTTTACAGAGGTTGAGTCATATTCTACCTTTAACAACCTGTCGTAAAATCACCKGCTGTTACCGTTGACAGAATGGCACAACATGAACATGAATTCAGAATGAGAAGAATTTCCATGAGAACCATGAGAAGAATTTCCTGTGTTTAATGACTTGGATGATCTGTAGAGAATACCCAAATAGGCCTAATTGAGTGGGCGAATCAAAGTACACTTTTTTTCCTTGAACCACAGGCCTCTGGGACAATMAAGTTATATCATTTTTTTGTGAACAATTGTTTTTATTGCATCACAAAGGCAATACAATCGATAATAGTTTTAAGAGATTATCTAAAGATTAATACAATACACCAATTTATAGAAAAGATGACCAAAGACTACCTATCTCCAATCCACGTCTTTGTTTCTGGAGCTGAACATACTCAGGTTTGTTGGGAGAATGAAATGATGGGGGACATATGAGAGTGAATCAGGCGTCCACCAGCAGACTGTGACAGCTGTTTCTAGTGACAGCTGCTCTGTTTGCAGTCCCCAGTCAGTCAATCAGTCAGTCAGTCAGGGACTAGTACTGCATGTCTTATGTATAACTGCTTCCACCACTCAATTTAGCTCCAGAGAAATATGTCTCGAGTTGCCTTTATTAGCCATTGGGACAGCTGGGTAATCCTTTAGTCGTTAACAGTTCTATAAAGTGACTCCATTCATGAATGTCAATCAAGCTGCCAGRATATTCATTCTTTTCCCCATTGACCCACTGCCTCAAGCAGAGAGGTTCATGGACACTTATCTCTAAGGACTGTTAGTTGAACTACTGAACTCATACAACCTTTACACCTCTACTACACTGCATTAATACAAGTTGTCATTTAAAAGTTACATCCATTGGTGAGTTTTGCAGAGGCACAAAAATTCTTAAGCAGACTCAGATGAGACCACACCATTATGAAGGATAATGTGAAGGTAATGCATCCGATGAAACCAAAATGGGATCTTTATTATCCCACAACAGACAGATTAATGGGAAGTCCTTTTCCCAGAAGCCAGTGTGCGTGTCAGTGGAGGTTCCTCGAGGGAGGAAGGGGAGGACCATCCTCCTCAGTGAATTTCAGAAAAATTAAATAGTGAAACATTAAACAAGTCATCATTTTTAAAACGATACTAAATACATTTATGTTACCAAATAAGTGATTAAAACACACTGTAGCCTACAGTAGCCTCAACAGCACTCTGTAGGGTAGCACCATGGTGTAGCCAGAGGACCGCTAGTTTCCGTCCTCCTCCTCTGGGTACATTCAATACAAAACCTAGGAGGCTCATGGTTCTCACCCCCTTCCATAAGCCCTATTTGCATGGGCCTAGTATTTTATATAGAACGTCAGTTATGTAATTATTACACCAGCATGTCCGTTTTTCCAGTGGATGATTCGGATGGGATTAGCTTTACCAAACTGCCCGTTATATTTTTTCCCCTCATTCACAATTGACCGTTATTACGGAAGCCTTCAGGCTCTTCTAGGCATGAAGATATTTCAAATGTCTAGGGATAGCTTTAAATTGGCCTAATGGCCTTCAGTTCGGAGAAAGTCTAAATAATAGTAACGACTACCCCACGGTTTCCCTGTTCCATCTATTGCTGTTCACTGGACCCTATGATCATTTGGCTACATAGCTGATGCCTGCTGGACTGTTCATTAATCACGGTACTCCATTTTGTTAATTTTTTGTTTACCTGTCGGCCCCAGCCTCGAACTCAGGCCCTACGTGTAGTTAACCGACCCTCTCTGCCCATTCATCGCCATTTTACCTGTTGTTGTTGTCTTAGCTGATTAGCTGTTGTTGTCTTACCCGTTGTTGTCTTAGCTAGCTCTCCCAATCAACACCTGTGATTGCTTTATGCCTCGCTTTATGTCTCTCTCAAATGTCAATATGCCTTGTATACTGTTGTTTAGGATAGTTAGCATTGTTTTAGTTTACTGCGGAGACCCTAGTCCCACTCAACATGCCTCAGATACCTCCTTTGTCCCACCTCCCATACATGTGGTGACCTCACTAAGCATAACTAGCGCATCCAGAGATGCAACCTCTCTTATCATCACTCAGTGCATGGGTTTACCTCCACTGTACCCGCACCCCACCATACTCCGGTCTGTACATTATGCCCTGAATCTATTCTACCACACCCAGAAATCTGCTCCTTTTATTCTCTGTCCCCAACGCACTAGACGACCAGTTTTGATAGCCTTTAGCCTTACCCTCATCCTACTCCTTCTCTGTTCCTCGGGTGAAGTGGAGGTTAACCCAGGCCCTGCGTGTCCCCAGGCACTCTCATTTGTTAACTTCTGTAACCGAAAAGCCTTGATTTCATGCATGTTAACATCAGAAGCCTCCTCCCTAAGTTTGTTTTACTCACTGCTTTTGCACACTCCGCCAACCCTGATGTCCTTGCCATGTCTGAATCCTGGTTTAGGAAGGCCACCAAAAATTCTGAGATTTCCATACCCAACTACAAAATTTTCCATCAAGTTAGAACTGCCAAAGGGGGAGGAGTTGCAATCTACTCCAGAGATAGCCTGCAAAGTTCTGTCATACTTTCCAGGTCTATGCCCAAACAGTTCGAGCTTCTAATTTTAAAAATGAATCTCTCCAGAAATAAGTCCGCCGCCTGTTATAGACCCCCCTCAGCTCCCAGCTGTGCCCTGGAGACCATATGTGAATTGATTGCCCCSCATCTATCTTCAGAGTTCGTTCTGTTAGGTGACCTAAACTGGGATATGCCTAACACCCCGGCAGTCCTACAATCTAAGCTAGATGCCCTCAATCTCACACAAATTATCAAGGAACCCACCAGGTACAACACTAAATCCGTAAACATGGGCACCCTCATAGATATTATCCTGACCAACTGGCCCTCCAAATACACCTCTGATGTTTTCAATCAGGATCTCAGCGATCACTGCCTCATTGCCTGCATCCGCTATGGGTCCACGGTCAAACGACCACCCCTCATCACTGTCAAACGCTCCCTAAAAAACTTCTGCGAGCAGGCCTTTCTAATCTGGCCCGGGTATCCTGGAAGGATATTGACCTCATCCTGGTCATTCTTTAAAAGTAATTTCCTCACCATCTTAAATAAGCATGCCTCTTTCAAAAAAGGTAGAACTAAGAACAGATATAGCCCTTGGTTCACTCCAGACCTGACTGCCCTCGACCAGCACAAAAAACATCCTATGGCGGACTGCACTAGCATCGAATAGTCCCCGCGATATGCAACTTTTCAGGGAAGTCAGGAACCAATACACGCAGTTAGTCAGGAAAGCAAAGACTAGCCTTTTCAAACAGAAATTTGCATCCTGTAGCTCTAACTCCAAAAAGTTTTGGGACACACTCTTATGGAGAATAAGAGCACCTCCTCCCAGCTGCCCACTGCACTGAGGCTAGGTAACACTGTCACCACCGATAAATCCACGATGATCGAGAATTTCAATAAGCATTTCTCTACGGCTGGCCATGCCTTCCTCCTGGCTACTCCAACCCCGGCCAACAGCTCCGCACCCCCCGCAGCTACTTTCCGAAGCCTCCCAAGATTCTCCTTCACCCAAATCCAGATAGCAGATGTTCTGAAAGAGCTGCAAAACCTGGACCCGTACAAATCAGCTCGGCTAGACAATCTGGACGCTCTTTCTAAAATTATCCGCCGCCATTGTTGCAACCCCTATTACCAGTCTGTTTAACCTCTCTTTCATATTGTCCGAGATCCCTAAAGATTGGAAAGCTGCCGCGGTCATGCCCCTCTTCAAAGGGGGTGACACTCTAGACCCAAACTGTTATAGACCTATATCCATCCTGCCCTGCCTTTCTAAAGTCTTTGAAAGCCATGTTAATAAACAGATCACTGACCATTTTGAATCCCACCGTACCTTCTCCGCTGTGCAATCCGGTTTCCGAGCTGGTCACGAGTGCACCTCAGCCACGCTCAAGGTACTAAACGATATCATAACCGCCATCTATAAAAGACAGTACTGTGCAGCCGTCTTCATCGACCTGGCCAAGGCTTTCGACTCTGTCAATCACCGTATTCTTATCGGCAGACTCAACAGCCTTGGCTTCTCAAATTACTGCCTCGCCTGGTTCACCAACTACTTCTCAGAGTTCAGTGTGTCAAATCGGAGGGCCTGTTGTCCGGACCTCTGGCAATCTCTATGGGGTTCAATTCCCGGCCGACTCTTTTCTCTGTATATATCAACGATGTCGCTCTTGCTGCGGGTGATTCACTGATCCACCTCTACGCAGACGACACCAACCATTCTGTATACATCTGGCCCTTTTTTGGACACTGTGTTAACAAACCTCCAAACGAGCTTCAATGCCATACAACACTCCTTCCGTGGCATCCAACTGCTCTTAAACGCTAGTAAAAACAAATGCATGCTTTTCAACCGTTCACTGCCTGCACACGCCCGGCGGAATAGCATCACTACTCTGGACGGTTCTGACTTAGAATATGTGGACAACTACAAATACCTAGGTGTCTGGCTAGACTGTAAACTCTCCTTCCAGACTCATATTAAACATCTCCAATCCAAAATTAAATCTAGAATCGGCTTCCTATTTCACAACAAAGCCTCCTTCACTCACGCCGCCAAACATACCCTCGTAAAACTGACTATTCTACCAATCCTCGACTTCGGTGATGTCATTTACAAAATAGCTTCCAATACTCTACTCAGCAAACTGGATGCAGTCTATCACAGTGCCATCCGTTTTGTCACCAAAGCCCCTTATACCACCCACCACTGCGACCTGTATGCTCTAGTAGGCTGGCCCTCGCTACATATTCGTCGCTAAACCCACTGGCTCAAGGTCATCTATAAGTCTATGCTAGGTAAAGCTCCGCCTTATCTCAGCTCTACCAAGTCACGATAACACCACCAACCCGTAGCACGCGCTCCAGCAGGTATATTTCACTGGTCATCCCCAAAGCCAACACCTCCTTTGGCCGCCTTTCCTTCCAGTTCTCTGCTGCCAATGACTGGAACGAATTGCAAAYAAATRGCTAAAGCTGGACTTATATTTCCCTCACTAACTTTAAACATCAGCTATCTGAGCAGCTAACCGATCGCTGCAGCTGTACATAGCCATCTGTAAATAGCCCACCCAATCTACCTACCTCATCCCCATATTGTTTTTATTTACTTTTCTGGTCTTTTGCACACCAGTATTTCTACTTGCACATCATCATCTGCTCATCTATCACTCCAGTGTTAATTTGCTCAATTGTAATTACTCCGCTACTATGGCCTATTTATTGCCTTACCTCCTCACGCCATTTGCACACACTGTATATAGACTTTCTTTTTTCTATTGTGTTATTGACTGTACGGTTGTTTATTCCATCTGTCTGTTGTTGTTTTTGTCGCACTGCTTTACTTTATCTTGGCCAGGTCGCAGTTGTAAATGAGAACTTGCTCTCAACTAGCCTACCTGGTTATATAAAGGTGAAATAAATAAATAATAATAAAAATATAAAATAATAATAATACATATCAATAAGAACCATTAACTGTAACCTATGCAGACATTTAATGACGTGACGTACACTAAATTACCAAAAGTATGTGGACAGGGAAGGGCCTTCCCCAAACAGTTGCCACAATGTTGGAAGCACAGAATCTTCTAGAATGTCATTGTATGCTGTAGCGTTAAGATTTCCCTTCACTGGAACTCACACTGCTCTATCCCATCTGGACAAGAGGAGTACCTGTAAGAATMCTGTTAATTGACTATAGCTAAGCTTTCAACATCATAGTAACCTCCAAGCTCATCATTAAGCTTGGGGACCTGGGTCTGAACCCCGTCCTGTGTAACTGGGTGCTGGTCTTCCTGACCGGCCGCTCCCAGGTGTTGAAGGTAGGAAACAACACCTCCACTTTGCTGATCCTCAACACAGGGGCCCACAAGGGTGCATGCTCAGCCCCCTCCTGTACTCACTGTTCACCCATGACTGCGTGGCCACGCACGCCTCCAACTAAATCAAATGTTATTTGACACATCCACCGAAATCAACAGGTGTAGACCTTACCATGAAATGCTTATTTACAAGCCCTTAACCAACAATACAGTTCAAGAAATAGAGTTAAGAAAATATTTACTAAATAAACGAAAGTAAAAAATAAAAAGTACAAAATAAAATAACAATACCGAGGCTATATACAGGGGGTACCGGTACCGAGTCAAGGTAATTTGTACATGTAGGTAAGGGTAAAGTGACATGAATAAATAATAAACAGCCAGTAGCAGCAGTGTCAATGTAAATAGTCTGGGTGACCATTTGATACATTTTTATGCAGTCTTATGGCTTCGGGGTAGAAGCTGGTAAGGAGCCTTTTGGACCTAGACTAGGTACTCCGGTACCACTTGCCGTGCGGCAGCAGAGAGAACAGTCTATGACTTGGGTGACTGGAGTCTGTGACAATTTTTTGGGCCTTCCAATGACACCACCTAGTATATACAGTGAGCACCACAATTCATTGGACAGTGACATTTCTTTTGTTATTTTGGTTCTGTACTCTAGCACTTTGAGTTAGAAAGGATACCCCCATTTTCGGGCAACAAAAAACATTGGATAGTTTAACATAATGTAGAATAAAGTAATCATTGTTTATATTTGGTCGCATATCCTTTGCATGCAATGACTGATGGAAGTCTGCGATGCATCAACATCACCAGACGCTGGGTATCTTCCCTGGTGATGCTCTGCCAGGCCTGTACTGCAGCCATCTTCAGTTCTTGCTTGTTTCGGGGACTTATTGCCTTCAGTCTCCTCTTCAGCATGTAAAATGCATGTTCAATTGGATTCAGATCCGGTGATTGACTCGGCCTGTTAAGGATTTTCCACTTTTTGGCCATCAAAACCCCCTTCGTTGCTCTAGCAGTATGTTTAGGGTCATTGTCTTGTTGCATGATGAAGTGCCGTCCAATGAGTTTGGAAGCATTTGGTTTTATCTGAGCAGATAAAATATTTCTGTAGACTTCAGAATTCATTGTTCTACTTCTGTTTGCAGTCACATCATCGATGAAGACAAGTGAGCCTGTTCCACTGGCAGCCATACAGGCCCAAGCCATAACACCCCCTCCACCATGTTTCATGGATGAGGTGGTATGCTTTGGATAATGGGCATGTCTTTTTTTTCTCCACACTTTCCATCACTCTGGTACATGTTAATCTTTGTCTCATCTGTCCACAAAACTTTTTTCCACAACTCTTGGGGCTCTTTTAGGTGCTTTTTAGCAAACTGTAATCTCGCCTTTCTGTTCTTCAGGCTTATCGGTGGTTTGCATCTTGTAGTGTACCCTCTGGAGTCCTCCTGGTGTAGTCTTCTACGTACGGTAGACTTTTGACACATCTACACCTTCATCCAGGAGAGTGTTTTTGATCTGTTGAGCTGTTGTCAGGGAGGTTTTCTTCAAGTATTTGGTCTTCCTCAGTCTACCGGGTCTTTTGACATAATTGAGTTCACCGGTTGTTTTTTTTCTTGTTAATGATGAACCAAACTGTTGACTTGGGCATGCCCATGGTTTTTGCAATGTTCCTGATTGATTGATTTTCATTTCTGAGCCTTATGACGGCCAGCTTCATTTGCATCGACACTGCTGTCTTCCTCATGTTGTCACACCCCAACAACAACCTCCAAAGGCAATAGCAAAGTCTAGAATCAATACTATTCATCAACAGCTCTCCTGCATTCACTAACGACACAAATGAATACACCTGCTTAACGACACACATCTGTGAAGCCAATTCAACAAATACTTGTAGTAACTTAAAATGGGGGGACCATGTACAAAAGGTGCTGTCATTTCTAAACGGTTCATCCGATATGTTTGAAAGTACCCTCAAATTAAAGCTGACAGTCTGCACTTCACTCTCATTGTCATTGTATCCTTTCAAACTCAAAGTGCTAGAGTACAGAACCAAAATAACAAAAAATGGTCACTGTCCAATGAATTATGGTGCTCACTGTAGGTCCTGGATGGCAGGAAGCTTGGCTGTAGKTCGTATGCTGAGCAGTTGGCATACCAGGTG
Organism: Salvelinus sp. IW2-2015; assembly: GCF_002910315.2. Classification (NCBI taxonomy): domain Eukaryota; kingdom Metazoa; phylum Chordata; class Actinopteri; order Salmoniformes; family Salmonidae; genus Salvelinus; species Salvelinus sp. IW2-2015. The sequence continues at coordinate 11,145,281 of NC_036854.1, read as the reverse complement.
GTGATAGAACCAGCCAGGATGCTCACGATGGTGCAGCTGTAGAACTTTTTGAAGATGCCCACCCAATCAAAGGATCAGAGAATGAATCTAGTACTGAAAGCATAAGCTAAAGCTAGCTAGCACTGCAGTGCAAATGTGGTGAGTAATTGACTCAGAGTGAGAAGACAATAGTTGAACAGTTTAACAAATTAATTTCTTCAAAAATGAAGGAGAGACCTATATTTTGTTGTATTTTTTTTCACTTTCACTCACTTAGCTAGCGAATGTAGCTAGCTAGTTTAGCCTTCTCAAACACCTGGCTCAAAGAGCGAGGGATGCTATGCTAGCTAGCTGGCTATCCAACACTGGAACTCTTCCAAGTCAAGGTAAGCTTTTGGTTTTTATTAATTTATTGCCACTGGGGCTTGCCGGTGTAACTGTTAAACTGCTAGCTGCTGACTGTACACTGTGCTGCATGATTGTAGCGGGTTTACTAATATGGTGATAATGATGTAGGCTATGTGTAGCGGTTATGATATGGTTTGACTTGGAAAGGTTTTTTCGCCTGGTCACAGGAAACTGATGTGTCTGAAGTCCACAAGCGAAGGGAAAAGGTGAGAGGATCAAAGGGCGTACATGTGAGAAGGAATACAATGATTAAAGGGATCATGCTGTTTGTAGCTGCTATGAAAGTGAACTGTGTTTGCGAGTGATCAGGGGTGTATTCATTCCGCCGATTCTGTAGAATAAAAAAAATCTTAAACGGAAGCAAACGGAACAAAATGGGTATAAACACACCTGAATTTGTCCAATAGAAACTATTGTTTCCAACTGTTTGACTAATGATTACACCCTAGATCAGCTAGATGCAGGCAAGACTGTGCAAGACGGTACTGAATGTGTCAATGTCTGTCACCTTGATTACTCAAATTTCTCGCAACCTGTGCACTTACGTTGTAAACTTTCATTTAAAGGGTACATTGTAACAACCTCATGATGGGAATAGGGAACATTTGAGTATCATGTAGTAGTGTGTGTGTGTATCAGTGGTTAGCTGCAGGTMCTGTACTGAAACTGTACCTCGTCTCTGAAAGTGTGCACGTGTTCCCTACAGCCTGGAAGACCTTGGATGAACTCAATCACCTGTAACACATTGGACATCATGCTTAGTATAGTTATCCAAATGAACAGCACAGTCACTGCACAGCAAGCAACAATGTAGCAACAGTGCAAATCATCCATTACCTCCTCCACTGTCCATGAAGCCACTTTGCTTGAAGTGATGCCAGCCACAGTGGGAAGTAGCTTGCTGTGCTGGTCCCAGCAGAAAGGAGAGCTGCTAGGGGATGGCGAGGTGCATGGCATGAACACTGACTGGTGAAGGGCTTGCTGTAGTGTCTGCTCTACTTTAGGGAAGGGAAGGAAATAAACAAAAATCCTCAAATTAATTCACTTACATTTGGAAAAGCAAGGAATTTGTTGCTGTGATTACCTGAAGATGAACAGCTTGATACTAAAGGGATCTGATGGAAGTCTTTGGAAAGGTTAGAAGAAACAGAATGCAGATGCTTGCTGCTCACTCCTAACCATATTGGGAAGCTGTGGGAATCAGCCTAATTAGATAGTGAGTTAATGCTGACTGTTTCTTTATCCAGGCATAAACCCAGCTTTGAGCATCTTCCAACGTTTATCTCCTAAAATTGACAATTCAAGTGAAGCGGAAAATTGTGATGTTTTGAGAGTAATTCTAAGGTTTTGATGGAACACAAAGATAAATATTGCCTGAGGAGGAACAAATCTAGAGAAATCCACATTAAGATCACTTCATTGGCTAATTGCACACAAGGTCCAACCGAAATTTGACTTCTGCTTTTAACCCAACCCTTCCGAAAGACACACATACATACACATTTAAAAAAACACATTTTTATGTAGGAACTAATCTACTGTAGCAAGAGAGGGAAGCAATTACAGTCTGGACCAATTAGAGAGGTAGCAAGGGACACAGTCACAGACTCATGGATCATAATTCTTTAGGACAAATTTAATGAGGTGACAGTTGTGACATAGCAACTTCATGTAACTTTACTTTGGTTGATGGAGAAACTAACAACAAAACAGTTGTTCGCTTATGAACAAACACCCCGAGGACATCAATATTCACGTTTCAGGGAAATGAGGGAGTATTTTCTGGAAGAGTCACTCGCCATTCTACTGAGTAAATACCTGAGAGGCACTGGGTGTTACTCCTGCATATGCATATTAGAGAATGATCACTGCTCATTAAATCTAGAATATATACACAAATAAATATATATACACACACACATACATACATACATACATACATATATACAGTTGAAGTCGAAAGTTTACATACACTTAGGTTGGAGTCATTACAACTTATTATTCAACCACTCCAAATGTATTGTTAACAAACTATAGTTTTGGCAAGTCGGTTAGGACATCTACTTTGTGCATGACACAAGTCATTTTCCCAACAATTGTTTATAGACAGATTATTTCACTTATAATTCACTGTATCGCAATTCCAGTGGGTCAGAAGTTTACATACACTAAGTTGACTGTGCCTTTAAACAGTTTGGAAAATTCCAGAAAATGATGTCATGGCTTTAGAAGCTTCTGATAGGCTAATTGACATCTGAGTCAATTGGATGTGTACCTGTGGATGTATTTCAAGGCCTACCTTCATGGCCTCATGGGAAAATCAAAAGAAATCAGCCAAGACCTCAGAAAAAAAATTGTAGACCCCCACAAGTCTGGTTCATCCTTGGGAGCAATTTCCAAATGCCTGAAGGTACCACGTTCATCTGTACAAACAATAGTATGCAAGTATAAACACCATGGGACCACGCAGCCGTCATACCGCTCAGGAAGGAGACGCATTCTGTCTCCTAGAGATGAACGTACTTTGGTGCAAAAAGTGAAAATCAATCCCAGAACAACAGCAAAGGACCTTGTGAAGATACACAGGTACAAAAGTATCTATATCCACAGTAAAACGAGTCCTATATCGACATAACCTGAAAGGCCGCTCAGCAAGGAAGAAGCCACTGCTCCAAAACCGCCATAAAAAAGCCAGACTACGGTTTGCAACTGCAAAGATCGTACTTTCCTCTGGTCTGATGAAACAAAAATAMAACCGTTTGGCCATAATGACCATCGTTATGTTTGGAGGAAAAAGGGGTAGGCTTGCAAGCCGAATAACACCTTCCCAACTGTGAAGCACGGGGGTGGTGGCATCACGTTGTGGGGGTGCTTTGCTCCAGGAGGGACTGGTGCACTTCACAAAATAGATGGCGTCATGAGAGAGGAAAATTATGTGGATATATTGAAGCAACATCTTAAGACATCAGTCAGCAAGTTAAAGCTTGGTCGCAAATGGGTCTTCCAAATGGACAAMGACTCCAAGCATACTTCCAAAGTTGTGGCAAAATGGCTTAAGGACAACAAAGTCAAGGTATTGAAGTGGCCATCACAAAGCCCTGACCTCAATCCTCTAGAAAATGTGTGGGCAGAACTGAAAAAGCGTGTGCGAGCAAGGAGGTCTACAAACCTGACTCAGTTACACCAGCTCTGTCAGGAGGAATAGGCCAAAATTCACCCAACTTATTGTGGGAATGTTGTGGAAGGCTGCAATAAAATGCAAATTAATTACTTAAAAATCAAACAATGTGATTTTCTGGATTTTTGTTTTAGATTCCGTCTCTCACAGTTGAAGTGTACCTATGATAAAAATGACAGACCTCTACATGCTTTGTACGTAGGAAAACCTGCAAAATCGGCAGTGTATCAAATACTTGTTCTCCCCACTGTATATATATATACACATACACTACACTACTATAGCATCCCGGAGTCGCCTCTTCACTGTTGATGTTGAGACTGATGTTTTGCAGGTACCATTTAATGAAGCTGCCAGTTGAGGACTTGTGAGGCGTCTGTTTGTGTAGGCACAAAACTACCTTCATACTTCATTTGTTTTGTGGCACTTGTGGCGGTCGTAGAGCAAAATGGAGAATGTCGTGTTCCTTGAGAGTCTCCCCTTTCCATAGAGTGGTCATAATAGTTTGTATGTCAAACGTTTGGACGCTACAGACATTTACGTGAGAAGACTGATTTTCGGGATGTCTCATGATTGGACAAACACCGCTCTAGCTCTGCCACCTTTCATACGCAGATGGGGAAGTGCGGCACTGGCGGATGCAGTGGATTGTTATGTAATTTAGATTGACGCATCGACTCTAGGGGGTTAAACCCACATTCTAATCGTAAACCCCTTTAAATCGGATCCAAAATCCCTCATGACCATATTATAATTCTACTGCGTCGATGAAGCAACTGCCTACTTCATTTCATCTATTTCATCTTCACTCCAGTGCATTTTTGCAAAGCTCCAGAACGTGATCAGACTCACTCACCATCACATTTAACTTTAACAATACTGTGATCCATGTTAATATGAATGCATTTTTTTAAAATTCTCTAAACCCTCACGTAAGGGCCTAAAACCAAAATTGTCCATTAAGTTTGACTACAATAAAATCTATTTTATAAGTTGTTGATTTGTACATGTTTATCTGCTCCATGCGACACCACTGAATATGCTAGGCATCAGAATGAAAAGAACAACTGAAGACATTAACAGAATAAGGAGCATTTGTTGCTGTATAGGATGCATAGGTCTCGGAATAATTACACGAAAGGGACCCATATAAAGTGACACAGAGAGAGATGGAGCTTTGAAAACTCCTTACAGAAGGTGATCAAAGCCAAAGTGCCTTTACTGTCCAAGGCAGATATACAGACTAATTAACCCAGCATCATCCTAAACGGAGCTAGAGACCGAGTCATTCCATGTCACCCAGAAACATCTATTTCCTTACGTAATTAAGTATATCTTCCATGGCTGTACATGAAGTACATGCTGTTTAAGGTTACTACACACGGTGGCAGACCCCGCAACTGTCAGAAAGGTCAGTGCCGTTTGATGTCTGTTTCAGGAAAACATCTTCTYTCTGTCTCTGTATTCAAAGAATATTTCCCTCCAGTTTGCTGCTTGCTGCTGGTTCACTCTCATTACTGGCTGTTACCTTCTATCCCTTCAGAGGTGTGAGAACTCACAAAGGACCAGAGCAGAGCCTTGGATGTTCTGACACTGGAACATCACACAAAGAACCCTGGATCCACAGTACTGTACTGTAYAAGGAGTGAGTCATCCCTATTGTCTTTAGGTTAGGGTTAAACTACACTGCAAAGACAGTTTTGGTACTCAGTGCTGTTCGGTTTCATTGGGAGAGGATGAGAATATTGGAATTCTCAACAAATGAACTATAACCAAAAGAAGCTAGGCTCAAATGACGACAAACAAGAAATTCAAATAATTTCAGCGTGTGCCAAAGACATGAACATCCACATAATAACACTGTGTGAAACATTTGTTTTGAGAGCGTGCGCCTAGCTCTGGCAAGACGCAGAGTGAGGGGAGGAGACATCCCAAGAGGTGAACACATTCAGCATAGTAAAAGGGAGAGATGGATCTACATTACTGATTCYTACTGTGAAGGAAGGCACTGGGTAATGAGTGGGAGGCCATAGATCAGACTGTACCAGGGAGAGACACCGTGCAGTGACGCTCTTAAAATATTTGAACGATAGGAAGAAAAGAATGTTGTTCAGAGACAGTACAGTACCTTTGGTTTCCATTATGCATGACACCTCACTCTCCATCTCCTCCTCGACCTTCCTCTGTTTGCATGGCCGCCCAACCCTGGGAGAGAGAAGGGAGTCAATAGAGACACACAGATAGGGCAGTACTGCAGGGACTGAGCTCACACAATTTGGAACAAACGTTTCATGACATATTGAGTCACTACTTCATTGATTATCACTGTGCATTCCAAGATGTTCCAATACTAGCCGTCACTACTCCTGGGATGAAAATGTCATTGCTTGTAATCACTTTTTAATCCTAAGAACTGTTCCGTCATACTCAACCAACACGCTGCTCTGGTTGAGTCTTGATAAATCCTAAATAACAGGGTGATGACTTGAGTTTCTCTCTAAATTAAACTTAGCTAAGGCATTCTGTCGCCTCTCTTCTCCATGTGTGCAGAAATAGTTAGGTGCATTGGACTGAAAGAAGGTCCCAACTCCTGAATAAAATAAAGATAAAACTTAGCCCCAGTCCCTGGACAACCAATTAATCTACGCAAATAAGGTTTAACATTTAAAGAACCTATACAAATCAAGCTGCCCACATATTCCATCAGTTATCGGAAATACCAACACATCTCTGAGGACATGCATGTGGAGTAGAAATGTCTAGTAAAATGGGWTTGAGTGCATATTAGAAATACCTGCTCGTAATGACATTTAATAGTTTGATAAACATTTTTTAAAGAGAAACAGCATTATGTCATATATGACTAATTGAAATCTGATGAAAACAGTGCATGATGGTTTTGGTAGTGTATGCCTAAGGAGGGACTTCTACTAGTACACCTTATATAAACACAATGAACGGAAGGTAATTGTAGGGCAGGTATTAACCTCGTCTCCAGCCTCGAGAGAGAGCCGGCTGGTGYACAAGATTAGGCAGGCATGAGTCAGATGACAGTTTGACAAAGCTCAGGGAAGCTGCTGTGGAGAGGCTTGGTAATTACAGCAATCTTCAATTATACTACTCTGACTGTGGCTCTCTCTGTGTGGTAATAAATGTGGTCCAGAAAATAAAAAATMTCAAAATATCACCTTAATTGCGTGTCGGTCACTTGAAGGAGAATGTGTACAAGGTTACTAAAAGGGCACACCCCACGCCATATTCGGACAATGGCCATCAGCATTCACAAAACATAAGAAATTCACAATCTAGTCATAACCGGTCTGGTGAAAAGCACATCAGGTTAGGGTTGTCGCTGTGACCGTATTACCGCCACACCGGGTCCGGGAATGCGGCGGACACAATATGCATAAATATAAAAAAATTACCCGTTCTGAGAAGACTTAAAGGACAACCAGTCCAACCCGAGTGATGGAAGCAGCAGAAAAGCCAATTGTTTTGCTACTTTATTAAACCAGGAGAAAGGGAAAAAGGGAGAAAGGGAGGGAGAGAGAGAGCGAGAGAGAGAGAGGGACAGTTGTTGGCTAATAGGGAGCGGAGGCCGTGCAGTGTGTGTGAATGTGTGAGTAAGATACAGGAGGCTCAGAGTACCAGAGCAGCAACGGAGGGAGAGACGGCAACCACTTATCTCGCGCTAGACTAACTTCTAGTTACAGTTGAAGTCGGAAGTTTACATACACTTAGGTTGGAGTCATTAAAACTCGTTTTTCAACCGCTCCACAAATTTCTTGTTAACAAACTATAGTTTTGGAAAGTCAGTTAGGACTTCTACTTTGTGCACGACAAGTAATTTTTCCAACAATTGTTTAGTTTACAGACAGATTATTTAACTTCTAATTCACTGTATCACAATTCCAGTGGGTCAGAAGTTTACATACACTAAGTTGACTGTGCCTTTAAACAGCTTGGAAAATCAAAAGAAATCAGCCAAGACCAAAAATTGGAGACCTCCACAAGTCTGGTTCATCCTTGGGAGCATTTTCCAAACGCCTGAAGGCACCACGTTCATCTGTACAAACAATAGTACGCAAGTATAAACACCATGGGACCACACAGACGTCATGTCGCTCAGGAAGGAGACGCATTCTGTCTCCAAGAGATGAACGTACTTTGGTGCAAAAGTGCAAATCAATCCCAGAACAACAGCAAAGGACCTCGTGAAGATGCTGGAGGAAACAGGTACAAAAGTATCTATATCCACAGTAAAACYWGTCCCATATTGACGTAACCTGAAAGGCCGCTCAGCAAGGAAGAAGCCACTGCTCCAAAACCGACGGACTACGGTTTGCAACTGCACATGGGGACAAAGATTGTACTTTTTGGAGAAATGTCCTCTGGTCTGATGAAACAAAAATTTWACTATTTGGCCTTTTTATGTTTGGAGGAAAAAGGTGGAAGCTTGCAAGCCGAAGAACACCATCTCAACTGTGAAGCACGGGGGTGGCAGCATCATGTTGTGGGGGGGCTTTGCTGCAGGAGGGACTGGTGCACTTCACAAAATAGATGGCATCATGAGAGAGGAAAATTATGTGGATATATTGAAGCAACATCTCAAGACATCAGTCAGGAAGTTAAAGCTTGGTCGCAAATGGGTCTTCCAAATGGACAATGACCCCAAGCATACTTCCAAAGTTGTGGCAAAATGGCTCAAGGACAACAAAGTCAAGGTATTGGAGTGGCCATCACAAAGCCCTGACCTCAATCCTCTAGAAAATTTGCGGGCAGAACTGAAAAAACATGTGCGAGCAAGGAGGCCTACAAAACTGACTCAGTTACACCAGCTCTGTCAGGAGGAATGGGCCAAAATTCACCCAACTTATTGCGGCAAGGTTATGGAAGGCTTACCCTAAACATTTGACCCAAGTTYAACACTTTAAAGGCAATGCTACAAACTACTAATTGAGTATATGTAAACTTCTGACCCACTGGGAATGTGATGAAAGAAATAAAAGCTGAAATAAATCATTCTCTCTACTATTATTCTGACATTTCACATTCTTAAAATAAAGTGGTAATCCTAATTGACCTAAAACAGGGATTTTTTACTAGGATTAAATGTCAGGAATTGTGAAAAACTGAGTTTAAATGTATTTGGCTAAGGTGTATGTAAACTTCCGACTTCAATTGTATATATCGTCTCATCCGATTGCATAGTACCTGTCTTGACTATGTCAAACTGAGAGAAGCTAGCTAATTAGGCTAATTGAGGCTAGCCATAACGTTACTGCGCTTCTTACCATCCTACAGTTAGCTGCACATAACCACAACTCCACTCAGATTATAGCCTAAATAGCAGCCTACCTGTTGGCTTTTGGTTGTTGTAGCTTTTCTTTCTCATTTCACTTTTAATTCTGTCATTTTAATTCCATCTTTCATTGATTAGATATCCCCGGACTTCCTTGCCACATAAGCAGAGCAGCATTGCAATTGTCTCTCTCGCTCTCCTCTGCGGGAAGTGCAAGGATCAGAGCGCACGTCTTTATTTAGCAACTTTTTCCAAATCATCGATATAGAGTCGCATCATGCAGCCCATATTTTTTGATTTCTAAGACATTCCCAGGTTTATAGGCCTATCACAACGAAATAAATAATGTCTCTTATCGTGATGGCATAGGCTATACGAAATGTTTTGTTTTTAATTTATTTTAAATGTAGATGTTCCAAAGGCGAGCATCAGCAGCTTGTKTGAGTGGAAGCCCAGAGATGCTAAATGTGTTTATGTTAATTTACAAGTCAATAACCGTGAGACCGCCAGTCATTTGCATGACAATTACCGGCGGACAAAATGTAGTGACTGCCACAGCCCTACATCAGGTCCTCACAATCCTATCAGTCTAACACTGGACCAGCCGGCAGTAATGACACAGTCACACACCACTCAACCATCCGATTGAATGCGGGTTCTGTCAGCCATTCCGGATAGTGCAGGGCTTTTCACGTGTACTGTGAAGGGCCACTCACCTCCTTTTTGGCTCTGTGCCGGCGGGTTTCTTGATTGACCGCTCCGTGGCACTCGCCACCCCGATGCCAGCCTTCTCGCCCCTGCCAGGCTTGTCCAGGTGATTTGGGTTGGCGCTTAAGTGCTTGCTAAGAAATTAGCAGAGAGAGAAATGTTTCTTAAGTACAATAATAAGAGAGCCATGTTTGGAACGGTTAAGGATGTGAGTCACTTCAGACAGAAATAGATGAGGGCTGTTCGTACTTTTTTGGGGTGTTAAAATGCTCGAAGGAATTTGGAAATGAAGTTGAACTGCAAAATTTGAAGCTACGCATTGATAGTCTCAGCCAAACTCTACATTCTAATACGCCTACACTGGAACCATGCATTTTTCCCCCCTACAATATCGGTCTCAGACTGTCTTGAGAATAAATTGTAGTTAAAGCAGTGTTTTGGTTACTGATTGGTCCTTACTCTGCAGTGAGAGCTGGAGGTGGGTTGATATCTGGGTTGGGTTCTGCCCGTCGGGGCCGCCCCAGTCCTCCTGACCCTGGCATCTCACCACTCAGACGGTCTGGCAGCACTGAGTCCTTGTTGATGTTGATGTCAGAGTATGGGCATCCCACCGCACTGCAAATCAGAGCATATACATTATTACAAATGACTGATTTAAGGAAAAAAGACTTGGTGTAATAACCTCATAATAGGCCTTAATTACAACTTAATAAGGTGTTAATCACAAGACAAGATATTAATTAATTCACACATCAGTGATCTCGGGGACAGAATCAAAAGCTAATATAAGCAAAGGAGCAGAGATATGTATATATWTTTTTTAAGGCAGCTCGCTCACACTGAGTGTGTGTCACAAACGCTCTTTCCTGTCTAATCGGGCAAAAATTGATGTTAGCATAAAACAGTTTACACAGTTCCTAGTACTACTCAATAGTCACTACAACCAACCTAAAGAGTTCTGAGTTTCTGGGGTTGAAGTGATTCATTCCAGGGTGATGAATCTCAATTTGGAAACATTGAACGTGCTCTAACTCAAGCTACAGACAGTAGCAGTCTGCAGACTGAGACTACTTCATTCACAACGCCGTGTCATCGTCCACCTGTGTAATGTGCTATTTCTCATTATCTTAGGGGGAAACATACTTTACCTCAACTAAAAAGGAAATGGGTTGGGTCTATATAAACAACATATTTGCATTGAAATGGTTGAGTAAGCCTCACTGTCACACCGCGACCACTCTGACTGACGAGAGGAGAGAGAAAGAGAGATTGCGTTTCTCCCTTTCTCTGACTCTCCGCTAATCCCTCTCTCCTTTTTCCTAGCCGCTGTCACACATTTATTTTTTGCATAATGAGGGCTCTTTCACATGATTTCTGTCCGTAGCTATCTGTCGCTCTACCGGTTTAATATTCCAGGTTTGCCAACAAACACTGATAAAGCACCTCTCATTCCATAGATACATTTTAATACACTACATTCTGTACTCAGACTCCAAGTTAATCAGCTTACATTACAGATACTGAACCAACGGACTGTGTCCCTATTAAAAATTGTCTCTACCGCAGTGTGCACGACCTCCGGTCACTCCATAATAAAGCACCGCAACGTCGGGAGAAAGAAAGAGAGTCATTATGCCTTTTCTGCAAATATGTTTCTGCTCACATTAGTAGATCTACAGCTAGAGGGGTACACGCTGTAAGAAAGCCCGGTGAGGCAGAGGTGGGAGTATGGAGAGTGGAGACGCGGTTTCTCAGGAGAAAAGGGTAAGAATTGTGATGAATACTGATGGGAGAGAGTGACACTCATGTGCTTGCAGCGCTGTGCTTCTAGCTCCACGCAGCCAATTATACAGCCTATATACAGCCTCACCCCAGGGGCATTCAGGTACGTGTGGATCATCTACAATACCTACCTATATTGTTGACCTCCAGACCTACCACAGCTGCTGTAGGCTAACATTCACTTTCAGTAGGAATACATTGGGTGTCTCTTGCATTATGAGTCTCTATGCTACAGTAATACAGTAATAAACGWAACTGGTAACTGGTGGATCAATGAGCCTGAAGCCCAGTTTGACCGGCAACAAGTGACCATTCACCGGCATGTAGCGATATGAAGCCTGTTGGGGTTATAAGTGGTCATTTCTATTGGATGGTAGTTTTGATGGCCTGGCCAGCCAGACAGAGTGATTGCTGTGAGTGTGGGTACCTGTGGTGGCCAGAATAGCGGGCTCCTTTGATGTGGCCCACACCTTTACACCCTGGGGTGGGACATCCGCCCTGCTCAGATGACTCAAACAGCTCCTGTGGACCTGGAGATGAGGAGAGGAGAYGGGGGTGAGATATTACATCCAGATCTACCTAGTGATACCCTATTCACTACATGACCTCAGGCGAACCATCCTAAAATAATGTTCACAGAATCTAGCCGATTAATGTAATGCGAATGTGCAGTGTCCATATTAGGACAGCCTCAGTCACAAGGAGTTGGTGTCAACCTCCCAAGGAGCTGGTACTATTGACAGTCAGTACAGGTAGAGAGAAAGCAGATATGTCCCTGGATGTGTCCATATGACACGAGTGAGCTGCCATGTGGAGCAGTAGCTCTCTCTCTGAGAACCCAGCTCTCTACTCTGAAACATGACGGCAGCATCAGCTGCACTCTAATCACAACTCCTCAATCCATGTTTCCATGGACACCACTACACAGGGAGAAATTAGTAGTAAGTGGAAAGGGAGGCAGAGGGAAGTTCATTGTTCAGCTCCCAGCATCCTCAGGGTAAAATGCAGGATATTGACCACAGAGAGAGCCAGGACTCATGATAATAATTTGCTTTTTTTCCCACCAACAAGGCTTCTTCCCACCACTCCTTCAATATAATGACGGCAGATCAGATTAAATCGACGCAGAGACGGAACCATCTTTTCAGGGAAAAGCATATTAAGCTATTTGCGATTGAACGGGATAAGAAATAGCAGCGTCCATTGAGGCCTGGCTCTAAGTGTGTCTGCTAGGAACCGTAGGCCTGGAACTGAGGCAGGGAGCTGGACATGAATAGATTAGGATGAGTCATAAAGCCACTCACTGATTGGGGGCTGGAGGGGGTGGCCTGTCTTAGCACACCAGCCCGCAGGGTGGATGTCTGGACTGTCTGTGTCCACCCAGTAGTCATACTCATCTGTCCAGCCATCAAAATGGATCTAGAGGAACACACACCAAGGACAAACAGTTACAGTAGAGTCCGACCACATACGGTAAATATAGAAATGTGGGGAAAAGAGATTTAATCAAAACCATGGTCGAATGATAAAGACATATCTTGGAGATTAGAAGCTGAACTACTGATTGCGTCAATCTAGCTGACAAGCACCGTCTCGGACTGAAGCCCTTGGCACTGCCCTTCCAGCTGGAGGAGGCTAGCCCGGCTATCTGTGGGAGGCCGACACACAGCATAGTTGGTAACTATCGCTCATCCTCTGTTCTTATCCACACTCCTGACAATGATAGTGTGCTTCACAGTATGGGGCAAACAAGAGGAGACAGGAGCACACCAGGGTGTCGTGGGAAGGCAGACCCTCCTAGTACACCGCCAGCTTCCCTGCCTTGCTAAAAACTATTGTTATTAGTTCAGTTGAAGAAAACATGAAATATGAAGCATGCGCTGGCACAAAGGGACTGAAGATGGAGAAACAGCATGAGAATGTATGTGATGCTTGAAGGACAATGAGAGCATGAAATGCATGTAGTGTTGGTTCGTGTATGAGTGGTGAGAGTGATGGTGGTGGGGGAATGGATGGAGCTTCAGAAAACAGTCTTGGAATGAGTGAGAGAAGAGTTCAGAGATAGGAGGTCAAGATCAACATCGAAAGCCTTGTATATAAAGTGACAAGTGACAGTAGAGAAACCAAAGCTAAGCTGAAGGAGTACGAGTTTAGAAACCCGGAGGGACTGTATAGACTGGAGCTATGCTATCTAGGGCTATTTTTGCTCCATGAGATGACTGAACAGTATAGGCATAAGTAGGGCAGAGGGGGAAGCACTGACATACACCCCAGGCAGACAGCTGTCCATCGACTCCCAACACTGACCTACTGTTCACTTCAGAGTTCAAAGAGCATTGAGCTCATAGCTCTCCTGAAAATGGTCTCAAGGAGAGAGTCAAGGAGATGTTAATTGGATGTACTGGAAACTGGAATAAGGGGCAATGGTGAGGTCTTGAATCATTTGTATATGTATTCCCAGTAAATCAGCACATTTCTCCCACAGGACACCTTCATACAGAGTTCATCTCCCAATTTTCTACGTAGAGCTGGAGTGTCATTCTTTTTTGTTCTTTGAAATGTTTCGGAGAAATCTGTAGTGAACCAGAACTCAGAGATTATACCCATAATAATTCTGTAATCTAGGATTATACTATTTCAGATCTAGGGTCTAATAGTTACACACTTCACAGTGCAGATGAGTGACGTATTGGCTAATCCTCCTGTCCTGTACAGCTGGACTTAAAACCCCCCCCCCCCCACACACACACACACACAACACACACACCACACACCACACACACACACACACACACACACACACACCACACACACACACACACACACACACACACACACACACACACACACACACACACACCACCACACACACACACACACACACACACACACACCGAGTCAAACTCATCCCTACATCTGAGCTAAAAACTAGTGATGGGAGAGGAAGGGAGACCTCCTAGTTATTGACATAGACAGAAGTGTTGCTCCAGCTGAGTCACAGTATCATGTTGAATGACTCCAGTCTGGAGTGCAGATGGATACTGGTAGACACAGTGGTTAGACAAAGACAGATAAGAGAGTTGAAGAGATGTCCTCACCTGGACCCTGTGGTCGTCAGTGTCTACCACGGTGGCCACTCTGACAAGCATGGGGTTCCTCTTGTCCACCGTCTCCAACTTCATGAGTGGCTGGAAACTGTGGGGGGGTTTCTGTAGAGGGAGAGTATGGGGAGGGGGGGGTGTTAGGGCTCAGACACACCAATAGCGCTTGCGGGCCGAGTTTTTAGCACCTCTGAACATAATTTGCGAACCGAGTGCGCTCTGATTTTACATGTAGAATCGCGCACTCTGATTTTACATGTAGAATCGCGTGAATAACTCCGGTAGTCCGACCTCTACAGCGGGTGGTCCTTAAAACAGAGCCTGCTGACGATCGGCAGACGAACGCTAGATCCACATTCGGTGCGATGTGTGCGCATCTTTAGGCAGCATATCATATGTCACACTCTGCGGCAGACGGCCAGCTAGGCTACTCCAGTAAACTGTGTTGGAATGTAGATGTAGGGCTGCCACATCGTCTTGCTTGCAGAGGATAGAGAGATAAACAGCCGTACCCCTTTAAAAGCTCTGGCAGGAGCCGGTGACGATTGGGTCTCCTCCAGATACTTTCCCCACGAGAAATTCTTGACATTGGGGTAACCTACAGGAAAGAGTAATGAAAAGGATTGAACCAGATTGAGCACGACTACATATGATGTATTATGTAGTACATGTGTGGGCGGGTAAAGTCCCTTGTGCTTTCTGTCATTCTAAACCATCGGTCTTCTCCACAGTGGAATAAAATAATTTACAGATCAGATTAAAACAAACAAAAAAATTCTGTCATTTAGCAGACACTCTTATCCAGAGTGACTTACAGTAGTGAGTGCATACATTTTCATACTTTAATTCATACTGGTCCTCTGTGGAAATTGAACCCACAACCCTGGCGTTGCAAGTGCCATGCTCTACCAACTGAGCTACATGGGCAGTGATCTGTTTGGAAACTTTCCATGTGTTAATCTTTACTTTCAGAACTGTATGCTCAATCATCATTACACATTTGTGGTATCCTGGCATCTACAGGATAAATAGTGAGTTAGTATCTCACCTGGAGGCTTGGTGAGAATCCTGTCGTTGTCTTGACACCAGCCCACTGGATGGATGTATGGACTGGTTGCATCACACCTACGGAGGAGCAGGAGAAGGACAGTGGTAACAAAATGCCATCTGCTCAGCAGATTTCCCATTTCTTTGTATATATATTCCTCTTCTTCCCTATAAACTGTTATGACATGAACTTCCCCACAAACTGTTACGGGGGATTGAATAGGGATAATGTTTAGGAGTAAGCACGAGGATATGAGAATAGATCAGCTGACATTGTGACAGACTCTGAGCCACTGTGGCCTCAGCCACCTTATTTCTGAGTGATTAACCCGTTCAGCTAACCATGATGGCATGTTATGCAACAATCACTTTGACGTATCGGGACAGTCAGGGCGAGAAAGGATACTTCCCTCACAACTTCCCACTGTTCCCTCTCTCCACGTCCACCATCAGTAGGATAACATATCACTGAATGATGGGCGGCACACCATTGATGAGTAGATTGTAGGTAGTAATACTCCTATGATGCAGTCATTGCATCAGTGTTGCAGGGTAAATTGCAAGGGGCTTGAGTATCTGGTCAGTATATCGCAACCCTCCTTACTTGGCCAAAAAGGTTATAAGCTGTTACTGAAATATCTAAAACGGTTTACTATTTCACCATGGACTCAACATACTGTATCGAAACCAATCCCTTTTTGTGTTGTGCCAGTGTGACACAACGGTGTAGTAATCTACATTTGAGGATTGCCATTGTTTCTACCTCAGTGGTCAGTGTTGTTACAGCAAGCTTGTCTAAGGGACAACATAGATTCCTGGTGTCCTACTCTCTGGCCAGGCCAGGGTGAAGCAGAGCCCAGTGGAGTGGTTAACCTGCTCTTTGGCCCAGAGGTGTGATGCTGTAGGGCCTGGGACTGGCTGACGTGAGCTGTAGCGACAACACACGAGAGAGAGCGTCATCTCCCTGGGGGAATCTGCTCGTCCCTTAACCGCTCCAGGCTCTACTCTCTCTCTCTAACTCCTCTCCTCCTTGACATTTATTTGACGATCATCCATAATTCAGCCAATACAAGCTCTTGTATCGTGCAGACTGGGACTTCCTCCTGGCAGTCCAAATCCCAAGCTGGGAGGGCTTAGAGCGGGCACGAAACGACAGTAACGACACACGCAATTCTCAGTCAGAAAAAGACAAACAAAGGCGAAAATCAACAAGGGTTGGAGGGATGACAATTGAGGGGGGAAAGAAGACTAGAGAATTGTGAGGAAATTGACGTGCGTGCTAGTGTCAAAATAATAATTCATGGTACAGCCGATTCATACTGTACTTAAAATGTATTACACAAGTAATGTAGCTTGTTGGCTTGTGTAAAATATTAATAACAAACACTCTGGTAAGAGGCAATGCTTTTCTCCTCCCAGACACAAACATTCTGTTGTAATAAATCTAGCACCATCTAGTGCTCAATTCTGCAACAAGAAAAAAAATCACTGCCTTGATTTTGAAGTCTGAAATATTGTAAGGAAATGTTAGGAAATGTAAATCACAAAGTTAGACATTACCAGAAGTCGTAGCTCTCATCCCAGTTATCAAAGTGCACCAGGAATCGACTGTCCACCATGTCTGTTACTGTGGCAACACAGATGAAGGAGGGGTTCTTCTTGTCAATGGCCTCCAGCTTCATCCCAATTCTGAATCCTAAAGGAGTGACAGTCTGGAAAATAAAAACAGGACAGTTACTCAGAGACAAAAGCTCACATGAACCTTCTTGTATTATAGCCTTTAAACTGCTCATGAACTACTTCATATCTATGTTGAACGGGTTGATGTCAAGTATTGCACTTCAATGAAGGAGGTGTAAAACTGGGTGTGAAGTCTAACTAAACTAAACAGTTTCACCTAGTGGTTAAACACTAGTATCAAAGCAATATGAAAGCGATCCGTAAGGCCATGGACACACTGGGATTTTGTGTCAGAGAATTGCAGATGAAGCCAATGGAAGTCAACAGTTGCTGATAGAATGACAACGCCAACGGAGATGATTGTCCGGGGGGGGGGGGACCGCACAAACGGTCTGTCTTTTGATGGATGCAACTCGTCCAAACTCGCCCGAAAATAGTTGAATTGAGTTTAACTTTTGACGGACAAAAACTGACAATGATGTATGTCATATACAATTTCATCCGAGTTTATGCATCGGAGTGTGTCCCGGCCTAAATTAGATCTGTAGGCTGCTCTTACCGTGTTCTGATTCTCAACAGGGCCTTGGAGCTGCCTGGGCTTTGCTCAGCTTGATGTACGACAGCCAGCTGAACTCCTCATCCTTTAAACCTGTCCATCCATAGAGGGGGGGGGGGGGGGTAATTTGGATCACTTGACTCTTCATCAAATATCCCTGGTTCAATTTCAGGTATGCTAGTAATCATGCAGAAAATAGCTACTAAAAATACATGAGTATTGTTTTCCTGTTGCCATAGGTATCCCGCTTCCACAAAGCCTAACAKATGACTTGTAACCATCCCTATATGACTAGTCTCACATAGGAAAGAAAACTGGTCAGCAATATTGTATTAAGGAAATACTAATGAGAAGATGAGAGAGTGCTACAGCAACAGTTTGAAAATATCCCACCCAAAATGACCAATACTGTATATACGTTATTGTCTTTTCCAGGTGGATATCTGTCTAAGGTGGCATGTCTCTTACCTTTGGGGGGGTGAAGCTTGTGTCCCGTTTTCTCACACCATCCCACAGGGTGAATGTCTGCAGAGTTGGAATTCACCCAGAAGTCATAGTAGTCGGAGTACTTGTCAAAGTGAAGCCGTATTCTGTGTCCTGAAACCTAAACATGGAAGAAGCATTAAGCATCTTCATACGTGACATGGCTATCCTGTGTTTGCTACTCAAGAGATTAATTAAGTAGTAACCTACTGACTAGGCGCGCACATGATGCCAACATAGAGAAGTGGACATAATTCAAAGTACAAAAACGCATTTATGGTCTTATAAATACTGTATTTTGCTAATGCCATTGCATAGCAACACATAAGTCATCACAACTATCACAGCTTGCACTGGAACAAGAACAATGACAATGCAGACTTTGCTTCAGATCTTCCCAAATCTGAAGATATCCATGACATGAGTTTCGACTCCCCTGAGAGGGCAGCAATGATGAGTCGAGGTGAGAGGTTACCTCAGCTACAGTGAGCACACAGTACATGGAGGGGTGCTCTGGATCCACTCCCTCTAGCTTCATTCCCAGCCGGAATCCATTCTTACTCTGGGGGAAGGCCTGGTGCTGAAAGGAAAATGTGACGTCATTAGTTTAAAATACATATTTCCAGGCTTTTGAAAAATAATGAACTTAAAGCTGCAATATGTGACTTTTTGGGCGACCCGGCCAAATTCTCATAGAAATGGGAGTTATAGATCTGCCATTCTCATTGAAAGAAGCGGCAGATATGTTCTATGTGCGCAATTTCTATGCTRCACGTTCTCAGGTTTCGTTTTCTGCATCTTTTACTTTTGGGTTTGGAAAACCAGCTTCAAACAGAGGAAAGTACAATATTTATGGTTATGGAAAATATATTGCACAGCAGTTTAGAGGATTCTCTACACTATACTTGCTTGTTTTGTCACATAAACTGAAATTATGCAAACTATTAGAATATTAGCAACCAGGAAATGGTGGAGCGATTTCTGCATAGTGCACCTTTAACACTGTTTTTGTAGGCAAAGAATAACACATGTGATTAATGAGTTGAATAAATGAATTCTCAACATGTAGGAAGAAATGTAGGACTTGATGTGAAATATCATCTTAACCCTGAATGACAAGCTGTAGAGGAGAAATAGACTAAAGAATAGAATGACTAGAAGGAAACGGAGAAGGATAAGGGTTTAGATTTAAGTTCTATACCCATTCTATACAGGCCTGAGGGGTATGGTATGATAGCTCACCTCTTTGAACAGTTTAGTGGGGGCAGCAATGGCTTTGTCCTGCTCCAGATATGAGGCCCAACACCAAGACTTCTTTTTCCCTCCATATGGAACAGCTGCCATAGTGAGACAATGATTCATTAGATTGTGTAAAAAGCAATACACAACATTACATTGCAACACATGCAGTTAGTGTGTGTGTGTATGTGCAAATGGCAGTGATTATATCAATATGGTGATTGTGAAAATGAGTATCCGGGCCCTGAGTGGCCCCTCACAAGTGTCCCTCCCAATGCATGTTTCTACTCACTGTGTCTCAGTAGGCCTGCGTCCCCCCTCCGTTTCCTTCTTCCTCGCGGTGCGCCACGGGTCGTCTTCCTGCTGTCTTTCTCCTCCTGTTTGATGCACACAGGAGGCTTTACACACTAGAACACTAGAGTATGCAGGAACATTTTAAGACTAAGAATTCTAAGAACAGTACCAGTCAAAAGTTTGGACACACCTACTCATTCCAGGGTTTTTCTTTATTTTTACTATTTTCTACATTGTAGAATAATAGTGAAGACATCAAAACTATGAAATAACACATGGAATCAACCAACAAGTGCTATGATGAAACTGTCTCTCATGAGGTCCGCCACAGGAAAGGAAGACCCAGAGTTACCTCTGCTGCAGAGGATAAGTTCATTAGATTTACCAGCCTCAGAAATTGAAGCCCAAATAAATGCTTCACAGAGTTCAAGTAACAGACACATCTCAACATCAACTGTTCAGAGGAGACTGCGTGAATCAGGCCTTCATGGTCGAATTGCTGCAAAGAAAACACTACTAAAGGACACCAATAAGAAGACACTTGCTTGGGCCAAGAAACATGAGCAATGGACATTAGGCCGTCGGAAATCTGTCCTTTGGTCTGATGAGTCCAAACTGCCGTGTCTTTGTGAGACGCAGAGTAGGTGAACAGATGATCTCTGTATGTGTGATTCCCACCGTGAAGCATGGAGGAGGTGTGATGGTGCTTTGCTGGTAACACTGTGATTTATTTAGAATTCAAGGCACACTTAACCACATGGCTGCCACAGTATTCTGCAGCGATACGCCATACAAACTGGTTTGCGCTTAGTGGGACTGTCATTTGTTTTTCAACAGGACCATGACCCAACCCACCTCTAGGCTGTGTAAGGGCTATTTGACCAAGAAGGAGAATGATGTAGTGCTGCATCAGATGACCTGGCCTCTACAATCACCCGACCTCAACCCAATTGAGATGGTTTGGGATAGGTTGGACTGCAGATTGAAGGAAAAGCAGCCAACAAGTTCTCAGCATATGTGGGAACTCCTTCAAGACTGTTGGAAAAGCATTCCAGGTGAAGCTGGTTGAGAGAACGCCAAGAGTGTGCAAAGCTATCATCAAGGCAAAGGGTGGCTACTTTGAAGAATCTAAAATKTAAAATATATTTTGATTTATTTAACACCTTTTTGGTTACTACATAATTTGACTGGTACTGTATGTAAATGTGATATTTCAGTTTGCAAACATTTCTAAAAACCTGTTTTTGCTTTGTCATTATGGGGTATTGTGTGTAGACTGATGAGYGAAATAAACGATTTGATCAATTTTAGAATAAGGCTGTAACCTAACAAAACGTGGAAAAAGTCAAGGGGTCTGAATACTTTCCGAATGCACTGTACTCACACATACAGTATAGACTAGAGCAATGTGACATTTTGGCGCAGGCAATGAGGACAGTGTTTACGAGGTAGTATTGAAATCATTCTGAATTTGTGTTTACTGTACATTGAAATGTTTCCATTTTGAAACAATAATGATAAATCAGAGATTAGCCAAGAGTTATCTACACCAGTCGGGTCGCAGCACGTTCTGTGAAGCATTCATTTAGTACGAGTTATGACACCTCAGCAGGAAAGGCATGCAAGGCTAACTCGTCATCCCTCAAAATCTTGTGCAATTTGGAGTGATGCCAAAAGATTTACAGACTTGAGGTTCTATACCATGTAAATCAAATAAGCAATATCTACAAAATGTGATGAAATATCAGTAAGATGTCAACAGTTATGTATAATTCAGTAGGTACACAATTCAGGATAACATTTGTAAAAAATAAAAATAAAAATCCTCGGCGTAATAAAGTAATACTGACATAGACCTCATCATCGTCCTCAGACGGGACCTCTGTGGTGTCCATCTTGTACTGCTGCAAAGACCTCTTACGGCTGACCCCCACCACCTCCCCATTACTCTCCGAAACCTCTTTCTTTAGCTTCAGCTCACTGCAGTGGAAAGAAAATATAGAGTAAAGGTTTGTGCAAAAAAGGATTACCCTTCTAATAAACTATAGTTTCAGTAATAGCTGAACTGCAAAATATCTAAAGCATGGCCAGCATGAAACATTTATGCCAAAATAGTCTTCGTTCATGGCAATTTCTGAAATCTAGGCGCAATGACTAAAAAAATAAACAAAGAAATGCACTAATGAAGTGCTGGGCAGAAAACAAAACTGATTGTTACTAGGATATTATTAGATTGTATAACTAAATTGATTTTCAAGTCTAAAATTTTAAGGGGTACCACACCTTGTATTTCAGATTCATAACGCATTACTCCTACATTGACTTACTCAAGGGCTGCCTATGAATAATCCTATCATCATCATCAAAATCTAACAAAAATTACAATCTAACTCCAATTTTTTCAAATTAAATGTGATTAACTGTTCAATACAGGATGTATAGTCTGTCTTTCTCTTCTCTGTTGCCATGYCAGTAGTAAATCCACAGAAGGAATACCACTTTAAGGTGCAACGTTCTGTTCGCAGTTTCTCCAATTTAAAACAATGGATATTTGGGGGCCACGGTAGCACTGTCTCTCTCTCTCTCTCTCTCTCTCTCCAGCTCAGAGCTGCATTAGCATCACCGTGACTCTTTACATTTAACTGATCAATTATTTCTGGCTTCCACCCTGCATAGGATGGCTTGCCAAAGAAATGTTTAGGAGGTAGACTTATTGATTTTCTTAAGTATATGAAATATGTTTATAGTTGTTGTGGTTATGAATGTAGGAAACAAAATATATATGGTTGCTTATATCAGCACATCGAGACATGAATYATAAAAATAAAATWAAAATAAAAAATGTATTTAACCACGATAATTTGGCATAATAGCACAATGTATGTCTCTCATTGGCTGGGTGAAAGTCTGTACTGGCCATTATGTCAGTGTACTGTACATAAGCGGAAGTTATTACAAACAGAACTTCATAAGCACAATAAACACCAGTTCAACTACCGGAAAGTAGCATATGCAGAAACTGCAGTTGTGACCAGACAAGAATAGATGCCCTGGATACTAATGAAACCCTAGTCCTTCCCACTCCCCAGGCCGCTCCCCAGGCCACTCCCCAGGCCACTCCCCAGGCCGCTCCCCAGGCCACTCCCCTGGCCCACTCCCCAGCCCACTCACTCCTGCTGGTCCTGCTGCAGACAGCGCTCACTGCAGTGGAGGCCATCAGACATGAAGTCCACGGGGGAGCCCTTCCTTTGGCAGCGCACACACACCAGGCCTCTCTGGGCCCACTGCCCCTCCTGCATCTCCTCTATCTCTTTCACGGCTACCGCAGCACTGTCTGAGAGGGTTGTGGAAGGAGGGAGAGAGGGCGAAGAAAAGAGAGTCACAAAGTCATCCTCACCCATATCCTGTGTGGCTAATGAATCATTTCTAAGCTCAAGGTCAATAAGAACAGAGCAATGGGATAACATAAAAGGTTCCCATGCATTCCCTGTTTCATTAAAAACAACAGCAACATAGCCACCAGCTAGACTGAGACTCAAATTGAAGGCCTTATTTTGAGATAATCAGAAATGCTCAAATAGATAGCTGATAGCTGACCGCTTATAATGATCACGATTCACCATTTTGTGATTAGCTTTGCTGAGCTCAATTCAACTGACTCTAGTGCCTAGGGTTAGACACAATAATGACAATTATTGAAAATGCACATGTCTTGTATATCAAAGGTATCCTAAACTATTAACATGAAATACTATTTCAGACAGAAAAGTTACAGGATGGATAATTATCCAGTTTTGTAAATAGCTGTTATAGACAATATAATTATTTGCTGTGAAACGTAAAAACAAATCCAACTCTACAGCAGTGCCCCTGTGACAACCATTTTGGACCCCCTTGTGGCCCCCCTAAATGTGGAGTATGAAATTATTTTTACATAACTCATTTTTGCTATCGTTCTTTTTTTTTTTACATCCGTTATTAGACAGTGGCAACGATGATGATTATGAACATGGTCTTTTGCCTGCTAATGTGAAGAAAACGATATGACAACAATAACGTCTAATGTAACTGGCCCCTCTAACAGTACAAATGGCCCCTCTAACAGTACAACTGGCCCCAGCTTGGCCCCCCCAGTTGAAATGGTCTAGAACCGCCACTGCTCTACAGCGGCTTCTTAAAGACTGTATGCACGGTATGTGATAAGCTGGTGAAAACCTTCAGTTAAACATGCCTAGTTGAAAGATGAAACAGAAAATATATGCACATCCCACCGGATCAGGTGCATCTCAGACCCCAATGGGGATACAAACATTGTACATGCGTATGCTTACATCTCATAAATATATCCCTTCCGGGAGCATCTAAAAGTTGTGGACATTGAACCATGCCATCTTACCCTCCTGAGCAGTGGGCACTGCCCATGTAATGGTGGCATGAGCTTTCTTCACACTCTCATCTTCTCCCTCCTCTGTCAGGACCTCCAAGACTCCAAACTCATTCACCTTAAACTAATAAACATAACACAAACTTTCAAAATTGATTAAAAATCWATGTTTTTCTCTCACCCATCTACACACAATAGCCCATAATGACAAAGTGAAAATGTGTTTTTAGAAATGTTAGCAAATTTATTGAAAATTAAATACAGAAATATCTAATTTACATACGTATTCACACCCCTGAGTCAATACATGTTAGAATCACCTTTGGCAGCGATTACATCTGTCTTTCTGGATAAGTCTCTAAGAGCTTTGCACACCTGGATTGTAKAATATTTGTCTATTTTTCTTTTTTTAATTCTTCAAGCTCTGTCTTTGTGCTTTCTGTCAAGTTGGTTGTTGATCATTGCTAGATGGCCATTTTCAAGTCTTGTCATAGATTTTCAAGCCGATTTAAGTAAAAACTGTAACTAGGCCACTTAGGAACATTCAATGTCGTCTGGTAGGCAACTCTAGAGTATATTTGGCCTTGTGTTTTAGGTTACAGTCCTGCTGAAATGTGAATTTGTCTCCCAATGTCTGTTGGAAGCAGACTGAACCAGGTTTTCCTCTAGGATTGCGCTTGTGCTTAGCTCTATTCAGTTTATTTTTATATTTAAAAACTCCGTAATCCTTGCCTAGGGCAAGCATACCCATAACACGATGCAGCCACCACCATGCTTGAACATGTGAAGAGTGGTACTCAGTGATGTGTTGTGTTGGATTTGCCCCCAAACATAACACTTTGTATTGAGGACATAAAGTTCATGTCTTTCCACATTTCATACAGTTTTAGTTTTTGCCTTACTGCAAACAGGAAGTATGTTTTGGAATATTTTTATTTTGTTCCTGAGTTAGGAAGGACGCCTGTATCTTTGTAGTGACTGGGTGTATTGATACACCATCCAAAGTGTAATTAATAACTGAAATGCTCAAAGGGATATTCGATGTCTGTTTAAAAAATATATATATTTACTCATCTACCAATAGGTGCCCTTCTTTGCAAGGCATTGGAAAACCTCTCTTGAATACTTATTGACTCAAGACATTTCAGCTTTTAATTTTTAATAAATGTATCAACTTTTCTAAAAACATAATTCCTCTTTGACATAATGGGGTATTGTGTGTAGCCAGTGACACAAAATCTCAATTTAATCCCAATTTAAATTCAGGCTGTAACACAACAAAATGTGGAAAAAGTCAAGGGGTGTGAATACTTTCTGAAAACACTCTATATGTGAGGAGTGAGGACATACTGTATATTTAGATTAATAGTGTGATTAGCGCCATGTGACCTAGTCAGGAAAAAGTCCTTGGTCCTAATTATGAATTATACAATTTATGATTTATACAATTATATATATCATTGATTTTGTCATTACACAAATGGATCATTCCATTTCATTATTATGTGTCCTTATTCTGATAGGTATAACACAAGTAAAAAATAATGATATATATATGGCAACATTGAACCTTTTCAGCTATTGTGGGGAACCTTTTCAGCTATTGTGGTGATGTGTACCTTCAGCTCACTCCCAGTTAGGGTTCCAACACCATCTTTCCAGTCCATGGCACCATACACATCAAAATCAGGGGTTGCTGCATTTGTAGCTGTATTTGTAGCATTTTTAGACTCATCCATGTTAAAAATGGGGATATCTGAAAAAGACAAGATGAAGCCACACCAGACAATAAATAACACTGTGCAAAATGAATATGGCATAGGCCTACTGAATCTACATAAACTGACGTTAAAAACATCAGCGTAGTAAAGTTACTGCAACCGTAGTCCTGCGCAAAGTGCAAGTCAAATGAAAAGAAGAGAAACAAATGAACGTTTCACAGACCGGCTTTGCAACAGTGTCTCAATAATGTTTCACAAAGCCGCTTTGCAACAATGTTTCAATTATTGTTGAAATGTAACAGCGGAAGGCCTGCAACATTGTAACTCAATGACATACATCAACCACTAGAGGTCAGTGCTGACTAGGTTTAGACGACTGCGTTTGAAACTTTCAGACCCTATCAAACAATGAAATCACTGAACAAAAAATGTAGACGATATGTTTAACYTATTTGATAGAAATTATGAATTATTGATAGTTCATGCAATAGGCCTATGATCTATCAATATTGCTGTCTTTCAAATATAATTCCTGACATTTCGGTAGGGTATATAATTTGTGTGTTATGTATGCGCCTAAAATAATAAGWATAGGCATTAAGACAGTAGCCTACATTAACAGCAAATCGTTGCCAGGCATTTACGAAATTGCAATATGAAAGTAACTTACATTTTATGCATGCAAAATGCATTTCCATCCCAAACTATTTGAAGGATCGATCCTCTCTCTGCTAAGCGTCAAAATTGCATCATATGCAGAGAACACTTTTTAGAATTATCAACAAATATTATTACAAAGGAAAATTCCGCGTGTTTACTG
The DNA here is from genome assembly GCF_002910315.2 of Salvelinus sp. IW2-2015. Classification (NCBI taxonomy): domain Eukaryota; kingdom Metazoa; phylum Chordata; class Actinopteri; order Salmoniformes; family Salmonidae; genus Salvelinus; species Salvelinus sp. IW2-2015. The sequence continues at coordinate 11,118,599 of NC_036854.1, read as the reverse complement.
TGCACATGTTATTCAACCTGTGTGTTAGATTTTATCATCAGATGTCCATTGTCGGTTATGAGCGTTATTAATATTTATTTCGAGCTTTCTGAGTCAAATAGTTTTAATTACGAGTGGGATTAAATGATTCGGTTGGGCGCAACCAGTTCGCATTTCCTTTGTATTCCAACTAGGTGTGTTACAGATATTTTGTGATGTCCCTTAGCAAGACGCTAATCATGCATTGTATCAGATATTAACACTTTTCTTTGCTCTGATACTATTTAATGTGTTTTAAAGCCAGTTTCCCAAAATGGCGGAGCTGGAATATAGTCCTATATAATTCTCACCGACAGGCCTGCAGACTCGTTGCTCTACAACAAACATAATATTTTAACTGCCATGAAAGCTTTTTGGAAGGAAATTATGGTATAAATATTTTAGACCAGTTCGCTTGTCAAGCGCAATGTCTTCCCCTCCCCAGCCATAACAGGGAATTACACTGAAGCAAACATTATTCTTGAAAGAGTATAATATACCATTATTATATACGTCTCTGGGAGACAAGAAATCTAGCACAACATATTTTCTATCATTGCAGTAATTTTCGACGCAACTTTTGTTACAATTTTAGAACGCAATATATTCACGCTCTACGCATTGAACCTCTTCCTGATATTATTGATGACACGTCCAGTCGTTTTGTACTTATTGCTAAGTTTTGGTCAAATTCCGTCGCAATGAACCTCTAGCGAAAGTATTATATAACAGATCTTTCATTACTATAATGCATAATTTCCTCCATCAATTGTTTTATGCTAAAGTACATTTGTTTTAATTTGTCTGTTTCTTACCCAAATTCTCCCACGAGTACTGACAAATTGCCCAGGCAGCCGTCAATGCGCATGAGCATGGCTCTGAGCGAGTGCTTGCGGTGGGTGCCTCAGCTAGACTGTAAAACACATCATGCCAATATCGAAAGTTTGAGCTGGTTGAATAACAACATATGTAATAGATTAAGCCATTATTTGTCGCATAACCTAGTCATCGACATAAAACCATCAACAAATTATTATGGATGCTCGGAGACTGAGATAGGCGATGATTAGAATAAAATAACACGAATACCATGTTACTAAAAATAAAACCCAGTTTGCTTGTCGACAGTGAAATGGGGTGACTTGCGAAATAGCACAAAGAACGTCCAAAAACGTTTTAATACCGACATTGTGTTGTATTCTTTAACATAAGTTGCGCCATCAACCTATTTTTCAATTTTGTGTTTAGGTTTACGCATCAACGTTGTTATCGTTACAGTTAAAAATAAAAAAAGAATCTGTGCTTGTGAGTCCTGTGCAAGAAACCATGCAAATTAAAGCAGATTGATGTACAAGGTTCCTTTATGCCATGTTGTAGTCCGTTATTACTATGAACAAATTGTCTCAACTTGATTTAATGACATCTAAATGAAAAACAGTAATGGGCTGTAGCCATGGCCTACTGTTTAATTCCGTAACTCAGACATCCAGCTACCTTTATTGGACTTCTAGTTTAGCTTCTCTAGAGTTGATCAAGGGAACTTTAGAACACAATAGAATAGAATAGAATATACAGAACAGATATAACAGAATAGAATATTGCATAATATAATAGAATACAGTTAGAATAGAATACACTAAGTTTGACTTTCATCAGTAATGGCTTTCCAGACTGAAGCAAATGTTGTACTGTAACGTTTTGTGTAGATTTTGTTGTCAATCAAGCTTATCATTCATTACGTTACCATAGCCTGAAGTTATACAAAACATATCCCCTATGGTCTTATAGATATGATCATGAGTATGACTACTTTTTCTGTAAAATCTTTCATACTTATGGGCTGCTCTCTAAGAGCACGTATGGCAAATGCATACTGCATGGGGTGCTACTGCTGTTGCAGATCACCATACTGTACATTTAATTTGTACCTTATGGAGCCCAATTCCAAGTTATGGAATGTCCATAGCCATAGTGGCATGGCATAAGGGAAATTACTTAATTGGGAGCCCTTTCCTGCATATGACTGAGCAATTAACTGAAGAAATGCTTTGTGTTGGTGATCTCTCCTCTATTGCATGTTTGGCGATGGTTATGCACTCACTGTACATAACATTAGTGAGTTACAGTGTCACTAATCCACTAAAAAGAAAATACGTTCATATGATGCAGTGCTGATTAGGGCATGGAGGGTGATTGTCAAAAGACATACTGAGGACTGTGTTCATGGTTTAAGTGCTTAGGACTTGTTTCTGTTTCCTCAAAGTTCTGTCATGGTTTTAACGACACATGTAGCAGTTAATGTCTCAACTCTAAACATTCAAGAATATGTCCGGTTTGCAGAGAGATCATATGTCGCACAAGACACTGTAGATCAGTGGGCCAGAGAAGCAGAGAACACCACTGTTCTGAAGAACTGTGTGTCCTATTTATATTTCATTTACCCAGAGTCAAGTCTGGCTTGCCTCCTGGTGCTCCAGCAGCTGTTACAGCATATACACCCCAACAGGCCAACAACACATTAATATTCTAAACAAAAATATGGCCCGGTGAATATGCATGCACTGACATCACAGTGTGTGAAGACAGGTTGGTTGTCACACCACTCAGGTGTATTTCTAGCCATTGTGGGTTGGTGCTGCTGTAGAAGTGGTCCGGGCCTTGGGTCGGGCTTTATCCAGAATGGATTGAGATAGGAAGCTTTTTGCATGTGTTTAAGCCCATTAAGAACAGCCCTCATCCCCTGCTGTGTTTGCTCTAGGTAGGCTACCTTTTAGCAACTCCAATGATAAAAGATCAAGGCGGCCATTCATGTTGTTGGACTGCTGTTGCAGGTATTGTGGGTATTGAGGGTCTACTCTGAAGCGCTAAAAACAAACATCAATCAAGGTCAAGACCAATGTCAGTTAAACATGGGTAAATACGTTGGACTCCAGTTTTGGATACCACAGGAAGTGGAGTAGTAGGGAACTAAATGTACGTGTTAACCTGTCAACTTAGTGTGGCACTGTGTACATACAGTCATAACCAAAATTATTGGCATCCTTGATAAAGATGAGCAAAAAAGACTGTATAAAATATATAATACTAATACTGAGCTATATTGTATGCAATTTTTTTTAAATATATTATTTATACTAATACAATTGCTCAGAGAAAGAGATTTTGTTTAAAATAATATTTGTTTTTTTCTCAAAAAGATAGGGGTCAAATGATTGCTACCCCTGTTTTCAATCGGGGTCAAGTCCTGAGACTGAGATGGTTTTGTGGCCAAGTAACCATTTATTTTTGGATTTTGATGTGTGCTATGGGTTATTGTCTTGCTGGAAGATCCACTTGCAGCCAAGTTTCAGCCTCCTGGCAGAGGCAACCAGGTTTTTGGCTAAAATGTCCTGGTACTGGGTAAAGTTAATGAAGCAATTGACCTTAACAAGGGCCCCAGGACCAGTGGAAGCAAAATAACCCCATAACATCAAAGATCCAGCACCATATTTTACAGTCGGGATGGGGTTCTTTGCATCGATCCTTCATTCGATGCCAAACCCTCCACTGGCGTGTGTGGCCAAAGAGCTCTATTTTCATGTCATCTGATCATAGCACCTGTTCCGATCCAAGTGCCAATGCCGTTTATCAACCTTCAACCTTTACATTTGTTGGATGACATGAACATTTAACTCATTGGCCACGCACACCAGTGGTGGGTTTGGCAACGAAAGCAGGATGCGAAGAGCCCCATACTTACTGTAAAATATGGTGGTGGATCTTTGATGTTATGGGGCTATTTTGCTTCCACTGGTCCTGGACTTTACCCAGTACCAGGACATTTTAGCCAAAAACTTGCTTGCCTCTGCCAGAAAGCTGAAACGTGGCCACAAGTGGATCTTCCAGCAAGACAAGAACCCCAAGCACACAACAGAATCCACAAAGAAATGGTTTGAAGACCACAAAATCAAAATTTTGCAATAGCCATCTCAGTCTTGACTTGAACCCCATTGAAAACCTCTGATTTGAATTGAAGACGACAGTCCAAAGATTCTGTATGGAGGAATGGTCTAAGATCCCTCCCAATGTGTTCTCCAATCTCATAAAACATTTTCGAAAACGTCTCAGTGCCGTTATGCTAACAAAGGAAGGGCGCCTGAGTATTGAAAACAGGGGTGACAATCATTTTGACCCCTATCTTTTATAGAATGTTTTTAATTTTTCACTGAGTAATTGTATTAGTATAAAATAATATAATTTCCCCATTTTTTTAGCACCCAATATAGCTCAGTATTTGTATTATTTATTTTATACAGTCTTTTTTGCTAATTTTTATCAAGGGTGCCAATCATTTCAGTTATGACTGTAGGTCATGTGCTGCTGCTGTCTATTGTAAATATCACAAAACAGCTGACTAGTCAATTTAGAGCATTTGGTCTGGACTTCTAATACCTCCCATTGAAATGACTGAACCTATCTGAGTATAGTTTAAGCAAGTATTTTAGTGTGAAATGCCTACATGGCCTTCCTTTTAGTAGTTTTGTGGTGACAGCAATGGTGGAATGACTCCATATTATTATGGATCATATTATAGGTTTTATTAGGAATGAACGACTGAACTTCTTGGGGTCTTGTGTGATGGAGTCCTATATCATGTAAAAATTGTTCTCCAGAACTTGCTGATGGACATGATGTCCTTCTATTCTGTTTACTACATTTTGGTCAGTCTTTGCATTGGTATTTTCAGGGTCTAAAATTATAGATATTTTCCACAATATTCAAATGAAGTATATCCTGTCTTTCATATATAGTAGTTCCATTGTCATATGTTGTGGTACATGATTGACTTGTACTTCCTTTCTCGTGAACACAGAAACTACCCACAAAAACATGCATGATGTCTGCATGGACCCCACATTTTGCTTTCTGCCAAAAAGCATCACAAATGATGTCCCTAGCGCTACCTCACACATTTACTGTAACTACAGTTAATGGCAAATGTATCATTTATGACTCAAGTTTCACACGATTCATATTCTCTGCAGGGTACATGAGGTTGACAGCCTTTTAGCACACTTTGACTACACAACACAACCATCATTGCAAAGTCCAAAATAGGTGAGTTGATCCAAGGCTTTATTCTTGTTATTCAGTAGTTGGAAACATTACCCTTTATTAGATTGACTACCAATTATGTGTGTTCATGTTGGTAAGCATGTTGGTTGGGTTTCTTTATAGCACTTTGTGACATCTGCTCAGTGGTGTAAAGTACTTAAGTTAAAAAAAAAAAAGTATCTGTACTTTACTTTACTATTTATATTTTTGACAACTTTTACTTTTACTTCACTACATTCCTAAAATTATGTACTTTTTACTCCATACATTTTCCCTGACACCCAAAAGTACTCGTTACATTTTGACAGGAAAATGGTCCAATTCATACACTTATCATGAGAACATCCCTGGTCATCCCTACTGCATCTGATCTGGCGAACTCACTAAACACAAATGCTTCAGGTTTGTAAATGATGTCTGAGTGTGCCCCTGGCTATCCATAAATGAAAAAAACAAGAAAATGGTGCCGTGTGTTTTGCTTAATATAACGAATTATAAATTAATTATACTTTTACTTTTGAAACTTAAGTACGTTTTAGCAATAACATTTACTTTTGATACTTAAGTATATTTAAAACCAAATATTTTAAGACTTTTACTCAAGTAGTATTTTACTGGGTGACTTTCACTTTTACTTTTCTATTAAGTTATCTTTACTTTTACTCAAGTATGACAATTGAGTACTTTTTCCACCACTGCTTCTGCTGATGTAAAGAGGGCTTTATAAATACATTTGATTTGATTTGATTGGTTAGTTCAGGTGTGTAGTTTGGATTCCCTGCACAGTGACTGTGATCTCCATGGAGCTGACTTGTCTTTCGGGAGGCTTGATATATGCGTGGATTGTGGAGGAGTGGGTATGGGACTACGCCATCCCAGTCAAACTAATACACATCGATCTGACGGTAGCAGGTAAGCAGCAAGAGATTGAGGCAAGGGGAGAATAATCTCATTGTCCAAGGGTTCATAAATGTAAGCTTTTCTGAACAAACCTGATATAACTCAAACCATCAATGACTTGTATTGGGCATATTTACTCTTTAGTTAAATCGACAGATTATTACAATTATGTATCTATGGACAGCCCACTGCCTGCTGTCTACTTTGTATTCAAATATGTGTCAAGCACCATGCTTCAAAGGTCCCTCTTTCTATTGTGTAACATCAATTAGTGTTGATATTGTATAGCAGCCAGCCCACGTACTGTAATGATATCTGGGTGCCTGGTGCTGCCTGTGCTCTACAGTAATGCCAGGTTTGATAATAGCAAACACATTAATGACTCCACATGAGTCTACTCCCCACCTGAGACACATTTTTCACAGGATGTTTAAGTATGACTTTCAGTAACAGCTAATGGATTGGATTAGAAGAACAAACAATGTCAATGTTAATTCTATCACTGAATTGATGGGATTTCAATCTAGGTTATGTTAGGCATGGTTGTAAGGCTGCTTTAGTATAAAGATGGCTGTCACAATAACATCATGTTCATACATGCTGGCTCATTAGTTTCACAAGCTGACACGAAGCATGATTTTATTTATTTATTAGTTTATTATGGTTGAAAATGTGTCATATTCAATTACTATCCTGTCTGTTTCTTTCATCCAGTTTTTCCATCACTGGATTGCTATTGGTAAGGAATCATACTTGATGTCAGGCAATTGGGAGCCAATAAAAATAGAATTAGTTGTCATGTATTATCGCATGAATTAGTCATTCTACATTTATTTTGCAAGGGATTCAATATTTAGGTTTATGATTAAAAATCGACTCTTTCACTAATCTTATCTATTCTGTGTTTTACAGGTTCTGGATTGGTAATGATGATGGAGGCCAATGATGATGGAGGCTAACTTCTATCATACAAGCTTTTCAGGAATCATTTTCTGTATCCGGAAGAGCTCCAAAATTTCTGGCAAAAACATTTACACTAGCTTTTCATCAACAAAAGAATATACAGTTGAAGTTGGAAGTTTACATACACCTTAGCCATATACATTTAAACTCATTTAATCTTAGTAAGCCTAGTAAAACTTCCCTGTCTTAGGTCAGTTCGGATCACCACTTTATTTTAAGAATGTGAAATGTCAGAATAATAGTAGATAGAATGATTTATTTCAGCTTTTATTTCTTTCATCACATTCCCAGTGGGTCAGAAGTTTACATACACTCAATTCATATTTGGTAGCATTGCCTTTAAATTGTTTCACTTGGGTCAAACGGTTCGGGTAGCCTTCCACAAGCTTCCCACAATAAGTTGCGTGAGTTTTGACCCATTCCTCCTGACAGAGCTGGTGTAACTGAGTCCGGTTTGTAGACCTCCTTGCTCGCACATGCTTTTTCTATTCTGGGCACAAATTGGGATGGTGTTCTTCGGCTTGCAAGCCTCCCCCTTTTTCCTCCAAACATAACGATGGTCATTATGGCCAAACAGTTCTATTTTTGTTTCATCAGACCAGAGGACATTTCTCCAAAAAGTACTATCTTTGTCCCCATGTGCAGTTGCAAACCGTAGTCTGGCTTTTTTATGGCGGTTTTGGAGCAGTGGCTTCTTCCTTGCTGAGCGGCCTTTCAGGTTATGTTGATATAGACTGAATTTACTGTGGATATAGATACTTTTGTACCTGTTTCCTCCCAGCATCTTCACAAGGTCCTTTGCTGTTGTTCTGGGATTGATTTGCACTTTTCACACCAAAGTACGGTTCATCTTCTAGGAGAGCAGAGACGCGTCTCTCCTCCTGAGCGTATGGCGGCTGCGTGGTTGCATGGTGTTTATACTGTGCATCCTCTTGTTTTGTACAAATGAACGTGGTAACTTCAGGCGTTTGGAAATTGCTCCAAGATGAACCAGACTTGTGGAGGTACAATTTTTTTTCTGAGGTCTTGGCTGATTTCTTTTGATTCTCCCATGATGTCAAGCAAAGAGGCACTGAGTTTGAAGGTAGGCTTTGAAAACATCCACAGGTACCTCCAATTGACTCAATTATGTCAATTAGCCTATCAGAAGCTTCTAAAGCCATGACACTCTCTTTCTGGAATTTCCAAGCTGTTTAAAGGCCAGTCACTTAGTGAGTAAACTTCTGACCCACTGAATTGTGATACAGCGAATTATAAGTGAAATAATCTGTCTGTAAACAATTGTTGGAAAAATGACTTGTGTCATGCACAAAGTAGATGTCCTAACGACTTGCCAAAACTATAGTTTGTTAACAAGAAATTGTGGAGTGGTTGAAAAAACGAGTTTAATGACTCCCAACCTAAGTGTATTTAAACTTCCGACTTCAACTGTACAGTCAATGATATTGTTTATTATTCCGTTTTTACTGCACACTTGTACTCGTATGAATCAACATAATTATAGTTTGCAATTATAGTTTGTTTGGAAGGACTTGTTGGAATTTTAAACATGTCTTGCAAAAAAAGCTTTTTGTTTTGTGAATCTGGTCCATATCCTCTTCCATGCCATTGGAAAATAATAAGGAATCACGTGATCTTTTTTTTCATTTTTGTTTTATTTATTAACCTTTATTTAACCAGGTAGGCTAGTTGAGAACAAGCTTCTCATTTACAACTGCGACCTGGCCAAGATAAAGCAAAGCAGTGCGACACCAAACAACACACAGAGTTACACTGGAATAAACAAACGTACAGACCCCATCATAGCACTGAGACTGCACTTGTGAAGGTGGTAAATTACCTTTTAATGGCGTCAGACCGAGGCTCTGCATCTGTCCTCGTGCTACCTAGACCTTAGTGCCTGCCTTGATACCATCGGTTACCACATTCTTTTGGAGAGATTGGAAAACCCAAATTGGTCTAGTGGACAAGTTTTGGCCTGGTTTAGATCTTATCTGTCGAAAGATATCAGTTTGTCTCTGTAATGGTTGTCCTCTGACAAAATCCAACTGTAAATTTCGGGTGTTCCTCAAGGTTCGTTTTAGGACCCCTATTTTTTCACTATATATTTACCTCTTGGGGATGTCATTCGACAACATCAGATGTTAACTTCACTGCTATGCGGATGACACACGCTGTACATTTCAATGAAACATGGTGAAGCCCCAAAATTGCCCTCGCTAGAAGCCTGTATTTCAGATATAAGAAGTGGATGGCTGAAACTTTCTACAATTTAAACTCTGACAAAACGAGATGCTTGTTCTAGTCCCAAGAAACAAAGAATCTTCTGTTAAATCTGACAATTAATCTTGATGGTTGTAAAGTCGTCCTCAAATAAACTGTGAAGGACCCTCGGCGTTACTCTGGACCCTGATCCTCTCTTTTGACGAACATATCAGACTGTTTCAAGGACAGCTTATTTCCATCTATGTAACATTGCAAAAAACAGAAATGTTCTGTCCAAAAATGATTCAGAAAATTAATCCATGCTTTTGTTACTTCTAGGTAGACTACTGCAATCTCTACTTCCGGCTACCCGGATAAAGCACTAAATAAACTTCAGTTAGTGCTAAATACGGCTGCTAGAATCCTGACTAGAACCAAAAAATGTGATCATATTACTCCAGTGCTAGCTTCCTACACTGGCTTCCTGTAAGGCAAGGGCTGATTTCAAGGTTTACTGTTAACCTACAAAGCGTTACATGGGGTTGCTCTACCTAATCTTTCCGAGTTGGTGCCTGCCGTACATACCTACACGTACGCTACGGTCACAAGACGCAGGGCCTCCTAATTGTCCCTAGAATTTCCAAGCAAACAGCTGGAGCAGAGCTTTCGCCTATAGATCTCAATTTTTATTGAAAAGTCTGCCTACCCATGTAGAGACGCAGACTCGGTCTCACCTTATAAGTCTTACTGAGACTTATCTCTTCGTAGGTCATATGATTGAGTGTAGTCTCGGCCCAGGAGTGTGAAGGTGAACGGAAAGGCCTCTGGAGCAACGAACCGCCTTGCTGTCTCTGCCTGCCGGTTCCCCTCTCTCCACTGGGATTCTCTGCCTCTAACCCTATTACGGGCTGAGTCACTGGCTTACTGGTGCTCTTCTTGCCGTTCCCTAGGGGGGTGCGTCACTTGAGTGGGTTGAGTCACTGACGGTGATCTTCCTGTCTGGGTTGGAGCCCCCCCTTGGTTTGTGCCGTGGCGGAAATCTTTGTGGGCTATACTCCCTTGTCTCAGGATTGTAAGTTGGTGGTTGAAGATATCCTCTAGTGGTGGGGGGCTGTGCTTTGGCAAGTGGGTGGGTTATATGCCTTCCTGTTTGGCCCTGTCCGGGGGTATCATCGGATGGGGCCACAGGTTCTCCTGACCCTCCTGTCTCAGCCTCCAGTAATGTATGCGCAAGTGTTTATGTGGGGGGCTAGGGGTCAGTTTGTTATATCTGGAGTACTTCTCCTGTCTTACCGGTGTCCTGTTGGAATTTAAGTATGCTCTCTTAATTCTCTCTCTTCTCTCTTTCTTTCTCTCTCTCGGAGGACTGAGCCTAGGACCATGCGTCAGGATACCGGGCATGATGACTCCTTGCTGTCCCAGTCCACCTGGCTTGCTGCTGTTCCAGTTTCAACTGTTCTGGACGTGCTACCTGTCCCAGACCTGCTGTTTTCAACTCTCTAGAGACCGCAGGAGCGGTAAGAGATACTCTTAATGATCGGCTATGAAAAGCCAACTGACATTTACTCCTGAGGTGCTGACTTGCTACACCTCGATAACTTCTGTGATTATATATTTGACCATGCGCGTCATTTATGAACATTGGAACCTCTTGCCCATGTCTTTAAATTCCACCCGGCAGAGCCAGGAGAGGACTGGCCACCCCTCATAGCCTGGTTCCTCTCTAGGTTTCTTCCTAGGTTTTGGCCTTTCTAGGGAGTTTTCTACACCTGCATTGCTTGCTGTTTGGGGTTTTAGGCTGGGTTTCTGTACAGCACTTCGAGATATTAGCTGATGTACGAAGGGCTATATAAATACATTTGATTTGATAGAAAAAATCTTTATACAGTGTGTGCAAATGAGGTAAAATTAGGGAGGTAAGGCAATAAATAGGCCATAGTGGCGAAGTAATTACAATTTAGCATTTAAACACTGGAGTGATAGATGTGCAGAAGATAAATGTGCAAGTAGAGATACTGGGGTGCAAAGGAGATAAAAAATAAATAACAATATGGGGATGAGGTAGTTGGATGGGCTATTTACAGATGGGCTATGTACAGGTGCAATGATCTGTGAGCTGCTCTGACAGCTGATGCTTTTTAGAGGTGAAATAAACACAATTGTTATTACTGTATTATTACTGTAACAAAGTGTTATTACAAAGTGTTACTACTGCGCTATTACTGTAACAAAGTGTTATTACTGCGTTATTACTGTACCAAAGGGTTATTACAAAGTGTTACTACTGCATTATTACTGTAACAAAGTGTTATTACTGCGGTATTACTGTAACAAAGGGTTATTATGCGTTATTACTGTAACAAACGGGTAATTACTGTAAAAGGGTTATTACAAAGTGCTACTACAGCATTGTTACTGTAACAAGTGTTATTACTGTAACAAAGGATTATTACAAAGTTTATTAATGTAAAAAAGTGTTATTACTGTGTTATTACTGTAACAAAGTGTTATTACTGCATTATTACTGTACCAAAGGGTTATTACAAAGTGTTACTACTTCGTTATTACTGTAACAAAGTGTTATTACTGTAACAAAGTGTTATTACTGCGTTATTACTGTAACAAATGATTATTACAAAGTGTTATTAATGTAACAAAGTGTTATTACAGCGTTTTCACTGTAACAAAGGATTATTACAAATTGTTATTACTGTAACAAAGTGTTATTACTGCGTTATTACTGTAACAAAGTGTTATTACTGCGTTATTACTGTAACAAATGATTATTACAAAGTGTTATTACTGTAACAAAGTGTTATTACTGCGTTATTACTGTAACAAAGTGTTATTACAAAGTGTTATTAATGCAACAAAGTGTTATTACAGCGTTTTCACTGAAACAAAGTGTTATCAGAAAGTTGTATTACTGTCTTATAACACATCACCTCATTAACACTAAGAAATCTTTGCGATAGCATAGTGGTGAATGTGATTAAGCCTGAGCATCTGTTGTCTGTCAAAGCGCTTTGGATTAAGCATGCTTAGAATTACCGAGGCAGTAGTGAGCAGTCAGTCAGTCGCTCCTCCTCGTTACCTTGATTGGTGTCATTTCAGTACTGAAACCAACATCCTTCTCTTGAAGGGGGTCAGTCTGCTGATCACTCCATTCTGCAATACTGACCCACGTCACAGTTGTAATCCCAGTGACCCCACATTTACACAGACACACCCCAGACAGGGAAGAAAGACTGAGAGTAAACTAAAAGGATTGAAAAGCTACATCAGGAAGTACAGTATCTACCCCTAATATGGTTGATTTGCATCACACAACAAATACAACTGTCAGACCCACAGTTTGATTTTCAACTGTCCCCTTCCATTCACTTTGAAGACATTAATAGCAGCATGTTCTTTGTAATGGATTTGTAGTTGGAATGAGAGCACAGGAAAGAAGGGCATTAATCATTTAATGAGATTACGCAAAGGTGCTGGAGGGTGTATGGGAGGGGACCCAAGGGCAGCTCTTCGGGCGCTGATTGCCGTTTGTATGCTCTCTGTGAGTGTGTGTGCGCGTATGTTTGGCTGTGTGTGTGCGTTAACACCACTCTGCAGCACATGGCAAGGTGAGCCATGGAGTCGAAGAGGTCCTCCCCTCACATGGGATAAGGGGGTTCTCCTCCTCTCTGCCAATAGAGCGTTGGACCTCAACAAAAAATGGTTACCATGGTTTCCAAATTCGTCTATTATCTTCATCTAAGGTACGGAACCGATTTTAGGGCTTGCTTTACTGAATGTGTGTCACACTATCTATTATGGGATATGGACTTGAGTGACTTATGTGTTGACTGTGTTGCAAGATCTCTGAAAACACATGCTATCCTCTTTTTTTCTGATGAGGTTCTGTGTGTTGAGACAGGGCAGCTTGGTAAACACTGGGACTTTATAGATTGTAGCTACTGAGGTCATTCTTGATAGTCCTTCAGTCACGAGAGATATAAAGTTGACAGAGCTGCAGAGGGCAACGCTCTCAGAAATAAGAAATGTGAATAATCAGGAATAACAAAATAGTAATCCAAGGGCGATAAATCATATGAAGGCTAACTGTTCCCGACAAAATAAACATCTTAAACCTCGTCACCAAAGAACATGAAAAATATTGTGTTGATGTTCCTAAGCTTGTGCAGGAAGCCAAGCAAAAACACCACTGTCATGTGCAGATTCAGTTTCACTCCATTCTTGTACCTGCTGGTGTACATTTCACCTTGTTAAGAGCTTTTCTCATGTCATAGTCCACACCTGTCCAGAAGGACTGAGGTGGGGTGTTATTAGTCTAATATCAAATTTATATAAGGGTTAAAGTGTAACATGCCAAGAATATAAATGTTTCTGTTTAGTGAATTCTCACAAGGTTTTGTTAAGTGTTATCACAGCAATGGATCCAGTCCCTTTTGAGCATCATTGCCAGTGATTCTTACACAAAGGGATTTCCTCTGCTGCACCTGACAGACATAGAACATTGTTGTAACTGACCACCAGATGGCAGTATAGAGGTAGCCTACTAATGTGCTGTTGTGTGGGAGGCCTTTGTTGTAATGGCCAGTGCTGCTCAGATGTCAAACCTATGAGGCGTGTTGGAGCTGGTCTGATAACTTTCCACACCATTATAACCAGGAGAGAGGTCTTCCGATTCAGCCTGCCGGACTAATGAATATTCACTAATTGATTGGAACAGAATCTAACCGTTTTGAAGTGTAACATAATGTCTTTGTCTTCTGGCACGCACCAGCGGCATACATGTAAATATCTAGTACTTCAACAAATAGTCATTTGGAATATGGACGTTTACATAAATCTCACAAAATACACGAATTAAATTATATGTAACAACAAAATTGTTGTACTGCCGCTATTACCGTGTTACTACACAGGTATAAGATCAACGTAATTCAGGCTTAAATGCATTGAATCCATATCATTAGATAGTCACAGAGGACCTCATATCAATAGTGATTAGAATAATGCATTTTAATTCACAAAGTACAGTTGAAATGACAGGCAATAAGCCATTATTGTGCATTATAATGCATACTACATCCCGATTCATAACAATATAGGCCAAATATGAGCTATAACATACTGTAACTTGAAATATTACGGTAGTAAAACATCATTGTGCTGTTTTCAGGTTTATGCCTAGTATATGCCATTTAGCAGAGGTTTTTATCCCAAGCGATTTACAGTCATGCGTGCATACATTTTACGTTACTCGACAAATGTATGACCCAGATAGGATATCAGTAGTGCTGGGGCCAATGGTTGGGGGACCATATAAAGTAAGTTGATAAGATAGATGGCTAAGACAACAAAAAAGTGATCTTTCATACAGTCTTACAGGTCTGGCCCGCCCAAATTACAACGCCAAACAGCATTCTGGGCGTTGCTTTCAGGCAGCTGTTGATTATCCATGTGTGAGTTCGTTTTGGATGGCTCGGTGCACCGGGTGTTCAGAGTTTGTATATTTTAGACCATTACATTGGTCCTTAAGAAAATGTACACTCATCCGGAGCACCGGGTCATGCAAAACGAAATCTCCCCATGTTATTAGAGGAGGCGGTGAGCTCATTGAAAAAGACAACCCCTCACACACAGAACAGCTCTCCTATTCCTGGAGGCTGTACATTCAAAGTTAACTGCGAACTTCAACAATAATACGGCATGACTCGAGCAACATGAGTCGCCAGCAGGACCCCAAGGGAGTCATCTTGACCGGATATATTAGCAATATTGAAGTTGTATCGCCTGCCTCGGGTGTCAATAGTGCCGAAGAGATCGAGTCTTCATCGCTGAGGTGAGCGTATAGTCTGTTATTGACCATAGCCCACACCCTACTGTAAGTAACATTGTAACATTGCCGCATGAATAGTTAAGAAAAGGTGCCAGGGTCTTCCAGTTGCCCCGCATGTAACCTCTAACAGAAAGAACACTCCGTGTAACGTTAGTCCCCAAGTCGCCCCTGACTTTTCCATGTGTTGATACATTGTTACCATGTTGACACATTGTGTGAAATGAAATAAGTTCTAGACTAAACAAGCAGAGGAAATACAGGCGTGCGCATGATAAGACAATAGGTTTTCTGGATTAAACTTGTTATATCGTATGTAAATCATAGAAGTAGGATATAAGTGATGTTTCATATGTAGGCTACGCTACGTCACAGTGCCGAAATTAGACTGTCCAAAAACACCTCGTTTTGTTAAGCTAGAGAACTTGAGCGTTAACCCTAACACAACATATATATATTCTATTTACACAAACTGTGTTTGTTCTGCACATGTTTAAAGAACTGTAAACACTATCCAATAACAAACCCCACGCATACAGGGTGAGGACACACATGAAGACAGCACTGGCCAGTTGAAACATGATGCTAGTTTTCCAGTTCAAGTGGCCATCTGTAAAAGCCAGTGTCTGTTATAGGCTGCAGCTACAGTGGAGGAGCCCTGGCGTGTATGCAGGTGCCTCCACTCACCAGCTGGGTCTGAGGGTCCCCAGTGGCCCTACAGAGGGCTGTCCCTGCCAAGGCTGTTTTGGATACTACGTACAGGGGTCTGTCTGTACTACTGTGCCATAGTAGCACCATCTCTATTTGGCATGGTGTGGTAAATGTGGCACCTACATCACTCGTTTGTCTCATGTGCCAGTTCAGTTGGTCTTGCTTCTGCATGGGAACAGAAAGATTAAAAACAAAAGTCCAACTGGGTGCATGTTGTGGTCAATGAATGTTGCCCAGTTTGTTGGAATAATAGCCTGCAGTTACAAGTTTTAAGTTTATAACGAGAGATTTTGCCACCAGTTTACTGGTGAGTCATTTTGGTCATTTTGGTCTTACTGTATAAACAAGTTACCGGCGGTACATGGTGGACTACCCGCCACAGAGCTTTTGTTTTCCACTTATATTGACTTATTAGGTAACTACTCATTCCATGGAGGCAAATAGAAAGAACAGAGTACAGCACTTTTAATGTGTTGATAACAAAACAGTTTGGACAAATAAAATGTGGTACACAGATGGGTGTGTTGGGTCTTTATGCCTGCATGTTTTATTAAGTTAGGATGTAGGTATTCATGTTTTGACTGTGAACATATTCTTTCACTGTATACATGTTTATATAGAAGCGGCATTAATGAATAATTGATCAAGTCGTTTTGTATTCTTTACATAATGTGGTGGGTCAGGTTATACCCAATCAATAAGCTCTGCTGGTAGTGTGTTAGCTGTTTTACTCTGACTGGAGTTTCTAATGTTCAAAACATTTGAGTAATTTAGCAGACGCTCTTATCCAGAGCGACTGCATACTTGTTCATACTGGTCCCCTGTGGGAATCAAACCCACCACCCTGGCGTTTCAGGTGCCATGCTCTACCAAGTGAGCCACAAAACAGCGGGGTTAACAGGTACAAGTCAAGGCCAAGTGAACAGCCTGTGTTATGATTTCCATCGAATCAGGTGAGCCGCTGAGCTTTTTGTGAGTGAGATATAATATTGACTCAGGGACGACCTACCTTAAAATGCCTCCAGCAATGTAAACATTATGATGTTACCACACGGAGTCAGTGCACAAAATCAACACAGGTTATCATCATAGTGTTATTGCTGCTGTTTGTGTTTTTATTGTTTTTCCATTGACACAGCAGCACTCTTTACATTCCCTGTTGTTTCCTGGTGTTGAAAATGTATTTCCACCTCCTGTCGAGATTATTCTGACTTGTGTTCATTTTGAAATCCTTTATCACTGAACTGCCAACGACGTCTTTTGAACGTCGTGTGTAATGAACATTCCGACCTAGACATTTCCTAAATAAGTATAATTAACACATTTGACGCTTTTTAGAATTTTGATAACACAAACATTTGTGTTTTAGGAGTACGCCCCCCCCCCCACACACACACACACACACACACACACACACACACACACACAATTGTGAATAAATAGACTGAGGAACGGTGCAGTCTCTGACGAATACAATAACACTTCTTTGAACAGGGGAGGGTTTGAAAAGTGTTCTTGACCTTTTTTTTCTATACAGAGGAATATACACTATCTCAAATCCCAGAACCCATCACTGGGGGCTTTCCCATGCAGTCTGTCCAATCCAGCTGGCCCATATGACTACAGAACTTTGGCCTCAGTTCTTTGGAGCTGTCACCATTGTGTATACATTCATCAGGGACCACTGTATCTGCCCCCACATCTTGTACACGTGTTAAACCCAGCCTATTCTCCAGTCAATGATATGTCATTTGAGTGTACTCAGGCAGTAAGTATTATACAGGAGATTGGAGGGTCAGACTGAACCCCCAGCAGTAACGTTCCATGACTCTGTTGGGGTTGTCACAGCAATCAACCGGCTTGGGCCCATGTGTCGCTGTATTACATGTAGTGGATGTTTGGAATGTGCCTTATGAGTTAAGTCAAACTTGATTGCTAGTGCATGTGATTAACAGTAGTGTAATCCCCTGTTTCCATTGCGGTGCTAAACCATGCATGTTCTGCCGCTATGTATTTTAGACACCTGTTGTCACCACACTTTGCCCCACAGTGCCACACTCAGGTTAAGGTTTAGTAAGCCTTCGAGATGGTACAGTATACCTATGCCACTGCCCCCTGAACTGCACTGTCAGTTCTTCTGTATGACTGGGTCTACATTATAAACTGGGTGGTTCGAGGCCTGAATGCTGATTGGCTGAAACCCGAGGTATATAACACTGTATACCATGGGTATGACAAAACATGTATTTTTACTGTTCTAATTACGTTGGTAACCAGCTTATAATAGCAATAAGGCACCTTGGGGGTTTGTGGTATGTGGCCAATAAACCACAGCTAAGGGCTATATCCAGGCACTCTGCGTTGCGTCGTGCAAGGAACAGCCCTTAGCCGTGGTATGTTGGCCATATACCACACCCCCTCGTGCCTTATTGCTTAAGTATACTATGACCCCTCTTCTTTGTGTCTGTATGTAAAATGACCATGCACTAAACAGCCGAGAAAGACTACGTTGTTCACCTTTTTGTCCTTGAGCACTGGCAGTTTGTCACTCTTGGAGCCAGCAAGATAGCTGACCTTTCCATGTGAATGGGTCTGGCTGTGGGGTAACATTGGTGGTGTGTACATTGCTGGGATACTTGACTTTCCTTCCTTGTTCTCGAGTTCAAACCTTGCATTTGCTCCTAATGGGGAAGATTGTGTTTGCATTTCTGTCTTGGGATGGAATACAAACTAACATTGGAGCACATTCTGCTTTTCTCCTTTATTAGCAGTCTATTCCCCTCTAAACCAAATGTTTGTGCTGTGTTTTAGCTTGTTCCCCATAAAGGTTTGAATAAATAGATTGTTTTCCAACCCTCAGATTCTTCCAGAATTGTTCAAACATTGTGGCAATATTATCTAGAAAACAGACAGCGATTGATTTGTGAAAGCATTTTCTCAACAACCTCTCTGAATTTCCAATTTGCAATTGCGTGTTGTTTATCCAGGGCCAGAAATGTCAGGCGTTACTGATACCCTGTGTATTTCCTGTGGCTGGGAAGGAGCTGAGGGCTGACTCATTTTACAACCTCCCCAGACCTCAGGTGAGGCCTAACAGGCCTGCTGCTCATTTATATTCTGTCCTGTCTATGACCATGGAGGGTAGTGTGTACGGCCAGTACATCACTGGGGCCACGCTTCCTACCATCCAGGCGGTGTCAGAGGAAGTCCCTAAAAATGGCCAAAGACTCCAGCCACCCTAGTCATAGACTGTTCTCTCTGCTATTGCACAGCAAGTGGTACCGGAGCGCCAAGTCTAGGTCCAAGAGGCTTCTAAACAGCTTCTACCCCAAGCCATAAGACTCCTGAACAGCTAATCAAATGGCTACCCGGACTATTTGCATAGTTTTTACGCTGCTGCTGGTCTGTTTACTATCTATGCATAGTCACTTTACCTCTACCTACATGTAACCTCGACTAACCGGTACCCCTGCACATTGACTCTGTACCGGTTCCCCCTGTATATAGCCTCGCTACTGTTGTTGCTCTTTAATTATTTGTTATTTTTCCATTTTAATTCAGTTAATTTTAGTAAATACTTTATCACTTATTTTTCTTAACTGCACTGTTGGTTAAGGGCTTGTAAGTAAGCATTTCACTGAAAGGTCTACACCTGTTGTATTCAGCGTATGTGACAAATACAATTTGATTTGATTTGAACTCTTCACTGCGAGAAATGGACCAGGAAGCCATGAAGAACATTCTGTAGACCCATAGAGCTGGTATTTAAGCTCATTTGTACTCTTTAGTTTAATGTTATCACATATTATATCTGTCACATTGGTTGTTTAAAACAAACCTTTTACCCCTAAGCTAAGGTGTACGTTAGCCTGGCCTGGCTTGACCCAGATTGACTGTGTTTAGTTTCAAGTGCGTAAGCAGAAACAGTCATTTGGGAATGTGGAACCGCTGAGGTTTCATGATTTATTTTTGCCACTCTAGGTGTCCCTTTAAAGGTCAAATGCAGCAGTTTTTATCTCAATATCAAATAATTTCTGGGTAACCATTAAGTACCTTACTGTGATTGTTATCAACTAAATTGTTAAAAAATAATCAACAATAGCTTCTTAGCGAAGAGCAATTTCTCAAGCAAGAATTTTGGTAGTACTGTCTGTGAGTGGTTTGAGTGGGAAGGGGAAAACTCAAAATTACCTATTATTGGCAGAGGTTTGTAACTTTCTTATTGGTCTATTAACTAATTTACCAAATGGGGATGTCACCGTGGAAGACCCAAACTCCCTCGCACCAAAACAGGCTGAAATTTCAGGCAGTCTTTTCAAACAGCTTTTACACTAAAAGGGCATTATCATAACTTTCACAGTAATATTCCAACCTCATAGTATTGAAATGTATATAAAACACAGGAAATCACATTTTTTGACTGCACTGGCCCTTTAAGTGCAACCACTATAACTATTTGGGGGAGTATAGCAGCTTTCTGATGCCCATCAGGACTCCTCTTTGTGCTTTCCCAGGGTTCACTCACACGGAGAAGCCTATCTGGAGCAAGCCATGCCTTCACCAAGCCCGCAAGCCCACACATGCATTATCCTTAAACTAGTAACTTGGCATTCTGTAAAAGGGTCTAGGCTGTGGCCAGCTAACAGCAGGGGTTGCACAGAACTACGTACTAGAAGTGTGACACGGCCAGAGGAAAGCAGAACTGCTGCACTGACTGACTGAAATGAGTTAACCCTTCACGTTCATGCTAATCCAAGTTCTATGTGGAAAATACAACCACATTCTTGTGAAAACACCGCGTTCATAGAGTTCCAATCCTAAAATTAGTACCAGACAGCCACCCAGTTTGTTAACGCATTATTAGAATGGTCTGACTTGTAGTATTTATAACTCACTTTAACCCTAATAAAATGACTGAAATAGTACTCATACTCTCTCCTTTGTCCACCAGTCGCAGGACAGGCCACTACAGTGTCCAGAACCGGGCCAAAAATGCACCGGGAAAGCCCCCGTACCACCGCTGTAACTCCCAGGACTCGTTGGACGAACTGGCCATGGACGACTACTGGACCGAGGTGGAGAACATCACCCTGAGTGGAGAGGGGGACGCAGAGCCACACGAGGAGGTGCAGCTGAAGGTGCCTGATGGTATGGAGCTCTACTCTATAGCAGGAATGTCCACTGAAAGTAGAGAGGCCCTTTCCTTCACCTTAAGTGAACAACTGCTTCAGGGTAACATTTTAGACAGAGATTTAAGGTTTAGTACAGTATTCACTATGTACATTATATGACTAGTGATTTACCTAGATCACTGTCTGAAAGGATTATTTTTCACTATAAACGCAACATGAAGTGTTGGTCCCATGTTTCATGAGCTGATTCCAGAAATGTTCCATACGCACAACATTTCTCTCAAATTGTGTAGAAATGTGTTTACATCACTGTTAGTGAGCATTTACTGCAAGATGGTGCCATCTCTTATGACCGAAAAGAGCTTCTGGACATCAGAACTGGGATTACTCACCTCAAATTGGACAAGGAGTTCTTCCTCAATGAGTCAGAGGGATATACTACAGACACCTGACCAGGCCCAGATCCCTGTGATTCGCTGGAAAAGGAAACGTAGGTTTTGCGGAATAGAGATCAGGATGCCTTGTGAGGATCAGTCGACGAGTGGCTAATCTTGTCTTGCCTTCCGTTCTGCTAGCTAACATTCAATCGCTGGAAAATAAATGGGACGAACTGAAAGCACGTATATCCTACCAACGGGACATTTAAAACTGTAATAACTTATGTTTCACCGAGTCGTGGCTGAACGACGGCATTAAGAGCATATAGCTGGTAGGTTATACACTCCATCGGCAAGACAGAACAGGAGCCTCTGGTAAGACACGGGGCGGGGGCCTATGCATATTTGTAAACAATAGCTGGTTCACGATATCTAAGGAAGTCTCAAGGTTTTGCTCGCCTGAGGTAGTGTGGTGTACAGCTTATCATGAGATACTCTATCTACAGTTGAAGTCGGAAGTTTACATACACCTTAGCCAAATACATTTAAACTCAGTTTTTCACAATTCCTGACATTTAATCCTAGTAAAAATTCCCTGTCTTAGGTCAGTTAGGATCAACACTTTATTGTAATAATGTGAAATGTCAGAATAATAGTAGAGAATTATTTATTTCAGCTTTTATTTCTTTCATCACATTCCCAGTGGGTCAGAAGTTTACATGCACTCAATTAGTATTTGGTAGCATTGCCTTTAAATTGTTTCACTTGGGTCAAACGTTTTGGGTAGCCTTCCACAAGTTTCCCACAATAAGTTGGGTGAATTTTGGCCCATTCCTCCTGACAGAGCTGGTGGAACTGAGTCATGTTTGTAGGCCTCCTTGCTCGCACACACTTTTTCAGTTCTCCAACAAATTTTCTAGAGGTATGAGGTCAGGGCTTTGTGATGGCCACTCCAATACCTCGACTTTGTTGTCCTTAAGCCATTTTGCCACAACTTTGGAAGTATGCTTGGAGTCATTGTCCATTTGGAAGGCCCATTTGCGACCAAGCTTTAACTTCCTGACTGATGTCTTGAGATGTTGCTTCACTATATCCACAAATTTCCTAGCCTATCAGAAACTTCTAAAGCCATTACATAATTTTCTGGAATTTTCCAAGCTGTTTAAAGGCACAGTCAACTTAGTGTATGTATACTTCTGACCCACTGGAATTGTGATACAGTGAAATAATCTGTCTGTAAACAATTGTTGGGAAAATTAATTGTCATGCACAAAGTAGATGTCCTAACCGACTTGCCAAAACTGTAGTTTGTTAACAAGAAATTTGTGGAGTGGTTGAAAAACTAGTTTTAATGACTCCAACCTAAGTGTATGCAAACTTCCTACTTCAACTGTAGTTTTCCACTGTATTTTTCGTAGCGGTCTACATACCACCACAGACCGATGCTGACACTAAAAATGCGCTCAATGAGCTGTATTCCGACCATAAGCGAACAGGAAAACGCTCATCCAGAGGCGGCGCTCCTAATGGCCGGGGACTTTAATGCAGGGAATCTTAAATCAGTTTTACCTAATTTCTATCGGCATGTTAAATGTGCAACCAGAGGGGAAAAAACATCCTAGACCACCTTTACTCCACACACAGAGATGCGTACAAAGCTCTCCCTCTTCCTCCATTTGGCAAATCTGACCATAATTCTATCCTCCTGATTCCTGCTTACAAGAAAAAATTAAAGCAGGAAGCACCAGTGACTCTGTCTATAAAAAAGTGGATAGATGAAGCAGATGCTAAACTACAGGACTGTTTTGCTAGCACAGACTGGAATATGTTCCGAGATTCTTCCGATGGCATTGAGGAGTACATCACATAAGTCACTGGGTTTATCAATAAGTGCATTGAGGATGTCTTCCCCACAGTGACTGTACGTACATACCCCAACTAGAAGCCATGGATTACAGGCAACATTCGCACTGAGCTAAAGGGAGGAGCTGACACTTTCAATGAGCGGGACTCTAACCCAGAAGCTTATAATAAATCCCGCTATGCCCTCCGACAAACCATCATACAGGCAATGCGTCAATACAGGACTAAGATCGAATCGTACTACACCGGCTATGACGCTCGTCGGATGTTTCATGGCTAGCAGTGACACGAGGCTACCAGATGAGCTAAATAACTTCTATGCTCGCTTCGAGGCAAGTAACACTGAAACATGCATAAGAGCATCAGCTGTTCCGGACGACTGTGATCACGCACTCCGCAGCCGATGTGAGTAAGACCTTTAAAACAGGTCAACATTCACAAGGCCGCTGGGCCAGACGGATTACCAGGGCGTGTACTCCGAGCATGCGCTGACCAACTGGCAAGTGTCTTCACTGACATATTCAGTCTGTAGTACCAACATGTTTCAAGCAGACCACCATAGTCCCTGTGCCCAAGAACACTAAGGTAACCTGCCTAAATGACTACCGACCCGTAGCACTCACGTCTGTAGCCATGAAATGCTTTGAAAGGCTGGTCATGGCTCACATCAACACCATTATCCCAGAAACCCTAGACTCACTCCAATTTGCATACCGCACCAACAAATCCACAGATGATGCAATCTCTATTGCACTCCACACTGCCCTTTCCATCCTGGACAAAAGGAACACCTATGTGAGAATGCTATTCATTGACTACAGCTCAGCGTTCAACACCATAGTGCCCTCAAAGCTCATCACTAAGCTAAGGACCCTGTGACTAAACACCTCCCTCTGCAACTGGATCTTGGGCTTCCTGACGGGCCGCCCACCAGGTGGTAAGGGTAGGTAACAACACATCCGCCACGCTGATCCTCAACACTGGGGCCCCTCAGGGGTGCATGCTCAGTCCCGTCCTGTACTCCCTGTTCACTCATGACTGCATGGCCAGGCACGACTCCAACACCAGAATTAAGTTTGCTGATGACACAACAGTGGTAGGCCTGATCACCGACAACAATGAGAGATCCTATAGGGAGGAGGTCAGAGACCTGACCGTGTGGTCCCTCAATGTGATCAAGACAAAGAAGATGATTGTGGACTACAGGAAAAGGAGGACCGAGCACGCCCCAATTCTCATGGACGGGGCCGTAGTGGAGCAGTTTGAGAGCTTCAAGTTCCTTGGTGTTCACATCACCAACAAACTAACATGGTCCAAGTACACCAAGACAGTCGTGAAGCGACTGGGCATGACAAAACCTTTTCCCACTCAGGAGACTGAAAAGATTTGGCATGGGTCCTCAAAAGGTTTTACAGCTGCACCATCGAGCGCATCCTGACGGGTTGCATCACTGCTTGGTATGGCAACTGCTCGGCCTCTGACCGCAAGGCACTACAGAGGGTAGTGCCTATGGCCCAGTACATCACCGGGGCCAAGCGTCCTGCCATCCAGGACCTCTATACCAGGTGGTGTCAGAGGAAGGCCCTAAAAATGGTCAGACTCCAGCCATCCTAGTCATAGGCTGTTCTCTCTGCTACCGCACAGTAAGCGGTACCGGAGTGCCAAGTCTAGGTCCAAGAGGCTTCTAAACAGCTTCTACCCCCAAGCCGTAAGACTCCTGAACAGCTAATCAAATGGCTACCCGGACTATTTGCATTACCCCCCCCCCCATACTGCTGCTACTCTCTGTTATTATCTATGCATAGCCACTTTAATAACTCTACCTACATGTACATACTTACCTTGACACCGGTGCCCCCGCATGTGACACAATGACTCTGTACTGGTACCCCCAGTATATAGCTCCGCTATTTTTATTTACTGCTGCTCTTTAATTATTTGTTATTATTATCTCTTACTTTTTTGTTGTTGTATTTTCTTAACTGCATTGTTGGTTAAGGGCTTGTAAGCATTTCACTGTAAGGTCTACACCTGATTTTATTTTATTTCTCCTTGCCCAGATGGTCCATACACCTTACAGGTGTGGCATATCAAGAAGCTGATTAAACAGCACAATCATTACACAGGTGCACCTTGTGCTGGGGACAATAAAATATAACTTTAAAATTAGCAATTTTGTCACATCTATGGTATTGTGTTTGAGGGAGCGTACAATTTGCATGCTGACTGCAGGAATGTCCACCAGAGCTATTGCCAGGGAATTTAATGTTCATGTCTCTACCATAAGCCGCCTCCTACATTGTTTTAGAGAATTTGGCAGTCTGTCCAACCGGCCTCACAACCGCAGACCACTTGTAACCACGCCAGCCCAGGACCTTCACATCCGGCTTCTTCACATCCGGCTTCTTCACATCCGGCTTCTTTACATGCGGGATCATCTGAAACCAGCCATCCGGACAGCTGAGGAGTATTTCTGTCTGTACTAAAGCCCTTTTCGTAGGGATAAAATGAATTCTGATTGGCTGGGCCTGGCCCCCAAGTGGGTGGGCCTAGGCTTAGATTAGGGCCTAATTTATTTCAATTGAGTGATTTCCTGATATGAACTGTAACTCAGTAAAACCCACTTGCATGTTGTGTTTTATATTTTTTGTTCAGTACATACAGTAGAGCTGACTAGGATAGTCTGGTCTGTTGTCCAGCCCATGTTATTTTGCAATACCACCACATAATGATTTCTTATTGCTTTCATCCACAGAAGACAATAGACTTGCTTGATCCTACAGGATCAGGAAATGCCTATAAAAAGCACTGCAAAAGTGTATTGTTTATTACGTTGACATTCATTGTTTTGTCTGGAGAACTTAAAGCAGGAACTTCCTTTTTGTTTCCGTTCCTTTCTATAACAAGATGGTTTGTGTTAAGGGGTTAGGAGTGAGATCCTTCCCTGTTTCATGTCTTTCTCTATTCCCAGCCCTCAGTACATAAAAATGGCATAATAGTAATTGCATAGTAATAATCTATGGATTACTTGTTTGTTTCTTTATTTTTCAATAAATGACTGTGTCCTCACTAGTCTTCAGGCCTACACCCATATCTTTCCCATTAACATACTACTGCTCTTTTGGTGCAGCATCAATTCATCCCTAACTCAACTTGTCTGTCTGTAGAGGGGGAACAGGAGGAGGCATGGCTGACGGAGGCGGGGCTGGCCACTCTGTTTGACGAGTCTGCGTCGGACCCCGAGGACATGATGGGGCTGTTGTCCACGCTGACGCGCACCCAGGCCGCCGCCGTGGAGAAACGTGTTGAGAAGCTACAGCAGACCCTCAGGAAGAGGAACAAGCAGCACCAAGTACCTGACGTCAGAGACATCTTCAAACTCCCAGGCACGCCAGAGTCAAAGGTCAGCCTACCACCGGTCCCGTTTAAAATGCCAGTCATGCCTGAGATGCCTTGCTACATAAAAAAACCCAGTGACTTGTTTACCATAGTTGGTTAATATAATTACTAATCACAATATCTGTTAATGGACACCTGAATGTGAAGTAATACTTAACTGAGTATCTTAATATTATGCAAAAGAAGGTCTTGTACTCACAATTGGGGTGAAAAATATGACTTTCTACAATATCAGCAGTTACTTTTAGTAGTTTGAATCATTAATTGATAAAAAATGACCTATATTGAATTCTGATGAGAGCCTGCTTCTGTTTTGTATTATGTTGCAGGAGGATGAAGCCAAGTCACCAGAGAGAAGTGAAAACAGGAAAAAGGATATTACGACAGATGGCATGTACCACAAGTTCTACTCACTAAATCTCTGTCTGGGCATGTTGGTCTATACCTATAGAAAACATCACTGACTCGCCACAAAAATTAACTGGTATTTCTATCCACTGTGTTGCTGCTTTTATGTGATACTGTAGATTTCCTGAAATGGTTCATGATCACAGGAAGCAGAAGTGAAGATTCTATGGAAGAGCTGTTGAGAAGATAACTCGGCAGTACACACACACACAGGAAGCAGGGACATTGCCTCTTGTCTGTTCGCGCCACCCCTCTGACCTTAACATGAAGGCTGTCAGGAATCCGCTCCCTATCTTCCATTATCCACTTGCCTGTTTTCCTATTAGTGGAGATGGCAGGGAGGCACTGCAGTTCTGTGTCAGGGCCAAGGCCTTACATGTCTGTCTGACATGGGTCACAGAGGGCAGACTGGCTCTCTGGCTGTTGACTTCCACAGGACTAGTCGTTGTCCCTTAGTTTCCCTTCAGTGGGCAGAACAGTCACCACCACCTAGTTCTAATCTCCCCACTGCTGACTAAAGACTTTGTCCCGTCTGTGGACTTTCACACATCTAATTCATGAATTGCCTGTGTTATCTCTTGCTGTAGGTCTAGCTTTTAATATGTCCCAATAATAACTCTGTGTGTGTGTACAGGTCAAGCGATGGGGCTGGGGAACAGGGCAGGCCCTGCTGAGCAGAGTGTGTCTGAACCTGAGACAGACATCAACCTAGAGGTGTCCTTCTCTGATCAGGCCCTCAGCTATAAGGAGGGCTCAAAGGGCAGCAGTGAGGCTCTGACAGACGCAGATGACAAGCTACCTGTGAGTACCCTTTTAAACATTAACACCACCACACAGATTGACTGAGCCGCTCATCCGGAGCAAAGTTTACATGCCAAAACAGGAAGTGTCACTCGTCAAAATAGCAGGATCCCATAGGCCAGTTTGGGACGAAGGATTTCAAATATTTATATGTTTTTTGGCAGAAGCAAGAACTGTGCCCTGTAGTGTTTATGGATTGAAACATGTTTCTGTTTTTACTTAGCCTACATCAGTAATGATTGACTAAATTATGTTTTGAAATTTATATGGCCCATTATTTACAGCGTTACTGTAGGCCTAGGCCTACTGCTTGTGTACTAGTGTAAGTTATATGACATTGAATGATGTCATTTGCACTGATGATAACATTATCAATCAAAACCTTTTGAATAGAGTTTTTGCATCATATAATACATTTCAGTCAAAAAACTGTTCTAGACTACTGGTGTATCTGAGTTCTAGAGCCACCACCTAGTGGTGCCCCTAGAAACACCAGGTGGTTCCAGATACTCCAATAATGTCAGGGTCATATTCAATAGGCATCAAACAGACCCTGTTTTGGTCTCTGACAAGTCCAATAAGAAGCGCTTGTTTTCATCTTCCATTGCAAAATGTTTTGCTACGGTGTGCACTAATGAATACAACCCAGTTTTGCTAACTCCTAATGTAACCTGTGCTTCGCTATATGACAGAACTTCAAGTTAAGCAGAGACAAGACAGGGCTGACCAAGGTTGGGGACCTGTCCCCCCAGGACATGAAGAAGGTGCACCGCCTGGTGCTGATAGAGATGACCGCTCTGTTTGACACGGCAGGCATCGACCTCAAAGCCCACAAAGCAGTTAAACTCAAGGTCAAAGGTAAGCCAGTATGCTAGAACTGGAACACAACTGTATAACATATCTAAGAACCCTGAGGACTGTCCCATCAAGCTCTGACACAATTATGTTTGATGTGTTTGTGTTCTAGAGTCTGGCCTGTTTGGAGTTCCCCTGGCCGCCCTATTGGAGCAGGACCAGAGGAGACAGCCAGGGACCAAGGTGCCAATCATACTGCAGAGGGTGAGCAGCACAACCTCTCATTAACCACTGATCCTGGTTCTCTTTAATCATACAGTACGTCTGAATGTGTGCTCTGCAGTAGAAATCGCTTCAGTTTGCTGTAGTGGTAATGGCATTGTTATTTTGGGGCGGCAGGTAGCCTAGTGGTTAGAGCGTTGGACTAGTAACCGAAAGGTTGCTAGATCAAATCCCTGAGCTGACAAGGTAAGTCTGTTGTTCTGCCCCTGAACAAGGCAGAAAACCCACTGTTCCTAGGCCGTCATTGTAAATAAGAATTTGTTCTTAACTGACTTGCCTAGTTAAATAAAAATGTGCTGTTGATTTGGTGGTTTAAAGCTTATAAGTGTGTTCTATTGTTTCCAGCTAATCTCTCACATAGAGGACGAGGGTCTGGACACAGAGGGGCTTCTACGGATACCCGGAGCAGCCATAAGAGTCAAGGTCATTGTTCATCGTTGTTGATAGATGTAGTCTTGCTTCATTCAATGTCTGGAAGTATTTGCATGCTGTAACAACAACTTAATGTAGCCAAATTCTTATTTCCCTAATGGAGAGGTTAGTGTGGATGATATGATTAGTGTTGTACTGTAGGATGATGTGATAAAGCCTCCAGTGTGTGTGTGGATGTGTTTAACTATACTTGTGGGGACCAGAAGTCCCCACAAGAATAGTAAACAAACAAAAATTGGGGACATTTTGTTGGTCCCCACAAAGTCAAATGCTATTTCTAGGGGGTTAGGGTTAGAGTTACGTTTAGGGTTAGGAGCTAGGGTTAGGAGTTAAGGTTCAGGGAAAATAGGATTTTGTGCCCCCACAAGGTTAGTTGTACAAGACTGTGTGTGTGAGAGGGAGAGTGCGTGTGTGTTAACATGTGACCTATGTGTTCGGCTGGCAGGCGGTGTGTGTGGAGCTGGAGGGGAAGTTCTACGAGGGCCTGTTCCCATGGGAGAGTCTGAAGCAGCACGATGCAGCCAGCCTGCTCAAGCTCTTCATCAGGGAGCTGCCCCACCCGCTGCTCACTGTGGAGTACCTCAGCGCCTTCATCGCAGTGCTTAGTCAGTCCCCCTATACATTATGAACCACACTTTCTATACATACAGTGGTGCACTGTATGTATACTCATTTACAATGTTATCTCGATTCCGTTTGAGTTTTGTCTTATGTTGACTCATGGATTGGTAAAGCAATCCCATTGTGGTTGTGATCTTGTTCGTTTGCCTTACTCACAGAACTGCCAACTAAGAAGCAGCAGCTGCAGGCTCTCAACTTGCTGGTCCTGCTACTTCCGGAGTCCAGCCGTGATACACTAAAGGTAGATGGCTCTTTTCCTGTGCTAGTTCTCTAGCCAATACAGTATAGTCTCATGTATCTTATGGTGGTTTCAGGTGCTGATGGAGTTCTTTCAGAGGGTCATAGACCACAAAGAGCAGAACAAGATGACCTTGAACAACGTTGCCGTGGTGATGGCTCCAAACATCTTCATGTTTAAAGGCTTCCGCAACAAGATCAGTGAGCAACAGGAATTTTCCCTGGCCACGGAGACCGCCAACATCGTCCGACTACTCATCAGATACCAAAACCTGCTCTGGACGGTAGGCTCAAGTCATGGTGCCTCATTTATCAATATTGCGTAAACTAAAATACTACTTACGAATGGAGTTTTGAATGTTTGTATGCATAGAAAAAGTGTGATTTAACAAACAATCATACACACACACACACACACACCGGTAGGAGATAACCATTGATAAATACCAATTGTTCTCAGCCTCAGTGCTCATGTACGACCTTGGCTATTTTAATTTCGAAACGCCCCTAATTAACCATATATAGTCAATCATAAAGCATGTGGGGAAATACAGCACCGTGCCATGAAATACAACGTCGCAACCCAAAAAAGCAAGAAAAATATATTTTCAAAGACTGAAGTAGAGGTGCTAGTGTCAGAGATTGAGTACAACCAAAATGTTTTATTTGGTTGCTCAGCTGTGGCTTGACCAGTAACAATGAAAACATAGCTACAAAGAGAAGACTGTAAAGACAATTCGTTTATTTTGCAATGGCAAATGTACTTACGATGAGTAGGCCATCCATCCTCAACTCCCTCCTGCAGGCGTTATAGGCCAACATTACTGTTCTGCAAAATGAACGAGTCGTGCAAATCACATAACCTATCCCCTGAACATTAAAAGTGGAGGCCTTTTCTGTTCACATAGTCTTTTTGGGATGGTGCTTTTACGGTGACGTGGGTCCCGTCTATTGCTTCGTTAGTATTGGATGTCAGTGGAGGCTGCTGAGGGAGGACAGCTCATAATAATGGCTGGAATGGAATAGTATCAAACACATGGTTTTCATGTGTTCGATACCATTTCATTGACTCTATTCCAGACATCAGATATTATGATCCGTCCTCCCCTCAGAAGCCTCCACTGTTGGCTGTGCATCTGAATGTCATGTTTACTTCTTTTTTTAAGTGGGTCTTAAATCCTCACAAAAATCCTATAAGATTTGATTTGAGAAACGATATCTGATGAGCCAATCTGTGCATTCTGGAGAGAAAAAAAGTCCCACCTGTCTCTAAAAACGTGCTCTCTGCGAAATGCAGCGTTTGCCAAATCCTCCAACAGAGCAAGATCAGCCTATCATTCGATTTCCCATTGTTAAAATACTATAAAAGACAATGGTTTCACTTGAACTTTGTGCCTATAATTTAACAAATGACTGTACTTTGTAGTGATTGTTATCGTAACAAATGCACTGATGTGGTCAAATGATATGCCTGTCAAGTTATGTTGCATGAATTCACATTGGAAATACAATGAAATTGAAAATAATTGATTTATTACTCGCATAATTTCAGACATTTTCAACATGTATTTTCCCCAATCTATGCTTGACAGGAAGTTTCCTTATTCCACCACTTGTGCGTACGCATGGCTGTGTGTGAATTTACAGACACTCGAGCAAATGTTCATATTGATAAATGTCACACTTTGCGTGGAAATGAACCCACGCATGGTTTATGCACAGATTTGTACCTAGGTATGATTGATAAATGAGGCCCCTGGACTTTATGTATCGGGCTACTGTATGTAATTGGTATGGCTCTTCAATGGCACAATTTGTAATTGTATCTTACATTTTTCACAGATTCCTAAATTCATAATGAATCAAGTCCGAAAACAAAACACGGAGAACCAGAAGAAAATGAGCAAAGACCGCGCCATGATGAAACTCCTAAAGAAGATGGCCTATGAGCGAGAGAAACACGAGAAACAGGAGAAACCCCTCTCTGAGGTGAGGGCAGCAGTAGCAGACAAAGAAAGGCGTCTGTTTGTTTGTAGCACCTGTATATGGTATTCCAATTGGCTCTGCGACCGTACTGAAAAGCAGAAAAGCAGCTGAGGGCAATACCCATGCTGTTGAATGAATCAAGAGGAGAATATGTGAATGACTCGACTCAAATGCCTTCTGCGCTTCCTGGTTCAAGTGATGAAAGAGGGGGAGTGGCTCCCCTGTGACACCTATTGGCAATATGTAGAACTGCAACTCCGTTTTTTTATTGTTTGAAAATGACAATAATGAAGAAATTGCATAATATAACAATTTGAATACCTCAAAGAATATTTTTTATTGAAGAGCAATTTTCAATAAATGCTTTTTGTATAACTGCTGTACATTTGTAGTGGTGTAGTATGGAGTACAGTAGCGACACTAGTATTATGTTGGTTAGCTGAGACATGTCTGTGTTGTCTCTCCCCATGCAGGTGGACAGTAGTTCTCAGGGCTTCATCAGGGTCCAAGCCCCTCAGTTTTCTAAGGTCTCCATGGCTGTCCAGCTGACTGAAGAGTTGCAGGCATCTGATGTCCTCAGCCGCTTTCTCAGCCAGGACAGGTGAAAACAACACCCCTCCCCCCCCCTGTTCTCCGAGGGGCACTACTGTCATCCCGTTACACACCAGTCACCTAATGATTACTCTCAGCCCACTCCCTCACACAGGGTATTCTGAGTGCAGTTAAATTACACTACAGAGACATTTACACCCTGGGTGGGTTATAACTGAGCAGCCTATGGTTACTGTTATTTCTGTGACACTGCACGGCGTGGCTCTGATTTTTCTGTATTTGTATACTGCCCTAGAAAGGCAAAACAATGCTGATTTTCATGATTTCGACTGGCTCAGAAAAGCTGCCAGCCTGTCTGTCTCGTCCCGACTCCCGACACGTTCATTACCAAAGGACAGTTGGAGATCGAATTTCAATGTTGCAAATGTCGGCGAGACAGACAGCAATGTTATTACAAATCTCTGCTGTTGAAAACCAAATGCTAGTCTAAAATAAATGGGAGATAATTTCTGGATGCTTTTTACAGTGTAGCTCTAGTATATACATTGCCTGGCTGGGCTGATGAGACAGTGGATTGCGCAGTCACATGGAACAGAGTCTATAGGCATTTCAACGTCATAGATGATTTAGCCGGTACTAACTTGTGGAATAGACACCGGCTGGAATGCGGTTTTAACCAATCAATGGCCAGGATTACACCCAGCCGTTGTGTATATATAAGTGATAATGCACTGATGTATTATCTTATTATGAAGTAATTTGATTTGACCTACAGTGAGCTCCAAAAGTATTGGGACAGTGACAATTGTTGTTTTGGCTCTGTACTCCAGCACTTTGGATTTGAAATGATACGATGACTGAGGTTAAAGTGCAGACTGTCAGATTTAATTTGAGGGTCTTTTTATCCATAACTGGTGAACCATTTAGAAATTACTGCACTTGTTGTACATAGTTGTTGACCATGAGTATTGGAACAAATTCACTTATGTGAATTAAAGTAGTGTAAAGGTAAGTATTTTGTCCCATTGAATACATCAAGCTTGTTGGATGCATTTGCTGTTTGTTTTGGTTTATTTTTATTATTTTGTGCCCAATAGAAGTGAATGGTAAATAATCTATTGTGTCATTTTGGAGTCACTTTTATTGTAAATAAGAATAGAATATGTTTCTAAACACTTCTACATGTATGTGGATGCTACTATGATTACGGATAATCCTGAATGAATCGTGAGAAAGTTACAGATGCACAAATATCATACCCCCAAGACATGCTAACCTTCTCATCATTATAATAACAGGGGAAGTTAGCATTTTTTGGGGGGGGTATGATATTTGTCCCAATACTTTTGGTACCCTAAAATGGGGAGACTATGTACAATGCATTTCTAAATGTATTTCTAAATGGTTCACCCGATATGGATGAAAATACCCTCAAATTAAATCAGAAAGTCTGCGCTTCAACCTCATAGTCATTGTATAATTTCAAATCCAAAGTACTGGGGTACAGAGTCGCAACAACAAAAAATGGGTCACTGTTCAAATACTTTTGGAGCTCACTGTATGACCCTTAAAATGCAGATACTGCACTCTGCCTTTTTAAGGTATGACCTTAAACAACTATACGGGTAATGCAAAGTCTAAATGCGTTTATCCAACTTTTTTGTTGTTTTTCCTGTTTGACTTTGTATGGTCATTTATTTGACTTGGGTCATAGGTCAAATCAGTGGTCATGGTTGATATGCAGAAAAAATTAAATAAGATAATACATCAGTGCATTATCACTTATCTACTGACATATTTGGCTGGACAGCAAATAAACGTTAAATCCATTTTTCTCAGTTTCCCTGTTTGCGTAGTTACTGCTCTTTGCAGTGAAAACATGGTGGCACAAAGCCAAAGTGCAGTAACTTCACTTACTGCTGTTTGCCTTGGTTTTTACTTGGATTTTGTAGTTACTGCAAATTTCACACTCCATTTTCTCTCAAACTGAACATAATTGAACCAGAACACTTGGTCACAAGATTAAACAAATACTACAAAACCTGATTTCAGTCTTAACTCAATTTTGACCAAAAGTGTAGTTACTGTATTTGTATTTTGCCTTTGTAGGGAAGTATAAAAGTCAACTGTTTATGAATGTTACTCTATTTGTAATTTGGTTTTTTTGTTTATCCCTCAGTATGTTGTCTGTGTGTGTGTGTTCTAGCTCTGTGTCTGTGAAGAGAGAAGATCTGTGCCTTTATGAAATCGGAGGGAATATCCGTAAGTATTGCACAGTGGCGTACAAAGTCATTTCACACTCAAACCATCTCATATATCTTAGGTGGCATTTCTAGTTTCTCAAAAAGGACGATTCTATTACAAAGTATTATCTGTAAAAAAGGGAAAGGGGGGGGGGGGTAAAGAAAAGCGAAATGTCAACATCCTGCAGTAGACTGTATTCAGACCATATTCTGCTGTAAATTCATAGTAGTACCATCCAGTAAGTCATTAAAGGTGTTTTAAGGACATGGTTCAAATCCCACCTTCCCTTAATTGGAGCCAGTTTGCTACAGCAGGAAAATGCAGCAACAGGAAATGTGAATTATTATGAGTATTATAATTAGTGGACATTTTTGTAGGGGTTGATACAGGGAAAATCAAATCAGAAATTTCAAAGTAGGAATTACAAACTCCAGAAGCCTCTTTTTAAACCTCAAATACACTACAAGTTTTGAATTTCCTCATGCAACAGGGTGATCAATTTAAGATCCTAGATCCTATCTGTATGTCAGACATGTTCTTTGCTGTGTGTTGTTCCTGAACAGAGGAGCGCTGCCTGGATGAGGAGACCTATATGAAAGACCTGTTGGAGCTCAACCCCAGTGCAGAGTGGTTCATCAAGTGCATCCAGAGATAGGATATCTGACTGCTCACACCCTGCAAGGAGAACGGACGGGGGTACCGCAAGAGAAAAGATTTCTATCTACTTCACCATGACATGCTAATGTCAAGGCTGACCACTGGACCAAAGGACAGGTATTACAGTGTTAATAATGTTGTCGTTTAGAATGCTACTGGAAGTCCAACTGTCAACGCATGAGGAGTTGGACAGTTGTGACCGAGGAGAGCCACTGAACAATAATCTGTGATACGTCTGTGTGTTGATGAGGGCAATTTACTATACCATCAAGGTCCTGGATTAGTTGATCGTAATGATCAATACAGTAAATGGTCAAAAAACCAAGAAAATAGTAGTATTATAATGGTTATAAAAATGACAGGTTTGTCAGACAACATTGTATTTACATGAAATAATAGACATGGAAGCTCTAATATGATTTGTTTTACTCTGTATTCTCCCTTGTAAGACAGTGAGTGCATGCCTCCCCTAACTCAATTTGTGTTTTACTGTAGTTTTTTGTAAAGGTTATATTATTTGACTCGTTCCATCTCACCCAAATACTGTCCAGCGACGTCTGTAATCAGCAATGTCAGTGCTCAATATTGCAGATAAATAGACAAGTTACTAATTTGGTGATATTTCAAAACGATTCTTCCCTGTTACTACTTTTAAATTCACTGCCAAATCATAATGTATAGTGAGCTGAAGTGGTTGGTGGATATAACACTCCTTAGTTCTCATAGAGGGTATTCTAGCCCCAGTTTGCTATTAGGCACTTATCTGTGGGGTCCCTCTGAGCGATCCCTCCACTGTGACTTCTGTCTGTTTCATGTTGACCATGTGGACAGAATATGACCAGTGAAAGAGACAGCCAATGAGAATCAAAGGGATAACGTTAAGTACATTATTTAGATGTGTTTGTTAACATCAGTTCTCAAGCTGTGGTCCTAAACTAGCATTTCAGGTTGCTTCCTAATAACATTAAAGTGTGCAAAAGATACTTTCAATGGAGGAAACAGTTTAAAATAATTTAATGTGTATGTCTGAACATTTCAATTTAGAAAGCAAAAATGATATAACTACAGATATGACTGTGCTGTATGAACTGTGCTAAACGATGTGATTTGTATACCCTCTCCCTGCCCTTATGTTGTGCTTTATACTGTAAATATGACTGTTGAAAGATGTCCCTTTTTGTTGTTGTATACTATATGTTCTACAGCTTCTAAAATGACCACTAAACATTTTGTAA
The DNA here is from genome assembly GCF_002910315.2 of Salvelinus sp. IW2-2015. Lineage (NCBI taxonomy): Eukaryota > Metazoa > Chordata > Actinopteri > Salmoniformes > Salmonidae > Salvelinus > Salvelinus sp. IW2-2015. The sequence goes on along the minus strand of NC_036854.1, from coordinate 11,081,845 downwards.
ATAATTGCATAATTACTCCTTTTTGATGTGTGTGCTCATTTGGTATAAAGCTACAGATAAATAAATAAATGAAAAAAGAAAGCAAAATAAAAAGTTTCCCCGAAGGAGGATACTGTGTTTTTGTTTTGCTTGTGACTACATGAGTAGTACATGTTTCCTTTGATGCGCCTGTACTGTGGCCTGGAGGGCTTGGCTGTAGTGATGGAAGGGAACTTGGACACAATGAGGTGGCTGGAGCTGGCCAGACTTCACTAGATCACACACAGAGGTCACCATGGCCTGTAGCTGCGTCACATCTGCTGGGGAAAGAGACACAACAGACCCATATGGAAAATATATAGATGAATTAAACAATATTCTGCTGTTCTACCTGGAACTTGTAAGTAATACATATGGCAGCAAATACACTGAGAAGATTCATAGGTTCTTGTAATATCTGACATACTGTTGGTTAACATTTAGACATAACAGAAATGTTGCATGTATTGTTTATACAAACATAAGAGACAAGCTAAGCCTTCTAAGGTCTCATAAATAGGACATACACATTTCAAAGCTCTTTGAATACCACTGTCTCACATCACTTATTGAAGAAAGAAAGTGCCAAGAGTAGGTGTAAAGGGGGAGGATGAGGAGTAGAGAGCTAAAGAGGAGGAAGAGATAAGGAGGGGAGAAAGAGAAGGAGGAATTACTTCTATAGAAGCAGTGAATCAATTTCGTTATTAAGTGGAGATCCCTCAATAATTCTCACAATAGCACATTGGTAGCAGTATCCAGGTTTCCATCCAACCATTACATGAGAATGAATTACCTGACACATGAAAAAAGTCACGACCGGGCTGATGGACACATGAAATGCCGGTACAATTTTATAAATGCCGACAATTTGTTCGTTCGACATGATGGGATCTTTTTGTGTTGGTCAAATTAATTATGCGAAAAATGGCGGTGGAAACGCCTATATTGATATAATAACCTTCATATCGAATTAAACAGAGGATATGTTCTCTGGTCCTCCCACTACGACTCGGGAAAGCATGCAGTTTATTAGGATCAGATTAAATAAATCATGAGCTTGATGCTCCTTTCCAATAAATATCGAGGGTCTTATTCTGGTGACATGATGATCGGTGCTTGACTACCATTTTACAAATACAAATAATATCGCTCTTATCCATAATATTCGCAATGTAGGTAACTTAGCCTACCCGCACTGTATCTGCAAGCTGTTGGCTAGAGCGCATGTACCAAGACCGGAGTGGGCATATTCGCTATATAACGCAACAGCTTTAGTGACAAAACCATCAGTTTAGTTGGAAATGCGATGCGAAACCCATTTAAATAGTATTTTTCATTTGGTACATGGGAATTTAACAGCAAAAGTTATTTTTATGTGCACTACGTCATCACGCACATCATTTTATCCACAAAAGTCAGTTTGATGAAAACAGCTCTGGTACGAAAATGCGCATATTGTTTTATAGCGATTTTTGAATGTTCGCATGAAAATCTGTTGCAAATTGGATGGAAACCTAGCTAGTGACAAATATCAAAGCTAGGCTAGCTTTGGTTAAAACCATGAATGGAAGACCAAAGGCATAGCTGTATATAAATCAACTGTCCAGTAGGTGGTGCTGCCCAGCCTTAACCATGAAAACTCAAACCTGAAAATGTATAGTAATGCTCATGTTTTTGACTTATAAAAACAATGTGAAACCTATATGGAAATAATTCATTTTGTCGAGGTTACATTGTCAGAATATACACACTTTTATTATAATATTCATAGATGACTGATATAATTCATATATTCTGCCTCAAATATGTCACAATCATGTATTCAATTGTGTATGTCATATTTTWTTTTMWTTTTTTTACCGTTATTTTACCAGGTAAGTTGACTGAGAACACGTTCTCATTTGCAGCAACGACCTGGGGAATAGTTACAGGGGAGAGGAGGGGGATGAATGAGCCAATTGTAAATTGGGGATTATTAGGTGACCGTGATGGTTGAGGGCCAGATTGGGAATTTAGCCAGGACACCAGGGTTAACACCCCTACTCTTACGATAAGTGCCATGGGATCTTTAACGAAAGACAGCACCCTACACAGAGCAGTGTCCCCAATCACTGCCCTGGGGCATTGGGATCTTTGTTTAGACCAGAGGAAAGAGTGCCTCCTACTGGCCCTCCAACACCACTTCCAGCAGCACCTGGTCTCCCATCCAGGGACTGACCAGGACCAACCCTGCTTAGCTTCAGAAGCAAGCCAGCAGTGGTATGCAGGGTGGTATGCTGCTGGATAAGGAATATAAGGAGTATAAGGAATATACTGTAAGTCAACACATATACAAATACACCATTGACATATAAGAACAAATATACAAAATCGTACCAGATACTATGTAATTACATTCATTATTCGATTTTTGTAATCATTATTTTCTTCTGCCATACAAGATTCTTATTTGTTTTTTATTATTATTTTCCACATGGCGACATGGCTCAGTCTTTGAAAGTTGGATAAAGTGTACACTAGAGGGTTAAAGTGAGTGAGCTTTGTGCAGCAAGTTTACCTTTACTGTTGTTTCTTTTCCACTGCGTCATCCAGAATCCTTGTAATGTTATATTCTTAAAAATGAGTGATTTCTTTTCGAGAGCCAAAGAAAACAGAAATGTCAAGGATTCGCTGTCAGCAAGGTTACATATGGTGCAATTTACAGTGCAATTTAAGAATCATTTGCGATTATGTTGAACAACAAATATGAACTCACAGCTGGAATCTGGAGAGGCTTTTTGGCCATCCCACCATATGTCACTAATGTTGCCCCATCACTGTGAGGGCATTCAAAAAGAGGGATTAGCATTCACAGAGAATCAGTCCTTTCAAAGCCTAAATTAACATGATGGATTACATTATTTATGCAGACCATGTTGCAGTAAAGATTTAGGCTAGAAACCCTCCTCAGAAACCCACCAAAGACTAGAGAGGACAAGTCCACCACTCCGGCCTCCAACACAGTTCAAACCCAGGATGGGCTTTGGGAGCTCCTAAAATGGCAATACATTAGTGTGGTCTACAGTTAACTGTTGGAAAGAAGCCAATACCTCTAATCTCATCATACATTTGATGGTGTATCTATTCTCTTACCTGAATTACGTTATCCAGACCCAGACATTGCAGGTCTTCTTCAGTGATAACAAAATCAGCTCCCATCGATTTTAGTTCCTCCTCCAACTCTTGTCGATTGGGTCTGAGAGAAAACATGAAAAATGTACTCATTGAATTTGAATATGAATACTGTTGTTATGTTCTGGGTCGATACTAGGCAGAGTCCCCACCTGTCTCTGATGATGTTGATGGTCTTCACCCCCAAGGCAGCAGCTATTTGAATGACAGCCTGACCCACTACACTGTTGGATCCATTCTGTATCACAGTGGCCCCTGCAGACAATGAAMAAATGATTGAATTAAGTAATTATTTATTAATGAATTAATACTTGTTTACTGCTTATGAAGCACCATTTCATAAAACGTTTCACACTTGAGTAACAGTAGCTTATACAGGCAACAAGAATGACCAAAAGGACAGTGTCCCACAGAAATAATGTTTATCGAACTACTGTTGTCTACCTGGTTTGAGTGTAACAAAGTCCTGCAGCATCCTGTAGGCAGTGCAGGGGTTCACCCCGATGGTAGCAGCCGCCAGCAGAGGGATGTCCTTGGGGACCTGGAGAAGGTCATCAGCCTCACACACTGCCTCTGTCCTCCATGTACCTTTAAACAGAACCCCACCCAAACGCTGTCTCACAATGATGATGTCATGTCACACAACACAAATAGAACAAGTAGTTTGAGACTCTTGTCTCAATCATTTCTTATCACTAGGTCTTGGTCAGGGTAAAACCGAAGGTATCCACATGGCCCTCCCACCACTGTGGTTTTACAGACAGAAGAGGAATGTACTGCAGTACTGATGTACTGTTTTCTCACCAAAGCCGGCATCCCATGGTATGGCCCAGTCTCCTGGTCTCAGAGAGGTGACCTTCCTACCAACCTCCACCACCTCCCCCACTCCCTCATTCCCACCCACAGCAGGAAACACTGGAAGGATTGGGTATGTGCCTGTGGATTACAATGCAAATAACTGTTTTATACCCTGTGTAGTCTTGAAAACCCGACCCCTAGGCAACAGCAGCGGGAGGCGAACTGAATGTCTAGAGAGAATCTATGGTAACACGAGGTAACCGGAGCCAGACTCCAGCACCTTATGGGTGCAAAAGGAAAAGTAGGATAATAAGTAGGATAAACCAAGGTTATGCCAAATTTAGGGTTAGGGTTATGGTTGAGGCTGGGGTTAGGGTTGAACCTGTATGCCGACATGAAGCTAGGGTTAGGGTTGTGGTTGAGGCTGGGGTTAGGGTTGAACCAGGATGTGGACATAAGCCTAATGTAACCCTAGCCCTGTTCAACCACCTCTACATACTTTATTCTTAGTTATTATGAAGTGTTACCACATCTCTTAAAGATACAGTCTCGATTAACTGATTATCTATCATGTATTTTTGATTCATGCAGTATGAATGTTACCTTGTAGCATGTTAATATCAGCTGGATTCACTGGTGCTGCCAACATCCTCAGTCTGACACTATGTTGACCCAGGGCTGGCAAGGACATCTGCTCCATTCTATTATATGGACAATAACACAATCATGTAAATTAGAAATTGCCATCCACATTGATGTTTATGTGTTTCTTTATTCATATTGAGCAAACAAGATTACAGCTACAGTTAGGTAGCAATGATAAAGAGTTACAACTGGGGAAACAGCACATGGCCATAATGTCTTTGACAATCTTTTTATATATTTTTCAATTCGCTTTGGGGCTGAAGTTGGCTCCTCTCCTTGTTCGGGCGGCGTTCGGCGATCGACGTCACTGGCTTTCTAGCCATCGCCACTCTATTTTTCATATTCCATTTGTTTTGTCTTGTTCCATACACATCTGGTTTTCATTCCCTAATCACACTGAATGTATATAGTCCTCTGTTCCCCCTCCATGTCTTTGTGTGAAATTGTTTTGATGTTATGTGGGTATTGTTACGCGCCAGACCTTTGTTTATGTTCCATGTTTTGGGCACGTTATATGTACTTCTGTGCTTTCGTTTGGACCGGAATAAAAAGTGCGCCTGTTTACTACACTCTGCTCTCCTGCACCTGACTTCGCCTCCAGTACACACCTTTAACAATTTTCACAAGTATGTGGTGAATTTTCAAAACTCTTAGTACAAAACTCCAAACTGGTAACACTTGTAACGCAGCAAGTCTTATATGTAAAGCCTTCTATTGTGCCCTCATTGATCCAGTATGCAACCATTGATCCAGTATACACCCATTGATCCAGTATACAACCATTGATCCAGTATACAACCATTGATCCAGTATACAACCATTGATCCAGTATACTGTGAAACACTGATTTAATCACCCAAAACACAACGTAATGATATCTTCTCAATTTAATTGTTTTAACGACCAGTTAATCCTACTAGAAAAAATGCAAGATACATGTTTCAAAATAGCCCTTTGAGTGTAATTTGCTACAGCACTGTAAGTTACAGTACATTACACTGTTTTCACATTAGGAAACGCACTTACTTTAGCCCTCAGAATATCCTCTCTTTCTAGCCCATGTCTGATCAAAGGTGTGATCATTGAAGGTGTGATCATTTCACAATCATTGATGAAAAAATATAGATATATTGTTCCGATATAATAAAAAAATAGGTGTACTGTAATCAAATGAAATAAATTGAATTAATTAAATAAACATAACGTTTAGCATGGCACTAGTTTTCATCATGCCGGTATTGAAAATTTGGCCATAGGCTCTCATCGACATTACAGTAAATATTCTCATTGTTTATGCACCTGGGGGAAAAAACTTTTGGCAAGGCAAACTCGACTTGAGTGGGTTGAGTCACTGATGTTATCTTCCTGTCCGGTCTTGTGCCCCCTTGGGCTCGTGTGGTGGGGGAGATCTTCTCTGCCTTGTCTCATGGTCGTAAGTTTGTGGTCTGTTGATATCCCTCTGGTGTTGTGGGGGTTACACTTTGACAAAGTCAGTGGGGTTGTATCCTGCCTGGTTGGCCCTATCCAGGGGTATCTTTAGACAGGGCCACAGTGTCCCCCGACCCCCCTGTCTCAGTCTCCAGCATCTATGTTACAATAGACTATGTGCCTGAGGGCTACGGTCCTTCTGTCCTATCTGGTGTTTTTCTCCTGTATTATCTGGTGTCCTGTGTGATCTTAAGTAATAGCCCTCTAATTGCCCCATCTCTCTCACTCTCACTCTCCCCTCCCGGAGGAGCTGAGCCCTAGGGCCATGCCTCAGGACTACCTGGCCTGATGACTCCTGGCTGTCCCCATCCCCAGTCCACATTGTCGTGCTGCTGATCCAGTTTCTACTGTTCTGCCTGCGGTTATGGAACCCTGTCCTTTTCACCGGATGTGCTACCCTATCCCGGGCCTGCTGTTTTGACCCTCTCTCTCCCTCTCTCACCTGCTGTCTCGATCTCTGAATGCTTGGCTATGAAAAGCCAACTGATATTTACTACTGAAGAGCTGGCCTGTTGTACCCTCTATAACCACTGTGATTATTATTTGATCATGCTAGTTCTATGAACGTTTGAACATCTTGATGAAAGATCTGGCCTTAATGGCCATGTACTCTTATAATCTCCACCGGCACAGCCAGAAGAGGATAGGTCACCCCTCAGAACCTGGTTCCTCTTTAGGTTTTTCCTAGTCATCGTGCTTCTACATTTGCATTGCTTGCTCTTTGGGGTTTTAGGCTGGGTTCTGTACACGATCTTTGTGACAATCTGTTAATGTAAAAAGCTTTATAAATACATTTGATTGATTGATTGATTGATTGAAGTGGATTTAGCAGCTGACATCAATAAGGGATCATAGCTTTCACATGGATTTACCTGGTCAGTCTATGTCATGGAAAGTTTTTCGTAACGTTTTGTTCACCCAGTGTACATATGAAGTGGGTAAAACAGTATGTAAACATTATTAAAGTGACCAGTGTTCAATGACTATGTACATAGGGCAGCAGTCTCTAAGGTGCAGGGTTGAGTACCGGGTTGTAGCCGGCTAGTAACAGTGACTAAAGTTCAGAGCAGGGTACTGGGTAGAGGCCGGCTGGTGGTGACTATTTAACTGGAGATAGAAGCTGTTTTTCAGTCTCTCGGTCCCAGCTTTAATGTACATATACTGTCTCCGCCTTTCAGATGGAAGCGGGGTGAACAGGCTGTGGCTCGGGTGGCTGAGGTCCTTGATGATCTTCTTGGCCTTTCTGTGACACCGGGTGCTGTAGATGTCCTGGAGGGCAGGCATTGTCTACCTGGTGATGCGTTGGGCTGACCGTACCACCTTCTGGAGAACCCTGCGGTTGTGGACGGTGCAGTTGCCATACCAGGCGGTGATACAGCCCGACAGGATGCTCGCAATGGTGCATCTGTAGAAGTTTGTGAGAGTCTTGGGGGCCAAGCCACATCTCTTCATCCTCCTGAGGTTGAAGAGGCACTATTGTCTGTATAGAGAAACCATTTCAGGTTGTCAGTGATGTGCACGCCGAGGAACTTGAAGCTTTTCACCCTCTCCACTGGGCCCCGTTGATGTGGGATGGGGGGTGTGCTCCCTCTGCTGTCTCCTGAAGTCCACGATCAGCTCCTTTGTTTTGTTGACATTGAGGGAGAGGTTATTTTCCTGGCAGCACTCCGCCAGGGCCCTCACCTCCTCCCTGTAGGCTGTCTCGTCATTGTTGGTAAAGCCTGAGGTCAACTGCTAGGAATACCCCCTCTCTCTCTTACTCTCATTTCCCCTCTATTGCTCCAGTGCTTTACTCTGCAGCAGACTTTCTTTTTTGTCAGGACGCTCCCTTTGCTGTTTAGTGTCGTTGGACTGTTAGTCCCCTGCCAGTTGTATTTGGTGTGACATTTTAGTTAAGAGAGTTTCTGTGAGAGTTATTGTTTGTTGTTGTTTGAACTGTATTGCTTTTGTGTGGGACTATTTACATTTGGCCGAGAAGATTTTTTGATATTTTAAGGCCTTTGTTTGATCTATGAACTCCCCCACCCCACACATCCATTCATATCCCCTGCACTCCTCCCCTGGGAGGTAATACAGATTATTACAAATAATTTTATGTTGATGACTGGGTTCTTGTCAATTGCTTCTATGAAGTTGCAGTTAAATTGCTCTGCCATTAAAATTGTTTGAGGTATTATTGATTGGGTTACCCCTGTGCTGTGACGTGTGTCTGGCTACCTGGCAAACAGGCAGTGTTGCCAACTTAGCAACTTTGTCGCTATATTTAGCGACTATTCAGACCCCTCTAGCGACACATTTTTAAAAAATCGACTAGCGACAAATCTAGCGACTTTTTCTGGTGTTATTGGAGACTTTTAAAGACTCTGACGTGAAAGCCCGTACCGTTCTTACTCTTCTCAACGAGCAGCGGGTGCTGCTGTGGGCCCCACCCCGATCCCAAAGCACTCACAGGCGGCCCGTGCAGCAGTCCCTCCCAGCTGCAGTCAGAGCAGGAGATGTTCACCCCTCCGCGTCCAGACTGCAAATGAATCGCGCATGCGGTAAGCAGCTGCTGGCTGATCCCACCCTGGGCGGGATGTATACGTAAAATGTTCTTTGTCTAAAATAAATCACTGCACAAAAATAAATCACTGCATTTGACTCACACAGCCTCAGTCACTTACTCACCTTGTCCACTGTGTGTGCCTCTCTGTGACATAAGATAAACATCTAGCTGGCTAGCTCATCATGTCTCAGTCTAAACTGTACACTCAAAAATACAGAAAGGAGTGGGAATCAAACCCTGAATTCAAAGGCTGGTTGAAGCCGTTTATTGGAGATGATACACGGGCATACTGCCTGTATTGTAAGGGTGATTTCTACGCCAAACTTAGTGATGTAAAAATACACATGACAACTGAAAAACATACTCAAAAGGCAAAGCCTTATAACAGTTCCACCCAAAACAAGCTGCCATTTATGGTTTAAAAAATGTACTCTGCAAAAAAGGCTGAGGCCACCATGGCATTAGCTATCGCTGAACACTATTCCATTCTGGCATGTGATCACATTGGAGAAGCATGTAGAGCTGCTTTCTCAGACTCCACTACTACAGAAATTATTAATGGTGTTCTAGGACCATACTTTCTGAACAAGTTGGTCGCAGATGTGGGTGACCAGCGTTTCAGCCTCCTCCTCGATGAGTCCACGGATGTAAGTGTTTCTAAGTACCTGGGGGTTGTGATAAGGTACTTTAGTGACACCAAGCAGCCAATTGTATCAACATTTCTGGGGCTTGTTGAGTTGGAGGGAGGAGATGCCAAGTCTATAGCCCGTGCTGTTGTGGCTTTCCTCGAAGTGTTGTCTTAAAAAAGAGAAACTCCTGGGGATAGGGACTGACAATGCCTCTGTTATGACGGGGATTAACAATGGGGTCCAAGTGCTGAGGAGGAGTATGGCCTCAAATATCTGGTTCTTATTCGCTGTGTGTGCCACTCTCTGCAGCTTGCTCACATATTTAGGGTGTTTTTCGTTGGTTTTGTCTTTGGTTCATTCACACCTGGTTTTCATTTGCTTTAATTTCTGTGTGTATATTTACCCCTGTTCCCCCCGCTTAGGTTTGTGCGGGGTTATTTTCTTGTTGCTCGTGGAGGTTTGTRCCTCAGTTTATTCACATGTGTACCGTGTGTTAAGTATAGTAAGGAGTTTTCCTCCTTCCGTGAGTGACTGTGTGTTCCATTTGTCTTGGGCGTCTATGGACATTGTACCTGTACCGTTTTGGGACTTGCCTATTAAAGACGCTACATTGACATCTCTGCTCTCCTGCGCCTGACTCCTTAACTACCTTCAGTACGATTACGCAACAAGTCCGATAGAAAACCAAGGCAAACTGCAGTCAAAACACAGTGGAACAAAGCCAGAGTGCAGTACATGTATTTTTGTTATTTTTTTACTGGTATTTGCCTTGGTTTTTACTAGGATTTTGTAGTTACTGCAAATTTGACTCTCCATTGTCTCTGACACTGAATATAATTGAACCAGGACACTTTTTGTCACAAGAAAAAAWAAACATACAAAAATGAATAATATAAAATAAATGGTCACAAGATAAAAATGACACTACAGAGTCTGATTTCAGTCTTAACTAATCTTGACCAAATGTGTAGTTACTGCTGTTTTCAATTGTATAGCAGATGTGGAAGGACCACCAGAGGGCAGGCTGGGCTCACGGATAGTATCCCAACAAAGCATGTGAGACAAGGTAACCAGAGGCAATTAAGCACAGCTGACGGTACTAATGACATATTCTCTTTCCCCTATAAGAGAGAGGAGGGAACAAGCAGATAAAGGGGGGGCTATCTCTGGAGGATGGCCACCAAGAGAGGGGAGCTATCCATGAAGAACCTGTGACTTTTGTTGTAGTTTAAAGATAATTGTATTGTGCTCCTGTTTAATCTGGAGAAGAAGATGTATGTTTTTCCTTGGGAGATTTTCATTGATTATGTTGGAGTGTTTGTATTGACCAAATTCCCTCAATAGAGAACTGTGTTCAATCAAGAAAACCTACTCCTGACTCGTTTATTCCACCTTTCTGCTTTAGTGACGCCAAATTACTTGGTCCGCTCACACAGAGTACATCTATTAAAATCATCAAGTCATTATAATTGTACATTACAGTATATATCATACTATATGTTTATACTTTACAAACYTACATTTTCATTATGTAGTTTACAATCTGTAGTAGAAAAAAACAGAAGTAATTAAGTTAAGGATTAAGTAATAGTAAAATGTATTTTAACAAATAAGAAGACAATCATATTGAAAGTAATGTCAGCATTGCATTGTGAAAAGCAATTACTTTATATGAACATGTATTGCAATGTGAAACATGTATTTCTAGATGAAATACTGATACGGTTTGGTGAAAAAGTGACTGATTTTGTGTGTTGTACTTAGTCAATTTAAAATTTGCTTAGAGTTTTGAAACAAGAACCTTTTAATGATCTGTTTTGAGCAGAACTATTTTCATTTCACAGTGAGCATCTCAAATTCCCTCTCAGATGTCTTCCAATCGACACACAGGTATGACAACATCATATGATCCCTTACCTGACTGTGTCATACTGATGTCCATGCTTTCTGTAGACCAGTGCTGAGCAGGAGTGGATTTGCCGTAGAGAACCAGGGGCCAGGGTGGTTCTGCTCTCTCTCTGCCACAAGGACAGCACTCTCTCCTGGGTCAGTCTGAACAGAGGCCTCCTCATGACGATTGATGCAGCAAAGGCCACACTCTGGATGAACCAGTTCTACTTCTACACTGGGCATTAATGGTACCTCCCAGTAATCTCACTTCCTTAAACCTGACAGTCCTGATAGACTGGGAGGGTGAAGAAAAAATGTGTTTTCCCGTATCTCATCTCCATTGTGGTGGTGACCCTGAAGCTAAATACTTCACGATTGTGTAACAGCCTTCTAAAAATCGTAAATTCCCAAATGCAGCTCATAAGAACGAAAGTCGGGAAAAGGTAAAGTTGTTATAGCAGGGAAGACATTCGTAGAGCTGAATTGAAGGGATAGTTCACCCAAATTACAAAATTACCCATTGGTTTCCTTACCCTGTAAGCAGTCTGTGTACAAGGCATGATTTGGTTTCCAACTGCTAACGTTTTAGCATTTGTGGCACAAATCCCATTCAAGTCATGGTACAGATATTAGAATTTTTCGCCCATGTCCAAATCATCCAATATTATCTCAAATTGAATGTGAAGCTCAACAAAGTCACTCAAAGATGATTTGAACATGATGCACACACATGGATTGCTGTCATACCTTGTCCATAGACTGCTTATAGTGTAAGGAACCCAATATATCATTTTGTAATTTGTGCAAACTATTCCTTTAAGCATTTATACATGGTATTATAAAAATATTATATTTAAATGCACTTCCAAATCAAATTGCAAACATATCTGTTGCTTAGCATTTTATTTTTTACAATTCTTCCCATTTGAGTCCAGTTCACTGTTTGCTGCAAAGAGAATAGACATAGCCTACTGTAAAATAATTTATAATAAAATGTGTGTGTGTACCAGATTGATAGTAAGTGTTTCTCTGTTTCTAGAAGGTTAGACAGAGCGGCAGACTAAGGCAGTTTCTTGTTGGAAGAAATGTTGCTAAATTTATCTATGGGAAATGAATCAGATGACAACATGTGGCAATCCACAAGATCCCGAGTGTAAGTTAAAAGTCATGGTTTGACATTGTAATAAAGACGAGAAAATTATTTGAATGCCTTCAAAGCATATATTTGAAAATGTTGCTTGCTGTTAAACAGTACAAATTCCAACCACACCATGCATACGGTATGCTACATCACATGTAGTTTACATAGACAGGGGGCTTAAGACATACAGGAGAACAGAAGGTGATCCATAGTTCTCTAAATGAATCATGGTTGTATACTATGTCATCCTACAGGTTCCACTCACTTTGGAGGGGGTCGAGATACTTCACACTCTAAAAAAGCTATCCAAACTCTGTGTATAAAGCTGGTTGGCCGTCTGATTCAACATGAGGGAGAGTGTTTCCATGTGTTTTGGTGCTGCTGCTCTGTTTCAGGCAGTGACAGGCTTTGCTAGTCCGTGTTTAGGCTGCATTGGCTGGGCAAGTGAGGGGTTGAACCCCCTTGAACTCCAGGCCCTTGTTGAATTGAACCTCCAACACCTTGGATGCCTTGGTTATCTTCAGGTTGCGCATGCAGCCTTTGAATGAAGTGCTGGAAGTCAGGCCAAACTGCTTGAGCCCCTCTGGAAAGGGGAAAAAAGAAACAATTGATTTATGACTGTTATTTTCTGCCCCACTAAGCATATTTATGCTTCTATTTCATAAATCAGAAAGCCGATGACTCCTTGACGTTATAACTGATTATATCCTGAGGTTTAAATAGGAAGTAAATCAAACATTTCCAACATTATAGAGGAGCATGGTTTGCTACACATTATCCAGGGTCGTGTATCCAGGGTCAACTGTGTTTCAGGAGTTATACATGAAACCTGATTCCACAGGCATCCCACTGGGCACAGACATCAATTAAACGTCTATTCCACGTTGGTCATATGAATTCCAATGTTCTACATGATACATTTCTATTTTTTTATTTATTTTTTATATWTTTTTTATTTAAATGTTATCCCATTTTCTACCCCCTTTTTGTGGTATCCAATCGCTAGTAATTACTATCTTGTCTCCCGTCTCCAACTCCCGTACGGGCTCGGGAGAGACGAAGGTCGAAAGCCATGCTTTGCACTGCTGTGTCGGAGGAAACACCGTGTACCTGGCCCCCTTGGTTAGCGCGCACTGCGCCCGGCCCGCCACAGGAGTCGCTGGAGCGCGATGAGACAAGGATATCCCTACCGGCCAAACCCTCCCTAACCCGGACGACGCTAGCCCAATTGTGCGTCGCCCCACGGACCTCCCGGTCGCGGCCAGCTGCGACAGAGCCTGGGCGCGAACCCAGAGACTCTGGTGGCGCAGTTAGCACTGCGATGCAGTGCCCTAGACCACTGCGCCACCCGGGAGGCCTCATGATACATTTCTAACTGAATGTTCAATGTTTGATAACGCTGCCTCTACTCAATGTGTCCCAGGTGTGAAATGCTTGGTGGGTGGTGTCCAGGGGAGAACGACTGGCCGCTCTCATTGAAGCCATGAAGTTTAAGGTCAACCGCGGTACTGCAGGCATTGTTTGCAGAAAACAGGGTCCCCCATTATAGGGGAAAATGGAAATCTTAATAGAAATCAAATATTTTTTTGAAGACAATCATGGTACCAATAATGTATGTCCTTGAACCAATTATTTTAAAATCTCACACAGAAGAAGTTCTAAGTGTAATTTAGTAGCTAATGGCAGCCTGCAGTACCTCGGTCGGCCTTCAACTTGAGATASTCAATGAGAGGGGGCAGCACTGAGCTAGCCTGCAACGTCACTTCCTGGAGTAGCTCAAACTGCACATGTTATGTCTACATAAATCTCCCACGAGACGCCATCTTAATTAAAGGGATACTTCGGAATTTTGGCCATCTACTTCCCAAGAGTCGGATGAACTCGTGGATACCATTTCTATGCCTCTTTGTCCAATATGAAGGAAGTTAGAGGTAGTTTCGCGAGCCAATGCTAACTAGCATTAGCACAGTGGCTGGAAGTCTATGGGTATCTGCTAGTTAGCAGTTACACTAGTTAGCAACTTCATTCCAGCTACATGCAGAGACATACAAATTATATCCACAAGTTCATCTGACTCTGGGGAAGTAGATAAAGGGAATCATTGTCAAAATCCCAAAGTATCCCATATATGCAGTCATTGGTGGTGTTGTACGAACCTGGGTATCCACCGACGTAGATGGGGTCGTTGGTGTCAACGGTGTTGGACCTGGCGTTGGGGCTCTCTGCTTCCTCCTTCCTGCCGTCCACTATGATCTCCAGCCTGTGGCGAAGCTTGTGGGCTGTGACCGAGTGCCACTGACCGTCACAGAGGCCTGCCTCTACTTCAGGCTGGTACTCCGCTGTGATCCGGCCCGCTCCGTTGTCCACGTGGAACAGCAGCTAGGGAGGCAAGAAGACATACTCAGAATACACCTGAAGATCTTTGTGGGCTATACTCGGCCTTGTCTCAGGATGGTAAGTTGGTGGTTGAAGATATCCCTCTAGTGGTGTGGGGGCTGTGCTTTGGCAAAGTGGGTGGGGTTATATCCTTCCTGTTTGGCCCTGTCCGGGGGTATCATCGGATGGGGCCACAGTGTCTCCTGACCCCTCCTGTCTCAGCCTCCAGTATTTATGCTGCAGTAGTTTACTGTGTCGGGGGGCTAGGGACAGTTTGTTATATCTGGAGTACTTCTCCTGTCTTATCCGGTGTCCTGTGTGAATTTAAGTATGCTCTCTCTAATTCTCTCTTTCTCTCTCTCGGAGGACCTGAGCCCTAGGACCATGCCTCAGGACTACCTGACATGATGACTCCTTGCTGTCCCCAGTCCCGCCTGGCGTGCTGCTGCTCCAGTTTCAACTGTTCTGCCTGCGGCTATGGAACCGGAGCCTGTTCACCGGACGTGCTACCTGTCCCAGACCTGCTTGTTTCAACTCTCTAGAGACCGCAGGAGCGGTAGAGATACTCTTAATGATCGGCTATGAAAAGCCAACTGACATTTACTCCTGAGGAGGCTGACTTGCTGCACCCTCGACAACTACTGTGATTATTATTATTTGACCATGCTGGCATTTATGAACATTTTGAACATCTTGGCCATGTTCTGTTATAATCTCCACCCGGCACAGTCAGAAGAGGACTGGCCACCCCTCATAGCCTGGTTCCTCTCTAGGTTTCTTCCTAGGTTTTGGCCTTTCTAGGGAGTTTTTCCTAGCCACCGTGCTTCTACACCTGCATTGCTTGCTGTTTGGGGTTTTAGGCTGGGTTTCTGTACAGCACTTTGAGATATCAGCTGATGTAAGAAGGGCTATATAAATACATTTTATTTGATTTGACTTGTCTAATAGGTAGTTTGTAACAAAACATGAGCAACCGTGATTCTGTTGAACCCCATTAATTAATTTATACAGTACAATAGCTTTGCATACTCATGGTTGTTGTTAGGCTTACAGTAAGAGATTGTAGAGTCTGGTTAGAACGAAATGTGTGTGGGACAACAAAGCAGTATTGTATTCTATGTTTGTGTGTACCTTTCCGTTGTGCAGTTCGATGCCCAGGCCCTCCATCTTGGTGTCCACCTGGCTGCTGACCCCCAGCAGAACCCCGTTGCTCTGGGACGTACGGAACTCCAGCTCCAGAGACACGTCCAGACCCACCCTGTAGGAACCCACTGGAACAGAGGACAGGAGATACAGGAAGCAGTCAGAATTGATACAACAACTGCCATGAGATTGAAAAATAACTTTGAAAAGTTGGTGTACGAGTAGTCAACCATTTGTCATCAACATGTATTGTTCCGCGTTATTATTATATTATGTGATTGTTGGGATATATTGCATTGTGGGGTCAGGAACAAGTAAAGGTCATAACTATAGCTACAGTTCTATGTTTTGAGTGTCAGAATGTACCTGCTTTGACATATCCAGAGCCATCAAAGTAGGTTCCCTTCTCAGTGCTGATGAAACAGCTGCCCACGTGGTGGCTGGAGGTGGGCGCGTCCATGTCCAACACATTACCCAGCATCTTGAAATTCCTGATGCAGCCATTGATACTGTACAAGACCTAGTAGTGGAACACAACCAACACTATACCATCACACATGACTTTTACACTGAAACATCTCATTGACTTTTGAATGCGTCCCATAACTTATAAATGATTACTGTTAACGTCAACACTTTAAGCTGATCGCATGTAATACCAAACAATTACAGTAATACAGAGTCTATAGCGAGGCTTGTGTTTCACTTCCTACAAATGAAATACAACACCAGACCAAATGTGAGGAAGTGTGTATGAACGTACTGGTCCGATCCTCTTGGTGGTGTAGTTGACGGGCAGGCCACCTATGTACAGCATGCCAACCACATCCAGGATGTCAGCCTTCTTGGGGCTGGTGGTGTGCTTGGTGTAGCGATTGTCTATCACCAGTACACCTCTCTGTTTCTCTCCGAATCTGAGACAGCAGAAAGAGAAAGATTCAGGGGTAAATAAGGACAATAACAATACATATCTTTAATACATGATGGAAATTTAAAAAACTGTAGTTCCTGATTACTTTGCTTGCCTCCTGTTTTGGTAATTTAAGTGTCAGAGTGGGTTTTTTAGCGTCATTGTGACATACAGTATTTAGCTGTCTGCTCTTACTATATAAACTACTCAGTGAGTGACCCGATGGTAAATGCTAAGACTCTGTACACGTCATGTTAGGGGTGTGTGCCCGCATGCTAGCCCGGAAGAATGATGATTCAATATTGGTTTCATTGTTGCTATGATGATTGTTTCACCAGCTGACTCAAGATCCCAGACCTTGGTGCCAGTTCCGTCGTTGAATGATGCGTGGCACGCTGACTGAGGTGTTGCCGTGGCCAGGTCGTAGCCGAGGTGGGCCATGCCCTCCTTCACCTGGATGGTGGCGAAGTCCGGCGTGGTTGATCTCGCCATGTAGAACACAGGCCGGACTCTGCTGTGGTCCGCAGCTCAAAATCTATGATCAGTCTGCAAGCAAACGAGTTCAACACTCTCAGTCAATTATGACGTTTACAGATATTACCCATGTCCTTTAATAACTTACTATGTATATGCTTTAAGATAAGAAGAGGTCTGATTTTGGCTGTACTGTTATCAAAGCCATTCAGGTCGACATACTGTTCTTACCTAGTGTGATCTGAATTCAAAAGCAACATGGCGTGTTTTTGGAGAGCCCAAACTGTTTTGGCTTTTCTAAGACCACTGGAGATGCTGGAGCACAGGGAAGGGACGTGTGTGAAGGTGGGGGGGGGGGGTGGGGGATGGGGGGGGGGGGGGAGGGGGGGGGGGGGCAGTCTTAAAAACAATATTGTTAACACGGCGCGAATGCAAGCTTCCATTTAAATGATATGCAGTAGTTGACTTACTTTTTGTCCTAAAGTGCTATTCTAACATGTGCCATAGATGGCGCTAATGGAAAGACATGGAGTTGCTATTATTAAGACCACCTGAAAATTGACATTTGCTTTTGAATCTGAATCACTTCTTTTGTTCAGTTCTGTACATGAATACATTTTCTATGCCTTTTCTTCTATATTTTTGTTTAGCCACAAAGGCTCCATTGTTAAAGGGCATTTATTTAACTTAAAGTCACTAGCCGTTTAAAAAGAATGAACTACACCATATCGATTACTTAGAAAGTATTTCTATCTACAGAAAATCCCATTGGAAAGTAAATGTCTGTTGCCAATACTAGAAATATGGACTGGAAATGTGTATTTCACATGAGCAACAAATCTTCACGAGGCATGGTGTTGAAGGTGTTTGGTAGAAAATCATGGAGACTGAGGTAGGCAGACATCGTACTGAGACGGCTGGGGAGGGGGGGGGTGGGGGGGTAAGAACGTGGACACTTAGGGAGAAGTGAGTGAGAAGAGTGGTACCCGTGGGACTGTGACAGCACCGTGGTCAGGTTCCTCTGTGGCGGGGCTGAGCTCTGGAGGTACGACAGGGAGCGCGTCCTAAAGTAGCGGCAGGGCAAGGGGGGTGAAAGGGTTAAGCTGTGTTATACACTGCCAATCGGATTGGCTACAGCATTCATGACACAGGCGGTCCACCAATCAGGCTGGGGCACTGATGTTATGAATGGCAAAAGTCTTCACAGCAGGTAGCTAGAGGAACAGTGCTAAGAAAAGGATTACAGTAGTATTACATAAATGCACATCATTTCTACAAGCCAAGAGAGCTACTACTAGTGACAATACTGTCGCAATCTATACATTTGCCTACGATGATGCATCCATGGAGATATATCATGAAAATACAGGAGGGGTAGGCCAGTGCAAGGCATCTTGGTTAGAGAGAGAGAGAGCGAGAGAGAGAGCGAGAGAGCGAGAGAGCGAGAGAGCGAGAGAGCGAGAGAGAGAGAGAGAGAGAGAGAGATGCTACACTACCTCAGCTGTCAGCCAGAGAGGATATATTGAGCACAGGAGCTATAAGAAAGAGCCCTGTCAACACTGCAGCTTTATCTATAAAGCTATAAAGCAGACCCAGTGGATTGGAAAACGACCCATTCTTTATTCCAGCCACATCAACCTCTCTGATAGTGTATTTAGACTCAGGGCCAACCGGCCTGCCTGGCTGAGCTTTGCTCTTTATGACTCATGGGGAAAATGTATCACACCATCATAGGGTGGGAAATGAGTCATTTAACCTAATACCCCTCGAGTGGGAGTGGGACCTACAGTGGGAGGAGGAGGGGTCTGTCTGGGTGTCGGGGTGGGTGATGGTACAGCAGGAGCCTCAGGTTGGAGCGGCTGGGACACGTCTTCTCCCTTGGTCCCCTCCTCCTCTTCCTCCTCTTCTTCTGGGAGGGGCAGCGGGGGAGGGGGAGGAGCCAGGTTGGGACACTGGCCGATCTCTGCGTTCTGAAAAGCCACGGGCTGGGAGAAGTCTGTGAGGCTGTAGGGCATAAACAAGCGGTCAAGAAAACACACACGCATGAACAGACGTGCGCGCGCACACACACAGACACACAGGCACGCAGGGCGAGAAAGAGAGAGTGTGTAAATGGGTGATGATGGGGCATGGCTATCAGTGTAATCAGTTGAATTATGAACATGGTTATCAGAAAGGACAGCCCCATTAAAGCCAACTAAATATGGGTCAACTGTGTTTAGCCCACTGGCGAGAGAGCGAGAGAGAGAGAGAGAGCACTGATTCCTAATGATAGGAATGTATTATCATCTGTAGAGAGAAACAGTTGAGTGACAGCATTTACAACCTCTTTAACTGGGAGAGACAAACTCGCCATGAAACAGCAACTACATTACACCACAACGCATGTCCAACACTTCCCACATAGCCTTCCATCAATAATATCTACGATCAGGATAATGAATGGTGATGGTAGATAGACTAGATGTACTAGGGAGATAACAGGAGATGGTGAGAGACGTACATAGTATTAATCATGAGGTTCCAGATGCAGCCTTCGAAGGGGTCGTTGGGTCTCTGGGAGCTGAGCTCTACGTCAGGGGGGATACCCCCGATGAACAGTCTCTTGATGCCCATGGGTTGGTCGTTGGGAAGGGCCTGCTCCCTCTTCAGCTCCTCATCCACCTGGACGGCAAACGACCTGGACAGAGAACCGTGCAGGGCAGTGAGACACTTTGAGCCAGCTCTGTGTAAAAACAACTAAACATGAATGGCTGGGAACTCGTTTTTTAAGACACCAGTTATTGTGCTGAACTGTATGACGCTGTTGTTCAGTGTATAGCAATACCAATGTGTGTGTGTTGGTGCGTGTTACGCACCTGCCACCCAGTCTCTCGATGCGCAGAGTGTGTTCTCTCCCGTCGTGCAGGATGCCCTGGTCAGGCTTGCGGACCACCCTGCGTGGGCTGTGGCTGCCTGTGAACACCAACACCTCCAGGGACCCCTTGTTCAGCAACACGGCCAGGAAGGGCTGCAGGGGAAACGAGAGGAGATGTGAGGGGGAAGAACCATGGAGGCACAACAACATCCAATCTCAATGACCAACCACCTCAGAACAGACTCAGGGACACAGGGTTATACAGGGAAGCATTCTCACATAAACACCATGGCTATTAAACAAGGGCTTTATGCACTACCTGGGACAAGCCAGGACAGGCTTTATGCACTACCTGGGACAAGCCAGGACAGGCTTTATGCACTACCTGGGACAAGCCAGGACAGGCTTTAGTGCACTTATCTGAGCAAGCGAGGACAGGCTTTATGGACTATCTGGGACAAGCGAGGACAGGCTTTATGGACTATCTGGGACAAGTCAGGACAGGCTTTATGCACTATCTGGGACAAGTCAGAACAGGCTTTATGCACTATCTGGGACAAGTCAGAACAGGCTTTATGCACTATCTGGGACAAGCGAGGACAGGCTTTATGGACTATCTGGGATAAGCGAGGACAGGCTTTATGCACTATCTGGGACAAGTCAGGACAGGCTTTATGCACTATCTGGGACAAGTCAGGACAGGCTTTATGCAATATGGAGCCCTGAAGACAATTAGAACTGTATACCCTTCGCCCAGAAACATGAACAAAAACAAATTCATGATGAAACCTCACAAACGGAACGGAAGTAAACTTTATGTAATTGCATAATGATATGCTTTTCAACCCTGAGGGCCTATAGCATTTATGTAAGTCCTCTATTTCTCTACACGGCTTGATTCGATTCTGTCTGGGCAGAACTTCAGAGAAACTGCGTCCCTCTCTGAAACATACCAGGCAAGAAATAGATAGATTTAAGTGCCTCTTGTTATGATTAAATTCTCTGTAATCAGTCCAGTGCGATGGTGAGCACATCCCTCGACAGCGTTGGAATTGCAGACTAGCATGCACAGAGGGAGTTTGCCTAGGGAGAGTGAGGGAGAGCTACTGTTACAATATCTCTGGTCTGATTCAGCACGCGCTCCTCCTGTCCCCCTGCGCAAATTGGCAGAATGAATGACGCGGACACGGAGACCGGCGAGGCCGACTTGTACTCATTCGAAATGACATCCACTTCATTTACCAGGCCCTAATGATTTTCAAATGTGACGGTCTGGACCTTTACTAAGGGTTATCGCTGAGTTGGACGTGATCCATCAGAGGGCTGTTGTATAATCTATTTCTTACTAACGGCACATGAAGGGGGAATGCTAGAGGTTAAACCCACTCTCATTTCCTGCAGCCACGGGCCATAATTGATGTGTTGGACCACAGAGGTCTGCAGGCGAAGAGAGGGAGAGATTGAGAGAGAGAGATGAAGAGTACCCTAACAGAGATGCAGAAAGCCATATTTTAATCAAAGCCGTCGTCGCAAATCTCCCAGCCTTTAGCCCTCTGTGAAAGATGATCAACTTTTGTTTGCTGTCGGGTGAAAGTATAATGATTACAGCTTACAGCCAATCCATCTCCTTTATCGTTCATTTAATAAGGAGCCTTGCACACAGCAGGAGTTGATTATCAATGTGCTGTTAGTTTTTCAAAGCAACTCAGCCAGACAGCACAGTGCTCCTTATTCAATTACAGGAACCAAGAAACACCTCCAACAGCCATTCCAGTTCTACTGGGTAATACGATCCAATGACTTATAAAGAACAAGGAGGTGACATTATAGAGGACTAGGTGCCTAGTGAGGAGGCTTCCATAACTGCAACACTGAAGTGAGAGAGTGTGTTTGTTTTATGTGTATATGTGTATGTGTATGTGTATGTGTATGTGTATGTGTATGTGTATGTGTATGTGTGTGTGTGTGTGTGTGTGTGTGTGTGTCTCATCGTCCTCCTCTTACTTCCCCAGACTGCCTGCGTCTCCTCTTGGGGAGTTTGAACTGGGAACTGGCTCCATTGCTGCTCCCACTGCCAAACAGGATGATACCCCTATCGCTCTTGGTTGCGAAGGACAGGCTGATCTCTGTGCCGACGTCCAAGGACATGGACCTCAGCTCCATGTGACCTGGCTTGGAGAAGCTCACCGTGTGGAGGTTCTGTTGGGGAGAGACCAAAGATCACGGTCATTCCCAGCACAATCAACTGAGAGTCATCAGTCATTTTCAGGGTTCTTTTTTATCATCTGAATGCTGTATAATTGTACAGTATAGTATGAAGCCTATGTTGCTTTGTTTATAATGTTCATATCAATTTCAGACTTATGTCACACTTAATAATAAACCTTGTTTGTTAAAGTACAGTTTGTTAGAGTACCACTATATTTGCATCGTCTGGCATTGACACAGGGTCCACGACAAATGAAAAAGCTGAATTGAGGGTGAAATCTTGCAAACATCTTCCAAACACAACTGAGACGTACAAACCAGCCTTTGTTGAATTCAAAATGACTTCTCTCTCTCAATTCTTGGCATTGTTACACTCTTTTGCATTCTGTGTCTGCGGTGTCTGCATAAATATTTAAATATTTTTCCCGAACAAAAAGAACACTTTTAGAAGCAGCGATTCCTCTTCTTTATGTGCCCTGTCAATTTCTCATTATTCCGCTCATCTTTTTCAGTTTCTTCACTTCAGTTTTCTGACCTCACTCATTTGTATTCTTCCTCGCGTTTTTTCGAGGGATGTTCGACAACGTGTCGGGCCATGTTTCGTGAGCAGGCCTATATGTATAAGTAATGAAAGGGGGCGGGGAAAAGAACAGGAGTATGAAAGAGGAGGAGTGCTGATATGAACTCTGACCTCTACAGAGCAGCCTTTGGTCAGGCCGGTGTAGTCGGAGCTGCTCAGCAGGTTATAGGGTGTTCTGGAAACCTCAATGTCTCTCATACAGCCAGCATACTTCTTCTTGGTAACTTCTGACCTGTAAAGAGAAGAGAGAGTTGTCTCCATTGCCATTCGGACCTCCATTCTGTTCATTGTGGAAGTGCTGTCCTCATTTCAGGAGCCAATGACTTTGAGACGTCGACCAAATTGAGACTGCGTTCACTCTAAATGGATAAAGTCAGGCTTCTTTTTTGAAGGTGTTTTAAGAACATTTCTTTGGTATACCTTTTATCTGGGGTTTAGTCTAAAGCTATGAAACAATTAGATAGCAGCTTCTGCATAGCAGACACAATGCTACGAAGAGTACCTCATTGTTAAATGTTCATTTCAAAATTTGAAACAAAGTGCCAGCAAATTCCATTTCCAGTAACATGCAAGAGAAGTGGTGGGGTGACAACACAGCAGCTATTGAATAAAAAGGAGTGGAAGCTGTCTCCTACTGGTCCTCAGAATTTTGTGCTCGTGTTCAGTTGGACTAATATCTCAAACCTCCATTGAGAAATGGACGGGTCTATACTGACTCTATTCTGATGACCAGCTTGTTGCATTGAAGCATCTACATCTTAAGAGCATATTTTTCTGAACTAAATGCATGGTAACTTGCATGGTAAAGCCAAGTTTCAAGAGAGGCTTTAGAAAGTCAATGGGTATGCTAGTACATGCAAAAGGTGAAACAGTAAACTTTAACAGTACACGTTTTACCTTGACTTGATACTGTAAGAACAAAATATAAAAGCATATGCGTGTTAGCACAAGTACGACACACAAATGAAACACTGTCAAAATACGTAGACAGAAGTCACAATCACAAGTGAAGAAAGTACATTCAGTTCCCCCTTGTGTGTGTTGAAAGGGTCTATAAGGCCTATAGAATATACCTCGGATACTGCCGGAGACTGTGAAGGTCTAACATTCAATGTTTACAATGACAGATCTATATAACCCATTGCTAGCGTTTATGCTATCTATTGTTAGAGCTAAATGAGAGCTGGCGTCAGAGAGGGCAGTGACAATGTGACACACTGACTCAAGGTCCGGCAGAAGACAAAGGTGTAGTGTGTGTGTGTGCTGATGTGTGTGCATGTGTGTGGGTCCGCATCAAAACAGACATGTAGCATAAGGCCCTACTGTGGAGGTGATTGACATCCTACAGAGTACATACCTGTAGTTTCCAATGGTTGGCAAACCCCCAAAGTAAATCCTCTCCTCCTCCTTGAGGTTGAGCCCGGTGGCAGAGCCTTGGGATGACACCACCAGCTTCTCCTCTTCATTGGTGTCTATGTCCACGATGGTCACTGTGGCTGGGGTGGAAGGAAACCAACAAGGGTAAACGGCTGTTCAACAAAAAAGCTCTGATCAAGCTACCAAGGCTGTATGTTCTACAAACTACGCAGTATCTACAAACGTCAACTAGAGTGGAACGTTATGTGTGTCGTGATGAGCGTGAGGGTCACCTTGTTTCTTCATGCGGGCCATAGTGAAGGACTTCCACCTGCCGTCGTTGTGTCTCTTGATACTGAACACCGAGCCGGTGCCTGAGCCCAGGTCAAAACTCACCTTCACTAGACCATCACTCAACTCAGCACTCATAAAGTCCTTCTGTCTCAGAGAGAGAGAGAGAGAGAGAGAGAGAGAGAGAGAGAGAGAGAGAGAGAGAGAGAGAGAGAGAGAGAGAGAAGAGAGAGAGAGAGAGAGGGAGAGGAGATGAGAGAGAGAGAGGAGGAGGGGGGAGAGAGAGAGAGAGAGAGATGAGAGGGAGAGAGGGAGGGATGGAGAGAGAATAGAGAGAGAGAGATGAGGGAGAGAGAGTGGAAGGGAGAGAGAGAGAGAGAGAGAGAGAGAGAGAGAGAGAGAGAGGAGATGGGGAGAGAGAGAGAGAGAGAGAGAGAGAGAAGAAGAGAGGAGAGAGGGAGATGGAGGCCAAGAGAAGGGAGGGATGAGAGAGAGAGAGAGAGATGGAGGAAGTAGAAGATGGAGGGGGAGGGAGAGAGAGAGAGAGAGGGTTTATTGAGTAACATTGATAACCGATCAAAATCGAACACACATTTAACCGTTTTCATTACTATTGAACTTGAACAGTTTGCTAGTCCTTGTTACGAGACAGGTGTGTGTGAGTGAGGTTACCATATCCTTGGTGGCGAAGTACATGAGCAGGGAGTCGGTGGAGAAGGAGCGGAACTTGAACATGACGGTGGAGACATTGGGGTTCCATCTGGTGGGCCGGCTCACAGCAGCATAACCCTCCCCATCAAACTGTACCGTCCCCTCTGTGTCTGACGGCTGGGGGCTGGAGAACACCCACCCAAACACTCAGCAGTAATCACACAGCCAAGTGAACTTTTAGTACATAAAATAGTGCATAGTGAACTTCTAGAGTAAAACATTTGCGAACGTTTATGAGATCGACAAAGAAAGTGAATCGAGTCCATACACTATATGAGACATTCATACCTAGTACTCAATGTGATGTGAACATGCAGGCCTACCTAACTACACATCCTTTGCAGTCTCCTTCTCTCTCTCTGTAGTTCCACAGGCCAATAGCTTTGTTGTCCAGGTATGTCTCTCCCATACACCCGGAGAAAGTAGTGGTTTTGACCGCGTCCGCTTTCTGCAGGACAAACATCGATACATATACAACGATATGAATAAATCTGGCAAAAAAAGAAAGAGGTAACAAAGGACTAAATATATAGCTCTGGGATAAACTTCTGTATGGCAAAGTGATACTACCTTCACACTGCCTAACATGCCACCGACAAACAGGTAGGCATTCTGGTCCACATCCAGGATAGTATAGCCCTCAGGAGAAGTGCCACTCTTAGAGGTGGGCATGATGCCAGCTTTGGGACCCTCCAGTGCATGGACAGAGATAGTGCCATTGATACCATTCCTGGGACCAATACAGAAATGATCAGATGATGAATTAAAACTTCATGAACTTTTCAATAAGGAGCCTACCTGGCACAATCAATGTTAAAAGATGAACTAATGAATAAAGTCATAGACAAATCCCTTTGAATAATCTTTGCTCTGATAAAAGATCTGGTGTGGAATATGTATAACAATGGTATTCTACCGTGAGGCCTCGATGCGATGCCAGTTGCCGTCGTTGATAGTCATGTCAGGGTACTCAACCTTGCCCACTCCAGAGCCCACGTCCCATAGGAAGTTGACCTTGCCCTTACGCATCTCAATGGCCAGGAAGTCAATCTAGAGGRAGACAGAGGATGAGCCAATAAGACYCAGCGCTGCAATCTCCTATCTGATAACATTACAGGTCCATTACCGTTCTCTCTCTCACTATGGGTCTAGGCTGCTGTAGTGTAGCAGTGCAGGACACATTAGAATAAGATCCCGAGGAATTAAGAGTCACAGGAAAATCAGGAGAGGAGCAACAGGACTGTGATTTCCCCAGGGAAATCAGTGATGAAACCAGATGAAATAGTCTGATTTGAGCGGCCGGTTAATTGCTGTGCTCGCTGTTGCAGTACAMAGACGCAATATCACCCACTCTCTCCCGAGGATCTCACAGGGAAACAAATAACCTTCTATTATTTTCTCTCTGACTTTAACATAATTGGTATTTATCTTGCATGTTGAGAAATATCCACTGGTGGAATGATTTCCAATGAATTGGTCAACAACACATTACACATCCCAAGCTAGAGACAAGCCCAACCTAAACAGTGAGAAATGGCCCTAATATGTTACGTTTCACACACAAATGTATTAGTTGCCATATTAGGGTTAAGTGATTTACTTAGTGATTGTATCCACAAACATCCATCCCAGTGTGGTGCTCCTCTGACTCACGTATTTGACACTGCCCAGGTAGAAGAGTAGGTTATCAGGGGAGGTGGTTTTCACATTCACAGTGATGGTGTTGTAACGACCTTTCTTGATTTCTGGTCGATAAGCACGGATACAGTCTCCCCCGGAGGACACGGACACTTTAATCTTTACAGGGAGACATCACATGGATCTTTCACCAGACAGACTGAAAAGGCCCAACCCACTGAGCACACATTGGTTGAATCAACGTTGTTTCAACGCCATTTCAATGAAATTACGTTGAACCAAAGTCGAATAGACGTTGAATTGACATCTGTGCCCAGTGGGAAGAAACGTTCAGGAAAACACACCTGTGTAGTAACAAAAGTACACGTGCAAGAGCAACAATTTGTTATTGTACTCTTTTGTACCGAACAAATTAAAAACACTTCATCAAAAAGCCTTGAGTGTAAGAGACTTGTGGAGGAAGGAGTAGAAAAACAACAACACTTTCTTTGACAGAATGTTCATTGTTTAACAGAGCCTTCACTCAAACTGTGGCGACGCATGTGCACCACAGGCTAAAGAGAATGAGTTGTAAATCATGATTCCTGTGACGATGGCGCAGTTAGCAGAATGGCCGGCTTAGAAGCCACTGATCAGAGCGGTGGAAACAGAGGAGTTGGGAACGAGAGAGAAGGACGGAGAGGAGGAGTGTGACTCACAGAGTTGGCCTGCTTGCGCGCCTGGTTGATCAACTCTTTAATCTGAGAGATGTTCTTCTTCAAGTTGTCCTGCAACTCCTTGATGGGCTTCAGCTTATCCAGCAGTCTGTCTGCCTCGTCCTCTAGGTCTTTCACCTTGGCCCCCGCTGCATGGACTGACACACACACACACACAGGCACACACAAAAACACAAACACGCACGCGCACAGCACACGCACGCCAGACACACACGCGCACAAGAACAAACACACACAAGGGACGGACAGACACGCACACACCGGGTAGAGAGACGTCAGTCTAAAAACGCCAAAGATCACACTTCCTTGCTAACTGCTCTAGAAATTCCACAGCCACTGCGTTCTGTGAGCCAGGCCTATTAGTTAGAGATCAGCGGAGAGATGGCGGCATTGTAATCACTTATTTAAAGGTAAAGAGCTGAAAGCGGTTATGAAAAGGAATAGAATGACATAGTAAATGGCTTGCCACGCGCTCATAATTAGCCACCGGTAATCATTCCGGTGGCTAAGGCGTACATTAGGATAACAGGCTTAGTGAAGCTCTAAAATACACGTTTTAATCTCGTTGAAGTGAAACAAAGAGATGGAATGCTGAGGAAGACAGAATGAAAGAAAGAAAGAGCAATTTTATTGTTACTGTTTTTCCGGCAGCTATGGTACAGCCCATGCAGCACTAATGGGTACTCTCTCTTGTCATCATGCAGGAGCTTTAATCAGGTAATATAAAAGGTATACATACTTATTGCTGTTGGGGTTCAAAAGAAAAATGGGACAGAAAGAAAAACATATGTGAGGTACAGAATTATACAATGCCATTGTGTGAGACAGAAATGAGCCAGAGTAATAGCTATCTACGCTAAATTAAACCGAAAAAAAATGAACAAATGCATTTTAATGAACAAATGCATCAATCAGCTCATGACTTGGCGCAAATAATACATTTAATATACAGTAGATACTACAGCTAAGGCTTGCCTACCCTTAAGAACTACAACACCCAGAGGATCTCTTACTGTTTTTTTCAGGGTCCTGGATCATATTGTTGGCCTTGTTGACGTCATCCTCCAGCTTGCTGTAGTTCTTCTTCAGGCCCATCAGGCTCAGGTTCATGTCTCTCAGTCTGGCCAGAACATCGTTGGCTGTGTCGTTGGCATCTCCTGCCTTGGCCTTGGTGGCCTGGAGCTTGGCTGCTGTATCTGGACAACACAGTTGGTATCCAGTATGTAGTTATCTGAAGTTCTAGAGAGACTAGTAATCCAACATGGTACGGACTATCGGAGGTCGTCAGTCATACATGATGTCTAACAGCCTTACAGAAACCTTCGTGTCAACTCTGCTGCCCACCTGTCAGATGTTTTTAACGCACCCTGCAGCCTCGTCTGTCTGATACCTTCCCATTTTTAACCTGGACTGTGCCGCATTGACTTCTGTCATGGTGGATCTATAAGAGCATGTGGCCTCTCACCTCATAGCTACACCACTATCGATCCATTCTGTTCCCACATCCTGGGCTCAGACTGACAAATTGCTCCAGCAGCAACACACATCAAGGAGAAGTATTTCATTTGTAGCTTTCTTTTTAAACAAAGGTCATTTCCTACTGTTGTTTCTGTGGTTACCATTGGGGATTGCATTCAGCTTCCGTAACGTATCGTCCAGATCCTTGAGCAAGCCCTTGTTCTTCAAGCCACCAGCTTTCACCCTGGCCTGGAGACTGCCCACACTCT
This sequence comes from Salvelinus sp. IW2-2015, assembly GCF_002910315.2. Classification (NCBI taxonomy): domain Eukaryota; kingdom Metazoa; phylum Chordata; class Actinopteri; order Salmoniformes; family Salmonidae; genus Salvelinus; species Salvelinus sp. IW2-2015. The sequence goes on along the minus strand of NC_036854.1, from coordinate 11,052,533 downwards.
CAGCGTTCTCTGAAACACAAAGACGTCCGCTTGGTTCCAAAACACATATCCACGCCAATTCTCCTCAGAAAAACAGAGCTCTTTGAAATATGTCTGGCGCTTATCATCAGAGTTGGTGGGTGTTGTATGGGGAGAGGATCAACATGATTTTGTCTCGGTGGAACTGGGTTTACCTTTCACATCGTTCTCTAACTGCCTGGCTTCGTTCCACAGTTGAACGCTCTTCCGAACAGAGTTCTTGGCGTTATCCTTCAAAGAGCCTTTGGGTCCTGATGCCTGTGTGTGTGTGTGCACCAAGAACGTAAGCTTGAATATCAGAACAGTGCATTCCACAATGACCGAATAATGTAGTAGAAGAATTACATAGAGTACATACAAAAATACAATAGTACAAGATACTCCTAGGTATCCTGTACTACACAAACACTGTTTAATATAGAACTTATAATATATTTTTGATATTTTGTTAATAGTGTATGGAGAGGAAAAGCAGTGTTTTTGAACAGAGGAGACACGGGCTGAGGAGATTTCCACAGAGGGGACCAATGGTCCCTGAGCCTCTCCCTCTCTCCTTCAGAGAGAAGAAGCGAAGGAGAAAGAGAGGGGGATCAGGTTTGTCGCCACCTCTGCTGGCTGCTGCTGCAGGAGGCAGAGTCATGATAATAAGGACGACAGTGCTGGAACTTTGATCTCTCCAGCGTGACAAATGGAAATGAATAAGGAAATGCAAAACGTTTAAATGCCAAATCTCTGCTGCTCAGCACTTTAGAGAGAGAGGTCCTCTTCGAGTCCTTACACGCGCACACACACACACACACACACACACACACACACACACACACACACACACACACACACACACACACAGATCTCACCAGCTGAAGGGCCTCTGTCCCACGTGCCCTGGCCTGCTTTGCCTCTTTGTCAGCCTCCTCGATGAAGTCCTTGATGTTGCTGTACGCGTTGAACGCTGCCGTGGCATTAAAGGACAGGTTCTTGGCTTCAGCCAGGATGCTATGAGGAGACAGCAAGAGACTTGGTTAGGACACCAGCCAATACACTGTCTGTGAGCCAGCCTATGTGCCTGCCTGTGTATGTGTGTGTGTCTGTCTGTCTGTACCGGTCCAGTATGTTTGAGGACTCGTTGAGCTCAGCAGCGTGGTTCTCAGCGTCCTGCAGCAGGTCAGTCAGGGTGTTGCCACTCAGGCCCTGGGTCAGATGGCTCACTCTGTAGTCCAGCTGCTCATGGAGAGGACCCAGCTCATGCTCCATCTCCTCCAGATCCTAGAGAGAGAGAGAGAGAGAGAGAGAGAGAGAGAGAGAGAGGAAGAAAGAAAGAAATAGAAAGAGAGAGAGAGACAGACAGAGAGAGAGAGAGAAAGAAAGAGCGAGAGAGAGAAAGAAAGAGAGGAAGAAAGAAAGAAAGAGAAAGAGAGAGATAGAGAGAGAGAGAGAAAGAGAGAGATAGAGAGAGAGAAAGAAAGAGAAAGAGAGAGATAGAGAGAGAGAAAGAAAGAGAAAGAGAGAGCCGTAGAGGGGCAGACAGAAAGACAGATAGACAGAGCAGGAGGGCAGCACAGGCAGACAGAAAAAAACAGCAAGAGAGAGAAAGAGGGAGAGAGATCAAGGTGAACCCCCTCGTTGATGCAGGTGGGACGTACAGATGTACAAATGAAGTCCTGGACAGAAGAAAGGTCTACAGTAAAGTCCAATAGTGCTGCAGGCTACATCTGTCTGACATCACAACAGCAACCCAACAGAGTAAAGGTGTGTCTTCCTTCCACAATGAAGGGCTTGACAGGCCTGATTGGAGTTGGGATATGTGTGTGAGCAAAAGAGTGTGTATACCTCAATCTCCTTATTGATGCTGTCTGAGAGACCGTTAGCTTCAGCCAGAATGCGCTCTCCGTCTGCCAGCACGTCTTCAGTTCCTTTCTTCACTGAGCTCACAGCATCCCTCTTCCTCTGCAAACAGACAGACAAGAACAGTCAGCTCCAGTAACTTTACAGAAACAACAACCCACGTTGTGAGTGATGGTGCATATATAGCTATGGAATAGTTAGAATGTGTATGTATGTGTGACCAGGCTGCTGACTTCCAGGGTGGTGAGGTTCCGCTGGTTCTGTCCGGACAGGGCCCCAGCCTCCCTGCTCTTCCCCTGCGCGTCCTTCAGCAGGGCCTGGGCGTCATCCAGCTTGGCCCGGTGGTCACCCATCTTCTCTGTCACCTCTGCCTTCAGGTCCTCCGTGGCCTGGTGGGGGTCCCCGAAGAGACGCTTCACCTTCTGGTACAGGGCCTCCGCCAGTCTGGAAAGAGGTAGAGAGAGAGAGAGAGAGAGAGAGAGAGAGAGAGAGAAGAAGGGGTTAGTAGAAGATAAAGCAGCAGGAGAGAGAGAGAGAGAGAGAGAGAGAGAGAGAGAGAGAGGATAGAGAGAGAGAGAGAGAGAGAAGGTTAGGAAAAATAGACAGAGATAAAGTAGAAGAGAGAGAGAGAGAGAGAGAGAGAGAGAGAAGGGTTTAGAGAAAAATTAGACAGAGGATAAGAGAGAGAGAAGGAGAGAGAGAGAGAGAGAGAGAGAGGAGAGAGAGAGAGAGAGAGAGAGAGAGAGAGAGAGAGAGAGCAGAGGAGAGAGAAGGGTTTAGAGAAAAATAGACAGAGATAGAAGAGAGAGAGAGAGAGAGAGAGAGAGAGAGAGAGAGAGAGAGAGAGAGAGAGAGAGAGAGAGAGAGAGAGAGATTGGGAAAGAGACAGGAAGAGGGGAAGAGCACAACAGAGGTGTGAGGAGGTAAGATATTCTTTGTCTCTCCTTTCGGTCTTCTTCTCCTGACGCAGGATCCGACCAGACACTAGATGTCACTATTTCTTCTTGTGTGACTCTTCCAGGCCTCAGCCAGAAGGAAGATGGTTGGATTAGAAGGAATAATATTCCTATCACCCACCTCAGGCCACTTTTAATTAGTTCATTAAGATTTTGCATAAGAAAAGTAAACTTTATTTATTCAGCTGAGATTTGCTGAAAATTATTTATAGAATATTTTAAAAATGGAGAAACAAAACACACTTGTGAAAGTTGGTACAGAATACCAGGATGTTTTTAAGTGGATCGCCTCTTCATTTACTAGGATATGAAAGCAATCATTTAGCTGAGATTATAATGACCCAGGAAATGCAGGGGATGCCTTCCTAGAAATAGGACACAGGAGTCATTCAGTGGTGAAAAACATGTGTGCGTATGACTGGATGGTTCCATCCCTGTGTGGACCACAATAGCTTGACATCTCTCTGCTAGTCTCTCAAGCTAGTCAGACCTTACCCCAGCTCCTCCTCTGAGATGTGCTTCTTGCCTCCCAGCTGGCGTTTGCGGAGCTCGGCTAACATGGTCTCGATCTCCTGGTGCATCTCGTTTAGGCTCTTCTCTGGAGCTCCGTTCCTCCTGCCCAGAGTCTCATTCAGCTCTGAAGCCTTGACCTTCAGAACTGGAGGATAGAGGACACGGGGAAGCCATTCTCATTTTAACACGCACTTGCAAACACACACACACACATACACACTGCCATAAGGCCCAATTCTCCATCTCCTGATAGTGTCCTATACTGTCACCTCTAGCTGAAAGCCTGAGAACAGAATGTGTTATAGAAATCAAACAGTGTTTGAGACATGTCTCCTCTCATCAAAACACACTGCTGCTGCTTTGACATGCCATGAAGATTACCATTATGTTGGAGGCAGACATCCAGACTGACTACCACATGTTAAAGTGGCAGCACGAGGGGAGAGAGAGAGAAGAGAGAGCAGAGAGAGAGAGAGAGAAGAGACTGAGAAGAAGAGAGAGAGAAGAGAGAAGAGAGAGAAGAGAGAAGAGAGGAGAGAGAGAGAGAGAGACAGACAGACAGAGGAGACAGAGAGACAGAGAGAGACGAGAGAGAAGAGGACGAGAGGACAGAGAGAGAGAGAGGAGACAGAGAGAGAGAGAGAGGAGAGAAGAGAGAGAGAGAGAGGAGAGAGAGAGAGAGGAGAGAGAGAAGAGAGGAGAGAAGAGAGAGGAGAGAAAGAGAGAGGGGGGATCTGAAAAGGCTGTGCGTCTGTTCGCTAGGCTGCTAACATCAAAGAGCCATGCTGAATCCACCCTGGCCTCTCAACCCGCCCGAGGGCCAGTTAGTTAGTACAGGAAGTGTGTACTACTTTTTACCTACACTAGATGCCACGATTAGCAATGAGCTCATGCTCATGTGCGTGTTATGTGCGCACAGCCAAGCCTTTGAGGTGTGTTGTTCTCAGAGCACAGATGGATGAAGCTACAGAAGCAGCTAAGCTAGCGCCCCAGATTAGATGAGCGGCTCAAAGGCAAGGCAGAACAAAGTGATTGACAACAAAAGCAGAAAAGTTTTCACTTTTTTTACATCCCATCAAATGGCAATGGAGGGCTTCTTTTTAGGTTGGATTCAAAAGACATTCAAAATTCTGCTTGACAAAACAATTGTACTTTAATCAAATGAATCGTGGGTCTTTGAAATCAAAAACCCATCAGTTCAAAAGAGACGGGGAGAGAAGTTGCTCGGCTGGGTTCTAATTAGAAACAGATCATCAAATAAAGAGATGAAGATGAGGCTTAATTGGATGCGTTCCTTACATTCCTGAAGAGTTCCAACATAAACATTTCATGGCATTACAAAGACTATATATATACCTATTAAAGGAGCCCGGTGATGAATAATTACATACCATGTTTCAAAGGCAATTAAACACAAATGTTCCCGTGGATCGCATCATCAGATTGATTCGTTTACGAATGCATCAGCATGAAAAAAACTATCCAATCTCTTCCTGACCGCTTTTCACAGTGCTCTCGATGTGCTTATGAAAATCTGTGGGAAGTTAAGTGAGACATGCTCTGTGAATTTGACTTTCAGTGTGTTCATTGCTTTTTGGAAAATCTTTCAGAAGATACTATTTTAATGTAAATGAGGATGGCATCTGTTAAGTGTGTCATTGCGCTCAATCAGGTAGACAATGTAAATAGCCCATTTGAACCAGTCCAATTCCTGTGAAGGGTCAGAGACTGTGTTTGAGCTTCAGTGAAGGTTTGTGTGCATGTTATGTGTGTGTGTGTCTCTATGTGTGGTGTGTGTGTCTCTGTGTGTGTGTGTGTGTCTCCTTGTGTGTGTTGTTGTGTGTTGTTGGTGTGTGTGTGTGTGTGTGTGTGTGTGTGTGTGTGTGTGTGGTGTGTGTGTGTGTTGTGTGTGTGTGTGGTGTGTGTGTGTGTGTGTGTGTGTGTGTGGTGTTGTGTGTGTGTGTGGTGTGTGTGTAAATCAAATTAAATCAAATTGTATTGGTCACATACACATATTTAGCAGAAGTTATTATGGGTGTAGCGAAATGTCATATATGTCTATGTGTATGTTATATGTGTTGTGCGTTGTGTCTATGTCTATGTGTGTATGTGTGTGTGTGTGTATGTCATGTGTCATTGGTGTGTGTGTGTGGGGTGTGGTTGTGGAGTGTTGTTCTATGTGTGTGCGTGTGTCTATGTCTATGTGTGTGTGTGTATGTGTGTGTGTATGTGTCTATGTCTATGTCCATGTGTGTGTGTGTGTGTGTGTATGTGTGCCGCATAGATCTGGCAGTACCAGTCCCACCTGCTGTAGAGCGTGGAGCGGGGCTAGTCCATGCAAGCGAGGCAAGCGAGGCTGAGTGGAGAAATGTTCCCTGCTGACACTAATCACGTTGCCCACAGTGAGGAGCCACCACGTGCCAGTCCACTCTGATTATACCGCCTTCTCCAGACCCCATCCTCCATCCCTATTAATTAGGCCTTTACATGGCTCCACGGCTACAGCGACTAGGCCCTTTATCAAGTGAATCATCTTCCAATTTCAACCCAGAGAGAATGTCACAGCACAGAGGCGCCTAATCACAGAGCAGAGGACACAGCACAGAGCCCAGGCACTAATTCCCTCAACATCCTGACCCTCCGCCTTTTACAACACTGAATTAGTACTCTGCTCTCAGACACTAAGACAGCATTATGGCAGGAAAGTCATTTAGATTTAACTATTTTTTAAATGGGAGGATCGTATAGGAATGTAGTACCTTCTGCAGCCAGTAGGGTGTTCTTGACAAAAAGTTCCAGGTCTTCAGCTCGTTTGTGGATTCTATTAGCATCGTCACCTGTTTGCTCGCCGTCTGCCGACACTTTGGTCGCCTGAGCAAGAACACACACACACACACACTCAATCAGTTGGATGGACATGAACTGATGGCTAGAGATAAACCAATCCAGGATGTGCCAGTGTTCAGTGTTCATTCAAGATGGACCCTTGATTGCATGTTTCCTACCCTGAATCCTGTGGCCCCCTATGGTCTAACAATGGACAGCCTCAGAGTACCTGGTCAAACAAATCTATTTCATAACCACCAGTCAGAGCTGGTATGACCTTTCAGAAATCCTCTATAGATTAAAAAATAATGATTGAGGGATTCAAGCAGCTGAGCACCACAGGCTAGTGGCCAATTCTCAAAAAGGGTTTAAGTTTTTGAGATATCCCTACCCGAAGTATAACAAAGCACAGCCATGTTTTTCCATATCTCTAAGGTCTCCCATAAATGGAATGAATGGTTGTATAAACATATTTTACTGCAAAAGTTGTTATGTTGTGACATACCCCCATAACTCAAACAGCGCAGAATTATACCTTGCTGGAGGAGGGGGGGGGGGGCAACATAAGCCCATGTAACCCAATATTGCAAGCCCTGATATTGCTAATATGTGAAATCCAAGTAGTTAATTGTCTGCCCTACATACACAAACAAACATTAAAGCATTTTGGAAATATAGACCTGTAAACACACAGATATAATCGGCGGAAATATCAATTATTAATATTTAAGATTAATGAAAACTTCAGTTTGGTAATCTGTTTCTGGTAAACCGGCCCATAGCGGGTTACAAATTCCAAGCTCTCAGTGCTGTATGGTCCTGCCTGACAAATATACATACATTAACACATGTTTTTTTGTTGATGTGGCTATTGTAATTGGCTCTAAGGAAAACACCCCCTAAACTCAAAAAGTGCAGAACAATGCTCATGCAAGCTCATGCAACCCAAAATGGCTAACTCTGATATTGCTAAAATTCGGATACAGTTGAACATGTTGTGTCTGTTGTTATCAGCTCTAAGGCAAGTGGGCTCAGACACTGAAAACTGGCATTTTTTCCCAGTGAAAGGTTCCTCTGTGGATTTTATATGTTTCGCCTCCACTCTTGCAATTACATTAGACGGCCCCGCTAGACTTGACTCCAAATCAATACGGCATCCAAAATCCAATATGGCTGCCACATTACCATTACACGGTGGTTTAATCACATGCATATCTGTGCATGTTTTAAATGAGATAAATTTTTCAGATTTGTGTACTGTACTTATGACCTGTACTCAAGCATATTTTTGTGTACTTTAACTATGGTAAGAATCCAATATCCAATATCCAAGAATCCAATATGCCCACCATATACAATCAGACACATTTGTCTGGATATACAGTATAAAAAGGAAGCATTCTACTTGGCACGGCAACACGAAGCATTCCAAGACACGAGCATCTTTGAGAATCAATGAGGCAACTGGGAGGCTCCTACGAAAGGAAAGAGAATCCAACCCTGGACTCTGACCACCCTCTCCCTAGCTCTACAACTTGCCCCCACTATGATATAACTTGCCCCTCCAGGGAAAACTCCACCCATGGTATTTGTTTCATTAGTCTATTATTGATATACTATATTTCACATTTTTTGTATGTCAGCAATCAAGTTTTCAAGATATGTATCTTTCGAAATACAGAAAAACAGCTGGTATGATGCATTTAGCATCATATCATGCAAAACGCTGCACTGATTGCTAACACGCAAAACACTTTGGTACTACACTGAGTGTATAAAACATTAGGAATACCTGCTCTTTCCATGACATAGACTGACCAGGTGAATCCAGGTGAAAGCTATGGTCCCGTATTGATGTCACCTATTAAATCCACTTCAATCAGTGTAGATGAAGGGGAGGAGACGGGTTAAAGTAGGATTTTTAAGCCTTGAGACAATTGAGACATGGATTGCGTATGTGTGTTTTTCACGCTCAACAGTTCCCCGCGTGTATCAAGAATGGTCCACCACCCAAAGAACATCCAGCCTACTTGACACAACTGTGGGAAGCATTGGAGTCAACATGGGCCAGAATCCCTGTGGTGCCCGTTTTTCCCCCTTAGTACAGTCCATGCCCCAACAAATTGAGGCTGTTCTGAGGGCAAAAGGGGGTGCAACTTAATATTAGGAAGGTGTTCCTAATGTTTTGTACACTCAGTGTATATCAACAATGGACTAATGAAACAAGTACCAAAAGATCGTTTTTGGGGGAGGTTTTCCTTTAAGTCGCCTCCTTACCATTTAGAAGTGAGCTTTGATTAATTGCTAGTCCAATACGTCTGCCTGAATCCAACAAGACCTTCTGCTGGCTCACTGCATTTGTGATGCACATTGGAATGTTTCGATGCACTCTTATCGTGTTTGGGTTGAGCTGGCACATTGCTTCTTCCAGACAATAATGTCCACCATCCTGGCTGTCTGCCCTGGAGTTGCCGTGTTGACTTGGCGTCATTATGGTGTATGGGGAAGATGCAACCACACACGACAAGCGCATAAGGCAGGTGTTCACTACAATGAACCAACACAATCTGACAGTCAATGCCATCTTATTGGGCCTTCATATGTCATAGGAATTGTACCTCTCCAATGTCAATGCCATCCTTAATCTCCCAGAACTGTCCTTGATAAACCCACTCCACAATCAGTCCTCTTCTCAGGCAGTTACTAGACAGACACCATGGAAATAGACTGCCACATGTCAGTAGGCCATTCAATAGCCAAAACGCCGTCTGGAAATTGCTGGCGTGCATTGTCCTCATATGTACCTATTTTGCTACCTGACTGGCCAGCCCATTTGACACCTGAACTGGGCTTTCATGCTGGGGTGACTCATGCATTGGTCTGGGAATCTGCAGTATTCCCAACATCTCTATAAGGACATATGCCATTTATGGCAAACAAGAGGCACATTGGGATGGTAAAACTTGCTGTATGTGATCGTTTATGTTGGCTGGGGATTGACTGTGAGACAGTTGCTTGATCATCTCCATCTCCTCTACAATTATTTTACTGTCCATTGAAGCCCAGGGATCATCTTCAAATGTATATGGGTGTGGAGCTGTGCTATGTCCCTCACAACCAACGCTTCTCAGTCATAGTCTATGAGCCAGCTACACTCGAACTAACCTCTAAGTAACCTGAGGTCACCCTCACAGGTGATGTTACTCATCACATCTCCTGCTGGGCGTGCCCCAGTCTATAACGGCCATATTATCATCCTACCTGACTTCCAAACAAATATAGAGAAATATGTAGGACGTGACCTGCAGGACTACGCCACATTTAACATAAAAAACTCTAAAGGCAAGTCTGTTTGTGACAGCTCTTTCACAACCAGACAAGCAACCATTCCACTACTGGAGTATCCCCGGCATCATTCAGGTAGGTATAACATTCCAGTTGTTAGTCAATGGGTCTCTTTGGTATGCAAGGTGCATCTGCTGATTGCCTATAGCGAAATGGAAACGGATCATCTCAAAGCCCCAATACTCCGCCAGACATACAGGAAGGATAGTACCGTTGTCGCTACAGCTTGCCCCGAATGACCAGTTAACTGTGCAAACTGGTCAGGCCCCAGAACTACAACCACCACTGGCTGGCTACTTTGTCTCCTCACCCTGTCAGGACACACTCATGTCCTGGTCACCTCAAAGACTTTGAATCAACCTTGCACACTTAGTTTCAGTGAGGAAAATGAGGGATGTATTGTACCAGTCAAAAGTTTGGACACACCTACTCATTCAAGGGTTTTTCTTCATTTTTACTATTTTCTACACTGTAGAATAATAGTGAAGACATCAAAACTATGAAATAACACATATGGAATCATGTAGTAAACAGAAAAAAACATTAAACAAATCAAAATATATATTTTTTGTTAGATTCTTCAACGTAGCCACCCTTTGCCTTGATGACAGCTTTGCACACTTGTTGGTATTCTCTCAACCAGCGTCATGAGGTAGTCACCTGGAATTAATTTCAATTAACAGGTGTGCCTTGTTAATAGTTAATTTGTGGAATTTCTTTCCTTCTTAATGCATTTGAGCCAATCAGGTGTGTTGTGACAAGGTAGGGGTGGTATACAGAAGATAGCGCTATTTGGTAAAAGACCAAGTCCATATTATGGCAAGAACAGCTCAAATAAGCAAAGAGAAACGACAGTCCATCATTACTTTAAGACATGAAGGTCAGTCAATCCGGAATATTTCAAGAACTTTGAAAGTTTCTTCAAGTGCAGTTGGAAAAACCATTAAGTGCTATGATGAAATTGGCTTTCATGATGACAGCCACAGGAAAGGAAGACCCAGAGTTAAATCTGCTGCAGAGGATAAGTTCATTAGAATTAGACTGAATCAGTCCTTCATGGACAAATTGCTGCAAAGAAACCACTACTAAAGGACAACAATAATAAGAAGAGACTTGCTTGGGCCAAGAAACACGAGCAATGGACATAAGACCTTTGAAAGGCTGGTCATGGCTCACATCAGCACCATTATCCCAGAAACCCTAGACCCACTCCAATTTGCATACCGCCCCAACAGATCCACAGATGATGCAATCTCTATTGCACTCCACACTGTCCTTTCCCACCTGGACAAAAGGAACATCTATGTGAGAATGCTATTCATTGACTACAGCTCAGCGTTCAACACCATAGTGCCCTCAAAGCTCGACACTAAGCTAAGGACCCTGGGACTAAACACCTCCCTCTGCAACTGGATCCTGGACTTCCTGACGGGCCGGGTGGTAAGGGTAGGTAAACATATCCACCACACTGATCCTCAACACGGGGGCCCCTCAGGGGTGCGTGCTCAGTCCCCTCCTGTACTTAATGTTCACCCATGACTGCATGGCCGGGCATGACTCCAACACCATCATTAAGTTTACTGATGACACAACAGTGATAGGCCTGATCACCGACAACGATGAGACAGCCTATAGGGAGGAGGTCAGAGACCTGGCCGTGTGATCCCAGGATAATAACCTCTCCCTCAACGTGATCAAGACAAAGGAGATGATTGTGGACAACAGGAAAAGGAGGACTGAGCCCGCCCCCATTCTCATTGACAGGGCCGTAGTGGAGCAGGTTGAGAGCTTCAAGTTCCTTTGTTTCCACATCACCAACAAGCTATCATGGTCCAATCACACCAAGACAGTTGTGAAGAGGACACAACAAAGCCTATTCCCCCTCAGGAGACTGAAAAGATTTGCCATGGGTCCTCAGATCCTCAAAAAGTTCTACAGCTGTACCATCGAGAGCATCCTGACTGGTTGCATCACTGCCTGGTATGGCAACTGCTCTGCCTCCAAAAGCAAGGCACTACAGAGGGTAGTGCGTACGGCCCAGAACATCACTGGGGCCAAGCTTCCAGCTATCCAGGATCTCTATACCTAAAGGACGGCCCTAAAAATTGTCAAAGACTCCAGCCACCCTAGTCATAGACTGTTGTCTGTGCTACCGCACGGCGAGCGGTACTGGAGTGCCAAGTACCCCCAAGCCATAAGACTCCTGAATAGCTAATCAAATGGCTACCCAGACTATTTMCWTTNRCCCCCCCCCCCCCCCRCTTTTACACTGCTGCTACTCTCTGTTTATTATCTATGCATAGTCACTTTAACTCTACCTACATGTACATATTACCTCAATTACCTAGACTAACCTGTGCCCCCGCACATTGACTCTGTACCGGTACCCACTGTATATAGCCTCGCTACTGTTATTTTACTGCTGCTCTCTAATTATATGTTACTTACATTTTTTTTAAATGTACTTATCTATTTTTTACTTAACACTTATTTTTCTTAAAACTGCATTGTTGGTTAAGGGCTTGTAAGTAAGCATTTCACTGTAAGGTCTTAGCGAAATGCTTGTGTTGCTCTACAACATCCATAGAGTACGACCCTGCATCACACAGGAAGCGGCGCAGGTCCTAATCCAGGCACTTGTCATCTCCCGTCTGGATTACTGCAACTCGCTGTTGGCTGGGCTCCCCGCTTGTGCCATTAAACCCCTGCAATTTAGAGTGTGGCTTCTAGCAATGTAATTGTCTGCATCCTTTCCAATCCCCCATATATATATATTTTGTATTTTTGTAAATATGTATATATTATTTTAAATATATATATATGGTATTAAATATATTTTCCTTCTTTATTATTTTCCCCTAACTCTACCACCCCTCCCCTAATTGGGGTAAACTAATAGACAACAATACTTAGGCTTATACTTCTAGCTACAGTATATACATTTTACAGACACAGTATATTTTACATTAGTTATCTTTCCTTTCTTTTCTTGTCTATCCAAGGATCTTTCTGCAACAGAACATTCTATGTTCTCAGACACAAAGAAAACCTTGCTAGAACCGGTATCTAAAGTTAAATACAAAAGTATTCATCTGTTTTCAGTCCTCGGTTCCTGTCCTCACTTGAAGTTGATATCTTTCTTTTAATGACAGATTCATTTGAGAAAAATAAACAAAACAATCTATTGTTGTAATGCTCACTTTTTTTTGACTGTATGTATCAATTGAAAGCTAACATATGACCTAACATCAATCAAAATATTGATTGGCTAACCTTGTCATTCCAATTGTTTTTATAAAATAAATAAAAACATTCACTCACAACTGCCTATATCTTTCACACTAATTATTGTAAGCGTACATACAAGGCTGTCTTTTGACGGCTTTATGAATTGGGATGGTCCAGTTTCAGTTGACCCATTTACTAGACTGTGATGAGGGAGCCAGAACAGCCACATAGTGGCCACAGGGACAGTAGTGCCAGCCCCTGGGAACTCAGGAGTGGACAGTGTCAGCCTGGCCTGAGTGTCCTACCTACCCGACTCAGCAGATCGTCCATCTCTGTCACCAGGCTGCCCAGGTTACTGTCGGCCAGCTGCAGGCGCCTCTCCGGCGAATTCTGTGGCGAGAGCATGTGCTGTGTGGAAGACACGTGCACGTGCACACACACACACACACATACCCACACTACACAACACACACACACACACACACACACACACACACACACACACACACACACACACACACACACACACACACACACACACACACACACACACACACACACACACACACACACACACACACACACACACACACACACACACACACACACGGGGAGAATGTCAGAATGGGGCATTAGGCCAGAAAGGTCATCTACTGTTTAAATCACCATGGGTCTGGTGAGTGAGGTGTGAGCCTCTGCTCGATACCCTGTATTTAACCATCCACCCCAGCCCAATTCATCAGTGTTATGCCAGTGGTCCCCCTGCCATATATCTCCTCACAGACTTACAAGCAGCAGAGCATGTCCTTCATGTCCTTCCAGCGACTGCAAAAGGGCATCTAGCTCAGTGGACTCCAAAAACGCAGCTTGAGCCAATGATCTGGCTTTCCACATGAGGGTAGCAATCAAGTGATGTCTTCATTGGCCCCCCTCACGATGCCCTTTAGCAATAATCTGCATCTTTGTTGTGCCTTATATCTCCAGCTCCATCTCCTCTGCTTTCCGAGGATTTGGGGGAAATTTCACTCTTGTTATCGCACAGCTGAGATGCGTTTGAATGCCACTGTTTGTGTAATATATCACTGTTATATCACTGTTACAGAGTGTGGTGTTTGTGTCTTTGTTCTTTGTGTGAGAGAGAGAGGTGGATGCCGTTAGCTGAACGGAGTGGCGCTATGGTATTGTCTGGAGGGGATATGAGGAGTGTTTGAAACCGGGGTGTGAGTCGGGCCCCACGTCCCCCCCTGAGACATTAACAGCTGAGAGATATTTACACAGCACCTTGTCGAGGTGGGCAACTTAATCACAACTGATTCTGTTCACCTTAGCAATTCAGTCAGGTACTCACTAGTGTGAGTAAACAAACACGCCAAATTGAATGTAGGCCTACAGAAACAAACGTGATCTTAGGGATCTAGATATCATAGATTTGTCTAATACAGGAATATTGTAGTACTCTCTCTTTGGAGCGAAGGTGAACACTAAAGGGAGTGTTTGGGTGCTTTCTATTCACCTTGAGTTCCTGCGTCATGTTCTCAAACCGGTAGAGGACTTTGTAGGGCGGTGGCAGAGGGGTGGTGAGGTTGACACTGGTGATGATACGATGCAGTCTATCCATATCTCTGATGAGGAGCCCGGCACAGTCATCATCGCAGGCTGTAACACACACACACACACCGACACCAACACGCACACACACACACCATGGCAGTTAGAAACCTCTAATGACGAGTGGTCTCTAATGACACCAATTAAAACCATTAGAGAGCGTTCAGGCTCGTTCAGAGAATCAAATAATAATCCCAGCTAACGTGTGTGGTCAGGGTGACACTGAGCACTGAAGCTGTGTGTGGGTGTGTATATGGGGGAGACTGGGACAGTCTCTCATTGGGACACCAAGACACTCTACTTGGGGTCAAAGGGTCAACCCCAAGTGCATGGGGATGCTTATGGTAGCTTGTTGCCTGGCAACATCTCTACCAAAGGGACATGCACTGTCACACATGAAAAAAATACTAGTTTACTATAGAATACTACAGGACTTACTATAGAATTCTGTAGTAAATTGTAGTATACTGTAGAATACTATATTACACACTGGAGTATCCCTCGATCATGTGTAGTACCTACTATAGAATGTAGTAGTATACTGTAAAATAGTATAATAAGTACTACAGTAATGTCTGCAAAAACACTACAATCTGCAAAAACACTACACTTTTTTAGTAAACACTACAGTATTTAATTTGGGTATACCTTGCCCATTCCAGTCCTCCATAGCCCAATTTGTGCCACCCGTAAGTGAGAAACGTACATGCCAAGTATATACCATATATTGTGTTCCCTACAGGTTATAGAAAAGAGCAGAAGCTCTGAAGTATCTGTTCAGACCCCAGTCCTACCTGCCTACAGTTTATGGAAAATGTGCTATTTTTGTATTTCTCCAGTAGGCCTCCACTTCTATGTCAAAGAACAAAAACACGATAGTAAATACTATAGTACTGTCTGCAAAAACACTATAGTAAATACTATAGTAAACTACAGTATGCAAAAATATTACATGAATTACTACAGTATATACTACAGTTTTATTGTACTACAGAATTTATACTACAGTTAATTATGAATACTACAGTATAATACAATAAATACATGCCCACAAAAACATTACAGGGAATACTACAGTAAAGTCTGCAAAAATTATACTGTGAATACTATAGTATTTATACCATAGTATGCTATAGACTTTTTTCATGTGGGGTATGTACAAGGGCGACTATGTTAGCACCGGAGAAGAGGACAAAGTCTGGGAGAAGTGCTTTTTAATCTGAGCGACATGGTTGCTCAGATTGAACCCCAGCTTCCTCTTCCTTCACCTTGTTTAGTTTAGTTTCATCCCATTCCCCCACACACACCAGCGCTCTTTCAAAAGACACAACCACTCTTTGAAAACCCTTCAAGGTAGCCATCCTCTATCCTCTACTCTTTAGGCTTGGGAGAATCCTGGAGTTTCTGTGCTGGTTTAAGATTAGACAGGAGCAGCACTGGGGGAAGGGATCTCGAGCGTGAAATTTAACACAGTGTGAAACGGCTTTTGGCAGCCCATTATGAGTGTTCGACATGCCACAAGCAACGAGAAACAAAACACACACAGTACACACACGCACACACACACCACTACAATCAACAAACCATGTGTGAATTTATCATATCCTTCGAATTTCTCCTGGATTTTGCCACATAAAAAATGTGTTGAGAAATTAACATGTCAGAAAAGTTTTTTTTTATAGACCCGCTGTTATAAAGGAGGAAGGCCTGACAATCCACACAGTAAGAGAGCACACATCCTGTGAATGTGAGAGTTTGTGATAAAACACTCCAAAATGCACACACTGCATGAAATACATGCAAATCCTGTTACCCTCCCCAAAGGCAAAACAACATGCAGCCAATCAGTTTCACCTGAATCATCTGACATACTGTATCTAACAAGCAGTGGACCCCTACCATCACTGCTTCAGGAAACCTGCTAGAGTCCACGACTGGGAACAGTTAGACATTATTTCAGATAGTCAGCTTGCCAGGTTAGTTGGCACCGTAGCCTACAGAATGGTATCTACAACATACAGTACTATTCATTGCCTGAAGTATGATAACATGTAGTCTCAAACAAATTACAATAATTCAAGAGCAAACAATGTTACAAATGAAGCTTTGATAACTTCGACTTCTTTTTTGACAAATATAGTGGCCGCCATCTTTGTTTACTTTGGGATTGGCGCTTGGGATAACATGTTGTCTGCTGTGGGATATACTGTGTATAATATAGCCTGTAGTACATTGTCTCCCTCGGCCCTGCCAATTGCTCAAAGCAAATGATCGGACTTGCTGTGCTATGCTAAATCTGAATTATTAACATCAGGGGATCTTAACCTGGATTGGTTGATGCCAGTATCAGATAAACTGAAAGATATTTGCACTGAGCTAAATTGAACTCAACTGATAACTAAACCAACCTGCCCCAACTTAAAACAGCCTGAAAAATCTACTATTTCTGACAAACGCCCCTCATAAGTATACAGCCATTGGAATCTTTGCTAACGAGCTCAGTGACCATCGTCTGCATTAGAGATACTAAACTACCAAAATTGTGTTTGCGCATTATTACAAAAATACATTTTTGAACTTTCAATAAGCTAAATTTCCTGTATGATCTGGGGTTGTATGATTGGGTGTGTCCTCTATCTCTGATTTGGATCAGGCCCTTAAATGTCTTACCTTTCTTTTTAACTATGTTGCAGATAAGCATGCCCCATGTAAAAGATTAAGGGTAAAGGGCAGATCTAACCCATGGTTTACGCATGAATTGTCTGAAAGATTTGATGAAATAAACTTAGCTTGGGCTAAGGCTACTATTGACTGATTCTATCTCTGACTAGCAGTCCTTCAGACATTTGAGAAATAGATGTCTTACTCTGGTTAGAAAAGCAAAGTCAACATACTTCTTCAATTGTGTATCTGAGAGTGGTGAAAATTCCAGCTAAATTCTGGAAAGTGGTAAAATGCAATTCCACCTCTTCATTACCCCAGCAGGTTATGACAGCCTCTGGTACCATAACAGACAAAAATGAAATTTGTGGTGCTTTTTATAACCATTAGGCTTCAGCTGGCCACCTATTTGAAAGAATCATTTTTGAAAATACCTCAAGTTCCACTAGAGAAATTCCTTATACACCTCTAAACAGATAGCAGAGAATGATGCACTTCCAGGCACTCACTCTTAAAAAAATAGAAAAATGTTATGTCAATGCTGTACTTGTACTAAGTGCCTTGCAAAAAATTTATGTACAAAAATTCACAGGAGATGAATAGCTTGATCCCTTTTTACTGCAGCTTTCTGCCCCCATCATTATATAACCTTTGACCCACTTTTTTTTATTAAAAAATTGCTTCTGGTGCTATCTCTAAGATCTGGAAGGCGACACATGTCCTCCCCCTTCACAAAGGCGGGGATCCTTCTAACCTAGATAACTATTGCCCATTTCTAAACTATGTTGCCTTGCAAAAATATTAGAATCACTGGCAAACGCTCAGCTAATAACTTTTTTAACTTCAAATTATATTCTTAATGTCTGGTTTTAGACCGAGACATAGCACTGTTTAAGCAGCTACGCTTGTCTTAAATGATGTGTTAAATTGCTTAGATCGTAGGATTCACTGTGCTGCCATATTTATAGACCTATCCAAGGCCTTTGATACTGTCAACCATCACCTACTCATTCCAGGTGTCTTGCAATTGGTTTGGGAACTATCTGTCAGACAGGACACCATGTGTGCTTTCTGATGGTGTCAAGTTACCTTGATATTACTAAAGGTGTCCCGCAGGGGTAGATTTCAGGACCTGTTTTCTTTACTATTTATATAAATAATATTGGTCTATCTGCAAAAACCTGTTACATTCTGTATGCTATTGACCCTACTGATGACCAGGCTATGTTATAGCTGCAATCTGATTTTGTTGATACTTAACACAGGAAAAACTGAATGTATGTCTAAATCTCTTAGAAATATTTCAGATGGTCTACACACAGATGGCACTGGAGGACTTTCTCTTTGAGCAGGTTCCCGTCCTTAAATATCTGGGATTTTGGATTGACAAACATTTGAAGTTTAAACAACATATGGATGAGCTAGTTAAGAAGCTGAGATTTAAAGTAAGCTTCTTTTATAGAACTACATCATGCCTCTCTCTAAACAGCAGGAAACAGGTTGTACAAGCAACCTTCCTGCCAGATCTTGATTATGGTGGCACCTTTTATCAGAATGCAGCAGCCACTAACCTAAAATTCTTGGATGCAGTGTACCATAGCGTGCTTCACTTTATCACAGGTGACAGGTTTAACACTCACTGCATCCTTAATCAGAAGGTCAGCTGGCCCTCTCTAAATTTCCGTAGATCACTTAATTTCTCCTTTTTTGTTAACAAAGCTCTGCTGCACAAGCTTCCAATATACACTACATGACCAAAAGTATGTGGACATCTGCTCGTCCAACATCTCATTCCAAAATCATGGGCATTAATATAGAGTTGGCCCCCCCTTTGCTGCTATAACAGCCTCCACTCTTCTGGAAAGGCTTTCCACTAGATGTCGGAACATTGCTGCAGGGACTTGCTTCCATTCAGCCACAAGACCATTAGTGAGGTCGGGGACTGATGTAGGGCGATTAGGCCTGGCTCAAAGTCTGCGTTCCAATTCGTCCCAATGGTGTTAGATGGGGTAGAGGTCAGGGCTCTGTGCAGGCCAATTACGTTCTTCCACACCAGTCTTGACAAACCATTTCTTTATGGACCTCGCTTTGTGCAAGTGGGCATTGTCATGCTGAAACAGGAAGGGCCTTCCCCAAACTGTTGCCACAAAGTTGGAAGCACAGAATATATATAATGCTGTAGCGTTAAGATTTCCCTTCACTGGAACTAAGCTGAACCATGAAAAACAGCCAAAGACCAATATTCCTCCTCCACCAAACTTTACAGTTGGCACTATGCATTTGGGCAGGTAGCGTTCTCCTGAAATCCGGCAAACCCAGATTCATCCATCGGACTGCCAGATGGTGCAGCGTGATTCATCACTCCAGAGAACGCGTTTCCCATGCTCCAGAGTCCAATGGCGGCGAGCTTTACACCACTCCAGCTGATGCTTGGCATTGCGCAGGGTGATATTAGGCTTGTGTGCGGCTGCTCGGCCTTTGAAACCCATTTCATGAAGCCCCCGACAAACAGTTATTGTGCTAACTTGCTTCTAGAGGCAGTTTTGAACTGGGTAGTGTGTTGCAACTGAGGAAAGGCGGTTTTTACACGTTACTCATTTCAGCACTCGGCAGTCCCATTCTGTGAGCGTGTGTGGCCTACCATTTCGCGGCTGAGCCGTTGTTGCTCCTAGATGTTTCCACTTCACAATAACAACACTTACAGTTGACTGGGGCAGCTCTACCAGGGCAGAAATTTGACCGACTGACTTGTTGGAAAGGTGGCATCCTATGACGGTGCCACGTTGAAAGTCACTGAGCTCTTCAGTAAGGCCCTTCTACTGCCAATGTTTGTCAATGGAGAGTGCATATCTGTGTGCTCGGTTCTATACACGTGTGTCAGCAATGGGTGTGGCTGAAATAGCCGAATCCATCCATTTGAAGGGGTGTCCACATAATTTTGTATATACACTACCATTCAAAAGTTTGGGGTCACTTAGAAATGTCGTTGTTTTTGAAAGAAAAGCACATTTTTCTGAATTAAAATAACATCAAATCGATCAGAAATACAGTGTAGACATTGTTAATGTTGTAAATGACTATTGTAGCTGGAAACTGCAAATTGTTTATGGAATATCTACATAGGCGTACAGAGGCCCATTATCAGCAATCATCACTCCTGTGTTCCAATGGCACATTGGGTTAGCTAATCCAAGTTTATCATTTTAAAAGGCTAATTGATCATTAGAAAAACATTTTGCAATTATGTTAGCACAGCTGAACACTGTTGTGCTGATTAAAGAAGCAATAAAACTGGCCTTCTTTAGACTAGTTGAGTATCTGGAGCATCAGCATTTATGGGTTCGATTACGGTCTCAAAATGTCCAGAAACAAAGTATTTTCTTCTGAAACTCGTCAGGCTATTCTTTTTCTGAGAAATGAAGGCTATTCCATGTGAGTAATTGCCAAGAAACTGAAGATAGTATAGAGCTAGAAAATGGTATATCATACATGTATTATACAAGTAATTCTGCTTTGAAAGTTGCTAAACTTGTAACCTCACTTTTGAGAAAATGTCCTTTGAATGTTTTGGTACCTACTGGAGAGCTCACCTTTGTCTACACCCATTCAGCATCGTTCACACTCTTTTAAGCTTTAGCCCCACCCATCTCTTTAAGGATTCACATGTGAGGCTATGTACTATACAACCCAATATTTCAAAACTAAAGGCTGGCTTATACTACGGGTGTGTTCGTAAATTTAATGGGTGTGTTCATTAACTTAATTTGATGTGCCAGAGTGTGCTCTGTGTGTTCATAAACTGAGAGCGTTGTCAGATTGTCCGTCCGTTAATTCAGAGCATTTCGCTCTCGCAGCGTTCAGAGCGCGCACACTGGACGCTCTGGGTGAAAAGTAGGGTTGATCCGAGAGTTCTGACCTAACAACAGCAGTCAAGCACCCGAGCTAACTGGCTAACGTTGGCTAGCTTGCTAGCTTATCCCAGACACAAATAAGATAACAGCTCACTGACCATTTTACACGCCCTAGCAGAGCTGGTTAGGCTGTTTTTATGTTATCCAGAGCGTTGGTGACTGCAACTGTGCTGCTGGAAACAATTTAATTACACTTTTTTTGGCAGCGTTTACTGACACCGGCCATACTAAACGGGTGTTGAGCATTCGTAAATTCGTCAGTTATTCTGCGCTCTGGCACACTCAGATGAGAGTACTCTGAAATCGGAATAGATAGCCAGAGCTAATTTACCAGCTACGTCTATCGACAGTTGTTGCAGTGACATCATAAACAATCTTTTGAAATAGTTACTTGCATAGTGAAGTCTTTTGTTTAGACATGTAGCTAGCTAGCTATACAATTAACCATAATCCCAACTCATAAAGTTACTACCATGCATGAATCTGCATGGTATCTGCATGTTAGCTAGCTAACATTAAGCTATAACTAGCAATGCTAATGGCTCTGAGATACGAATAATATTACAACACAGATCATATACGTTATGTTAAATTAGAAATGTGTAATATCTGAAAATGTAGCTAGCTAGACTCTCTTACCCGTATACATGGATGGACGCGTCTCCCTCTCTGCCACGGGTGCCATGGTTTCCCTTAGTTTGAAGATGTAATCCGGAGACAGGTGTTTAATACAACAGCCTTCTGTGTGTTGTCTTTTCGAACACAGTCTGCATATTTGCAATCAAATGCCAGAATCTCCTTAGCTATCATACTCTAATTCCACTGATTTCAAAACTCGGTCCTCCAGAAAGTGGAGAGCAACACTTACGCAGTTCTACTACGTGATATCTTTCAAAAAAGCAGCGTTAGAAATGATTACCTACACATACTGACCACCTCATATTATAGACAGAAGTGCTACATGGCAGACCAATCCAAACTCATCTCTCGGCATGTCCAGCCCACTCATTATTTCAGCCAATCATGGCTAGCGGGAAGGTTGCTGACTTTTTCCATGGCTAAACCAACTAGGCTCGTACTTTAACAACTGTAATCCTATTTGCAGATGGCATAAAAGTTTGTTATTTAGGCATTTCTGCCCAAAAACGCATTTTGATCAAAAATGTAAGTTTACGTTCAAATGGCGCTCCTGTGAAGTAGTAACGCGCGACATACGCCTAGTTTCCTGAAACAAGTCACATACTGTATGTCCTATATTTGAGAGATATAAGAAAGCTCAGTTTATTTATTTATTTTAACCATATTTAACTTTTTGGGGCACTATATACACATATATATTTCCATAAATTATTTTAACTGGTACCGGGCTACCTTCAGACGAGTCTTGTGAAGCTTGTGGGCGTTCTAGAGCAAAACAGCCAACATGTACGTGTACACGAGAGTCTCATCTTTACATAAAGGGGTCATATTATACCGTTCGGACGCTACAGACGTTTTTGTGAGAAGACACATTTTCAGGATGTCTCCTGGTCTGACAACCACTGCTGTCGCTCTGCCACCTGCCAATGCAGATGCGGAGGATTGAGACACAGCTCATGCAAAACAACTGATATCTCTAGCTTAAACAGACAGATGTTTATGGGGATTTTTTTACAATGCAAATTAGATTTACACGGTGCACGGACATCGACTCAAATACAAGGTACCAAACCCGCTCACAAGGTTTGTTAACTCTTAAGGTCCCTAGGTAAATCAGCCTTTATGTTTGGAATCATTTACCATCCTCATTACATCTTGATTCTCTGGTGCCAATAGGGCAGTTTAGAACGCTGATGAGGAACACATTCACAGAGGTTTGCGAGTGTTTTGGTTGATTGCAATAACTTATTTGTGTTGTTGAAATGTAGTATATCTGTAGTATGTTGTAGTGTATTTTTTTTGCTGCTGTTTTATTGAATTATCATGTTGATTTGAGAATTGCTTGTTCTCAGGGCACCATTAAGAATGAGACCCTGGCCTCAATTGGGTTCCCCTGAATAAATAAAAGTAAAAATAATAATAATTTGTAAAAAATCAGTGCAAAGTCTTTGAATTCAATAAACTCTAAATTCCCTCTTATGAAGATTCTAATCCTCAAGAAGGCCTGGCTAACTAAGCAGTTTTACAACTGTCCCCTAAGTAATTTTCTACCACTTTAGACTCACATAAAAGATTTAAAAAAATAAAAAATAAAAAGTCAGTCTAGAATATTGAATGAACAAAAACAACCAAGAAAGTCCTACAAAGAAACCTTGCTGATTTTCTGTACTAGTAATTGTGTTTGTGTGTGTATTGAAAACAGTGCTATAGTAAGTTATATTAGTATACATACACACAATCCCAGAGGGCCCACACACATGCCTCTCCATGCACTGGCTGCAGGTGCGTCCAGTGGCCCCGGGTCGGCAGCGGCACTGGCCTGAGCGGGGGTCACACGGTTGGGGCCACGCCCCGTACGGGTCACACTTACACTCCTCACACTTCCCGCCGGGGGCACGGGGGTCGCCGTGGTAACCCGTGGCACATCTAGAGGAGCGACAACAAGGTTTAGAGTTTAGAGAAGTAAACTAACAGAAAGTGATGTTCAGTTAGCAATGTGGGGCGGCAAGGTCCCTGATGAGGTGAGTTCAGTATGATTCACAAAGAGCATGTTGGGGTTTGTAAATGTTGAGGAGAGAGTTCGTACCTCTCACAGTACTTTCCCTCATAGCCCTCAGGGCAGGCAGTACAGCGGTAGTCGTTGAATCCCTCTGTTACACAGGTAGGGCTGAAACTGAGAGAACGAGAGAGCTACAGATGAGAGCTGCTTTATTGTACAGTGGTAGAGCCATGCACCTGTGTCTCTGTGACCTACTTGTTCTCATGGTTGGTGAGGGGGCAGGCACAGGGCTTGCAGTCGTCGGGTCTGCCCCTCACTACACCATAGTATCCTGGGGCACAGCGTTCACACCTGTCCCCCTCTGTGTTGTGCTGGCAGTTCTGTAGAGAAGACACCCCCGTCCCTTCACTAATATCATATCCACATTCACAACCATTCACTCCAAATAGGCTACACCTGCAGAATCAAACTAAAACCCAGTGGCTATCGAGGTGGAGGGTGGATGTATTTTAGCTGTTTGTTTTGAAGTGAGGGCCCTTCCAGAGTGTGAGCTCTGTCAGCCCAGAGCTGTTTTCCTCTCCTCTCTCAACCACTCTGTCTGAGAAAAAGTGCCAAACTGACAATTGAGAAAGGCAATACTAATCAGTCAGCGGAAGTTGCGGCCTACTGAGCCGTGGTATTCCAAAGACGTTCATTAACTTCCTGTGTACCTCAATTAACCAAATTACGCTGTACAAACTCATTTAACATTTTCAATTTGCCTGCTCCGTAAAATGCAAATGATATTGTTATTAGCACAAATACAAATGAAAGCTGGGATTGCTTTGACAACATAGAGTTCTAGTTCCACACTATAACATGAGGCAGGGCTGGCTTCCATGTGCTCTAGGGGAAGATTTGGGAAGCAGAGAATAAGAGCTTTGTTGGTCATTAACTTGACCAAAAGGCCCTGTTTTATATTTGAAGGGCACATTATGTTCCACATTAAACAGCATGGTCTTCTCTCTAGCGTAACATCTTTGTTAGTATTTCCAAGTCAAATCTACCCCAGACACTAACCTATGCTCTACTTCCTGGTGGCAGTGGACCATGTGGCCAATCAAATTGCTTCTGAACAAATCTGCTGATCCTCTACACTTGGAGAAAGTACAACTGTTTAGACTGAGAGCTGGTTTGAAAACCAGGCGAGCTGAGAAGGTAGAGAATAAAAGGAGGAGAGTTTTTCATTGGCTAGATAAAGGTCTGGGCTGATGTAAATGTGAAACGGAGCTGAAAAGTAAAGCGTTGGGCTAATTACCCATCTATGGCAGAGAGTAGAGTAGAGTAGAGTGGGCGGGTATGGGTGCAGTCACAGGGCAGCCTGCCAACCAGTGCCAACGACACCCTTCTCCTCAGGTCATGGGGACTTTGTAAAGACCTTACCTGGCAGATGGATGTCTCTGGGTCACAGGCCTCACTGTGCCTGTTGCACTGGCACTGCACACAGCTCCCGATGCCTGCTCTGGAGGCTGCGCCACCGCTGCGGGCAGACAGGCGGTAAAACCCGGCCCCACATTCCTGCCGATGGGCGAAACAGAGACAGACACACGGTTACTGGTTAGGCTGTTACCCCCCCCCCCGAGCCGCTCACGGTAGTGCCAGGCTCTACTGGAGCTCCAACGAGACACACGTACTGAGAATTAATCGGGTCAATTTGAGAAGCCATCTGTTCCCAGCAAACACGTTAAACGCCTGTTTAAAAAAACTTTATTAACTATGTGGCAGCTTCAAATACGTGCCATCTGTCTGGTTTGCTTATAGCCACCTTTATGAGGAATCCAGTAGGAGACACATCAGTAACACTCAGGTTTGGATGGAAGTTGTCGTAGTAACACAATAGTTAATTAGGAGTGTATTAGAGCCGCGCTAAAGAGTGGGGGAGCTTTAGATGTGTCTGGATGGAGCTGAGAGGAGAGAGAGACCGACGATGAGAGGGAAGAGAAAGAGCAGAGAGCAGCGGGAGGGAGGAGAGAGAAGAACGAGAGGAATGGAAGAGCAGAGAGAGAGAGAGAGAGAGGAGAGCAGAGGAGAGAGAGAGGAGAGCA
>NC_036854.1:11004400-11024400 GCF_002910315.2 Salvelinus sp. IW2-2015 | reverse complement strand
GACTTAGTGGCTGGTCTTGTCCACTCGGTTCTAACGGCTTGTGGGCATAGTAGAGGGAAACGGTATGCACTGTATGTACATGTTCCTACTAACGGCTTGTGGGCATAGTAGAGGGAAACGGTATGCACTGTATGTACACGTTCCAGAGTGTCTTACTGTTCAGTGATAGGGTCCTAATGTTTTGTAGCTTCAACCGTTCAAGAGCCACATTTGTAGGAAGAAAACAGAAACCGCTCTGTTTATTACAACCTCATCTAACAGCTACCGGAGGTTACTGACGTAACCCCAGTTCTTTGAAGCGAAAATTCTCTCCCGCGACCCCCTTTTCAAATCAGGTGACCCCACATGTCACGACCCCTAGTTTGGGAAACACTGGCTTACCTCTGTCATGTCGATCTCATGCCGGGTGAGTTGTCCAATCTGCAGTCCCTGCATGTGGCGGACCATCACCTTGTCTCTGTTGGGCCCTCCCTTTATGATGACCTGGGGTTCGTAGGAGGTGCGGCCTGCCTCGTCACGCCCCTCAAAGTAGATGGCGTACTTCAGCTTGCCGCCGTAGGCTGTGATCTAAAGAGGAGAAACCACGTCCAAGTAAAGAAGCTTGTTAGTACTATTCACATCTCTGAACAGAATACAGTTAACTCCTGATAAGTGCAAGTTGGAAAGTATTTCAAAGCAGTATTGTTCACCAGTTCTCAATTCAAATACATTTATTGTCACTCCAGATATCTGTATGTTTGGGTTTAGTGTAAGCATAGTCTATACGTAAAGCAGTCCCAAGAAATGTTATTTTATTTTTTATTTTACCTTTATTTAACTAGGCAAATTCTTAGAACAAATTAGAACAAATGTTAGAACAAATTCTTATTTTCAATGACGGCCTAGGAACAGTGTTCAGGTGCAGAACGACAGATTTTTACCTTGTCAGCTTGGGGATTCGATCTTGCAACCTTTCGGTTACTAGTCCAACGCTCTAACCACTATAAAGATTCGATTGTACACCTGTTATCAACTTGGGGTTAAATAATATCGAGATGAGGGTGCTCTCACCATGGAACCATGGAATTGTTCAGGCAGTCTCCAGTAGTAGAGTTCGGTCAGCTTCTGGGAGACCAGGTCAGCGTTAGCGATGATCTCTGGGTGCTGGAAGGTCACTCCGCTTGTGGTCTCCTGCAGGTTGGCTTTGTCCACTAGGGGCAGCTTGGTCTGCTCTGGTTTCAGGGACAGCTACAGCAGCACAGACACAACAAACAAACAGCATCACTTATAGGCCTTAATGTCACAGAAAATACACAGATAATGGGTTGTATTTGGGAAGCTCTGTTCCAAGGGTTTAAATTGCTTATGTTGCGAGAGAGTGATGCAAGTGTTTTTCAAAAGGAAAACAGCCCCTGTGACATTGGACAACTGTATTCTCCAATAACACACCAGGACTCAGCCTCTCACATAGTTGTAGATTAAAATGCATTTCACATCCTGAGGGCAGGCCAGAGATGTGCTTAATTGGGCAAGTAGAACATGCATATCTTTAAGAAGCCACTTCTGTACAGTAGACTGTGCCTCTGAGGCCCCTGTTTTAAATTTGCCCTCCCTTCCCATCTAAATATCCAGCGAATGGCTCACTAAAGGCTCCAGGAGGGCCAGGCGGTGCCCCTCACCTCACCATGCAATCTCATGACTCACTGACTTAGAGAAAATCTCCTGACTTCCAATGAATGAGGGAGAGGATTCTCAACTGTCTGTCTTTTTTTCTCTTAAAGCCAACAAACTTAGATTAACTTTGGGACGGCAACCTTTATTTAATTTGTTTGTCGTTTCCATTTATATGAAAGAAGGGTCCCTCTTCCGATGTCCTCAGCCGCGGTCTCCATGGACACAGCGGATGGAGGGTTATCAGGTCTGAGGCGCTCTGGCAGAAAATCCTTATTAAAAACAAACAGGGAAGCTGCAGCTCCCAGCCTCTGCCTGCTCCAAGCCCCCAATAAACCCCCCCCCCCCCCCCCCCACTGTACGAGGCTATAATATATATTATCCTTCTGTTTGTGCCTGGTCCCCCTGGTTCTCGCTACGTTCCATAAATTACAGGAAATAAGATGGAGAGTAAATACCTGGTTGGGAATGAATCAATGGAGGAGAACCACTTTCATGAAATTAATATTTCCTGTTTCCCATAAAATCATATAGCTGTGTTGTGGCATTTCTCTCTAGACTATTTCAGTACTTGGTTGCACATACAGTAAGTTGTAAAGTATATCGGACTAATTCATGTTTGTTAACTGTTGCATGAGAACAAATGTTGTTTTATCATGGCGTACATCTACTGTAGTCTATATTAAGTAGCCTATATCAAGAAAGCATAGAACAGTGGTCAGCAACCTTTTCTGAGCCGAGATCCCTTTCTGAGTGAAAAAGCAGGCCATTTAAACATGACTTAAAAAACGTAACCTATTAAAAAACACTTCCGTAGCAATGAGGTTTGTGCAGTAGGCTTAGGCTCAATACATCACTGCATATGCCTATCCTTGAATTGCCCTGCCAATGTTGTTCTTCTCAGACCATTTTAAAATTATATTTTAAAACGGAAGGTATATAATCACACTGGTAATATATAATTTGTTGTAGGCCTATTACTTGTGAGCCATAAATTTAAATCATTAGCGTTTTTTATTTTATTGTGATGGTCAGTCTCAGCGGATGGAGGGCGGGAGAGGAGAGCGAGCAGTGGAGAGGCTGCCTCTCACTGTTCATCAGCTCTTCCACCTTCTGCTGACTGACCAAAAATGGGACACTGTCTTCCAGCTGATGGTGAAACCGATCACACTTCATTTATTTCTGAAATACGCTACTCCTCGATGTTAGAGAGACGCAAGTCGCTAACAACAACGCAAATCTATTGATACACTATGTAGCGCGAGTGGATAGGGACAGGGCGTTTTATGGCTTTATAAAGTGTTGAATAAAGTGTTGACAGTGCCGAATAAATTTTTTAATATTAAATCATTCAAAAAACATCAGCATCTCTCTGTAGTCATGTTTTTGTTTAGTTTTGATATCTCACACAGTAGAGTCAGCTATCAAATTCTCAGTGGGCTTGTGAAAGCTGCAGACACGGTGATCTGAGCTATCTAGTTAGCCAGTGGTAGGCCTATAAATTGACTTTGCTCTCCGGGTCCGCTGGGTAGATGGGAATTTGTACTTTCAGACACATGAAATGGTTCAAACGGGAACACTTTGCCTACCCGGCGCGCAGGGAAGCTGAATCAATTGCACCTACCTCAAACAGCGCGAAACGAATAAGAAAATAGGAAAGGAAGGCTTTATTTTGGTTTTTTACAGAAATATTTGGCCATTGACTAGGAAAGCCTTGGAGATCGACCGGTTGGTGACCACTGGCATAGAACATTTATCATATTATATGCGTTTGTCTGTGTGTGCGTGTTGCGTGATGTGGGTGGTGCACTCACATTCGCTGTACGTTTGTGTATGAATATGAATATCTTTACCTACTGTATTTATTTATTAATTTATTTTGCTCCTTTGCACCCATTATTTCTGTCTCTACTTTGCACTTTCTTCCACTGCAAACCAACCATTCCATAGTTTTTTAGTTTTTATTTTACTTGCTGTGTTGTACTCACTTCGCCTCCATGGCCTTTTATATTTTATTTATTTATACATATATTTGTTTGCCTTCACCTCCTTATCTCACCTCACTTGCTCACATTGTATATAGACTTTTTTTTTTTCACTGTATTATTGACTATATGTTTGTTTTACTCCATGTGTAACTATGTGTTGTTGTATGTGTCGAACTGCTTTGCTTTATCTGGCGGTCCGCATTGTAAATGAGAACGTGTTCTCAATTTGCCTACCTGGTTAAATAAAGGTTAAATAAAAAAAATAAAAATAAATATATAGTACCTGTGTGTGGGTGGACTTGCATGTGATGGGGAATACATGTGTAGATGTGTGCTGCGTGTGGATTTGTGTCACATTTCTTCATGACTTGACTTACCCACATGCGGATGAGGCCCTGTGCCTCAGTACAGGTGCTGGACATACCAAAGCAGTAACACTGACTGCAGCCTAGTGGGTTGCTTGTGCTCAGGCCGAAAGTCCTCGTCTTACACTGGTCACACTTCAGACCCTGTATATTCACCTGGGGACCGAACACTCAGGAATTAAGACACAGTCCAAGTCCAAAATGGCTGATGACCAATATTGTCCATAAAAAAAAAAAACTTTTTCAGTAAAGTATACATAAGAACAAATACAAAATCAATCTGAATAGATTTGCAAAGATAATATATGTCTAGAGAGATATTTGATTTAAGACAGAGCCAAGCTATAAATAACAGTGGCAGAAAAAGTAATATCTCTTGTGCTCTTCGCCTATTCTGCTATGGACTGATCAAAGAAGGTGATATTCACAAGAATCCAAAGGCAGCCATGTGTGTAGATACAGTAGGTGCATGTCAAAGGGGCTACTGTGTATGTGTACCACAGTGACATGTGTCTGAGAAGGAATGATAAGGGGCATACCCCCGCGTACAGCAGACACACACAGTGACAGCCCTGATAACAGTGCATCACCCCCAAAAAACACTATTTCATATGGAACTTTTCCCTTCTATTTTATCTGTTGCTTTCCCCTAGCTAATACACTCCCACAGCATCCAGAACTGAGAAGCCGCATTCATAACAGACATTGGTTGTGCCATGAACTACATATAAACACTTAGTTTACACACCAGTCTGTGGGTTTAACTTTAAGGAGGATGCTAAGGATGCCAGAAATTCTATTGCCATGGCTTCATGTAACACACAGAGCCATGCCACCCCTCCAGCCACAGTTGTCCATCTATCCGTCCATCACCGTGACCTTCACTAACATCCCTAAACCCCATCAACCTCTTCTCTCTATCCTTCCATCCCAGTAGTCTAAAATAAACAGCCAGCGAGGGAAGACGCACACACACACAACAGTACAACAAGAGACCCAACAACTGTCTTCTCTTCTGCATGTGTCACCTTTACTTCAGAGTAGAAAGCGGCTTTTTACTGGGTGGTCTCTCTCTCTCTCTCTCTCTCTCTCTCTCTCTCTCTCTCTCTCTCTCTCTCTTCTCCTCTCTCTCTCTCTCTCTCTCTCTCTCTCTCTCTCTCTCTCTCTCTCTCTCTCTCTCTCTCTCTCTCTCTCTCTCTCTCTCTCTCTCTCTCTCTCTCTCTCTCTCTCTCTCTCTCTCTCTCTCTCTCTCTCTCTCTCTCTCTCTCTCTCTCTCTCTCTCTCTCTCTCTCTCTCCTCTCTCTCTCTCTCTCTCTCTCTCTCTCTCTCTCTCTCCTCTCTCTCTCTCCTCTCTCCTCTCTCTCTCTCTCTTCCTCTCTCTCTCTCTCTTCTCTCTCTCTCCCTCTCTCTCTCTCTCTCTCTGAGAGTCATCACCTCTCATAGCTGGCCCTATGTGACAGCCTGTCACAATGTCACAGCACTGTCACTGTGAGGCACGGAGCCGGGGATGGCGACGCCTGCCTGCCTGGCGCTAGCTAATCTGAATGCCTTCCCCCCACGTCAGGTCTATTTCCATCTCACACTTCCTCCCCCACACAGATACACACACAGACGTTACCCTGCCTGCCTGGGTTTTGTTTGCCTGGCTCTGGGTTTGTTCGACGCTGGCAACCAGGCAGAGGATGGCGACAGGCCCTATGCTGAGCCCAGATAGGGAAGGTACTAGGTAGGTACGGAGAGCTAGAGTGCTGCTGTTGAAACATAGGCTATATGGAGCAATCTACCTTAGTCACTCTAATGGGACATTTCCAGGTAATTGCAGTGAGGCTTAGAAAATACAGGCCTAGTTACGCTATGTAACTCCAAGTTTAAAATGTGAAAGTGGTAGTGAAAGCTACTTTGATAAGTCAGTGCTGGCTAGACATCAGGGAGGTGCCAGGAGAGCTGGCTTTGGTTTCTTTTGGGAGAATTTCATTGTAGTTTCTTGCTGTCATTTATTTGGAGAAGTCTGATGCAATCACTTGACACAGCACCCTGTGATGAATATTCTAGGTGATAATAGTAGAGTATATAGATAGTAAATAGAGTAGACTACAATCAACTGATGGTTGTGGGTTACCTTGCAGCTGCATTGTCCAGTCCTGTCTGCACAGGCGCACACATCTTGGTCTGCATCACAGGTCTGGCTGTCTGAACCGGCCACGTTGCATTTGCAGGAAATGCATTGTGGGAAGTCCCGGTAGCCCAGCTTACACTCGCTGCACTTCTCTCCCTGGAACTGGTCCCGGCACATGCAGCAGCCTGTGTTGGGGTTACACTGCTGCGTCATTGAGCCCACCTGGTTACAGCCACAGGCCTGTGGAGGAGATTGTCAAGTATTCATAATCAATGTACCATTATATTAATCAATACCCAGTCACAAAGGGTTAATCCATCAGCTTCATATAGTAAACATTCCACTAACTTTCCACAAAGCGGGTTAAAACGTTGGCTGCAAAATTAATTATACAATTATACATATCGTCACAGCAGTAATCCCATTATGTGTTTCTCCATTAATTCTCAAAGCACTTTTGTGCGGTTTTAATTTCTATTTTGTGAATGTTCCGTACTATAAAAGTTGAAGTTATTTTGCTAAACCTTTTTAATGAGTATTTTTTATCAACAAAAGAATAGGCCTAACTTCAGGGAAGAGCCAGACAGGACCAGTGTGGAGGGGAGTGGCGTGAGATGAGGTGAAGTAAGGTGTACCTTGCAGCCCGCCATGATATCATGACCCCAGTGATTGGGGGCACATTTGTCACATCTCTCCCCCACGGTGTTGGGAGGGCAGACGCACTGTCCCGTGTTGGCATCGCAATTATTTGCCACATGGGCGCACTGGCAAGCTGGGAAAGGGGCAGGAAAAACATACTCCACTCAAAACAACAGAATAGGCTCAGCACCACAACTTTCCATTAAAACTGGAAGAGAGAAAATACCCTTTTTGGTTTGAGTTCATCCAGCATTTAACATCAAGGAAAGCAAGGAAAGCAAATCTAAACAAGATGCATTCATGTATTGTATTGACCAAAAGTTATTTGCAGACATCAATCAGTTAGATGGAGGTCAGTTCTTACGTGTGCAGCCACCCTCCTGGAAGTTGAAGTGTCCTGGAGCACATCGGTCACACTTGGGCCCAGTGACACCAGGCTGGCACCGGCACTGGCCCGACTCGTCACAGTCAAAGGACTTGGACCCAAAGGAGTTACAGTTGCAGGGGACACAGACTCCAGCGGACTGAATGCCATAAGTCTGGGGCTGTGGGACAGCACATAGATACTGAGGTCATTCAGGGACTCCATAGAGCTGTCATAGACAGACATAGGGTGTTATTACCACAACAAACAAGTACAGCACACAGTGACACACCGCAAACACTGTAAAACACACAGCTCAGTACTTCAGACAACGTTTTCAAGAACACACAGCATACAATAACATCTCTGTACGAGAAAACATTATTTGAACCGTAGTAACAATAGTAACAATTCAATTGATGGTGAGGACATACAAAATATTAGAAGTACAAAACATAATCTAATATAAACTAATTTCTCCGTGCAACGGGCAGAGGAAATGCCCATGTCTCATTATAAATGCAGCAACATGTGGTGAATAAGTAAATGGGAATTGTAGCTATAGAAGGCGATGCGACGGGGAAAGAGGCAGCCAAAGACAGATGGTTCGATATGAATCTGATTATATGAGGAGCCAACAGCTCCTGCCTGGCTGGCAATCTGCATTATTCTCCC
Source organism: Salvelinus sp. IW2-2015 (assembly GCF_002910315.2). Lineage (NCBI taxonomy): Eukaryota > Metazoa > Chordata > Actinopteri > Salmoniformes > Salmonidae > Salvelinus > Salvelinus sp. IW2-2015. The sequence goes on along the minus strand of NC_036854.1, from coordinate 11,016,603 downwards.
TTCAACTGAAAGGAATGGTGACGGTGGTAGGTAGCACGCATCCCCGGGCCTCTCCCCCAGACAACCCCCCCCCCCTCCGGGGAGCTCTCTCTGGGGGTGCTGGGAGTCCTGGTGGGATGCTTCCACCACCCCATGTGGATCCAGTTGTCTCGGAGGCGGGAGTGGAAATGGATGGCTGATTGATTGACAGAGAGCGGTTAGCGCCTGAGCGGCAACCAGGTGTTGTGTTAGGGATGACTGACGTCTGTGTGCGAGAAGTGCCTGCTTACTCTTGTCAGCACAGCTAAAGAATAATGCGTGTATGTGTAGCGTGTCTGTGTTTAACGTGGTTGTGTGTAATGTGGTTGTGTGTAGCGTGGTTGTGTGTAGCATGGTTCCAGCCTGGTGTGTTAGCGTTGCACACAATATGAGTGAAGTAGGCAATCATTGCCTTCATTTTGTCAGCATCAGCCCTGGCTAATTCTCACTTGAAACCTAATTTTTGTGTTTAGTAGGTTCAATTACACATTCTGTTTAACATATGTTATATACTATAGTGATCTGTTCTTGCAATTTGTAGTCTATGACATTTCAGATTTACATGTGATAATTGTTCACAAAGTAGTTTGGAGCAAACTACTTTTTATCAAAGTAACTTAAGGTAAGTAAACCATGTTTTTCTTAAGGGTAGCTTTAGTGTGGCTTTTACTTCAAGTGTGAAGTAACTGGTAGCTTGGTGCACTATATTTTCAGAGTAGCTTCCCGAACACTGCCACTGACCAAGGTGAGAAAACTGAACTTTTAAATAAGAGTTGAATGCCGTAAGAAAGGCTGAATAATTAACTATCACAACGTAAAGGGCTGGCTTGATAAGTGGGAAATATTATAAAACAACAACTTATGAAGAGATCTCACATCAATTGAAGGGTCTAGTGGGGGCTGGATTTTCCCAAGAATCCTCAATCACCTCTTTCCAATGTAGACTACTATGTGACTGAATCACACTGTGCATTAAAGTATTTCTTCAACGCCTCAAGGATTTACAATTACATCTAGCTGTACAGTACAAACGTAGGATCTTAATTGGATCACTCTTTTGCTGCTGAGAATTGCATTCCTGCACCCGCAGAAAATGCAGATGAGCTTTGTGATTTACACAAATTCACTAAAAACCTGCACTAACACACAATTATATTAATAGTATTTCACTTTTCATGTTATGGACTAAACATTCAAATCCTGTTGCTGAAGGATTATTTTGCTGTGACAATATGGGTCAAATTAAGATCCTACATCTGTATATCTAAAGAATGCTGTTCTACACCCATACCTTATCTGCAACCAGTATATGGATATTTACATACTGTACATAATAGTTCATATACATTCATACAGTAGCCTTACAGCTAGTTCATATACGCACAATTCTAGCTCAATTAAAATATGTGTTAGTATGTGCAGCCTGTATCACACAAGGCTATTCAGTGACAGGTCCAGGTGAAACCTGAGCAGAAAGCAGAGGCTAAGAAGAGTGGCGCGCCAGGCTGTTTCACATACAGTCATTAAGGTCAGAGGCTTACTGCTGACCAGGCAATGTGTCATGTCAGCTCAGGTCAGGTTAGAGTCATGCTGTGGTCCAGCCAGTACACATCAGATCTGTTCTGTTCGGAAGATGGTGAGTGGTCAGTTGTGGTCAGTCAGAGAAGGCCTATATGGTCAGGTTTGAAGTGGGGTCAGGTTGCAGTCACATATAGTCAGGGTCTGGGCTGGAGATGTTCGTTGTGGCTAGGTGAGGCAAAATTATAACTATGGACCCTGTGGGTAGGTTGGTTGGGCAGGCTTGGTTGGTTGGTGGGGGGTGGGTGGGTGGGTGTGTCGGTGGTGGTGGACGGTAAGTGGTGGTTGGTGTGGTGGGTGGTTGGTTGTTGGCAGGCTTGGTTGGGGGTGGATGGTGGTATGGTGGTTGGTGGCTGTTGGTGTGTTTGTGTTAGAGAATGGTGGGTTGGTTGGTTGGGCAGGCTTGGTTGGTGGGTGGATGGGTGGATGGGTGGTTGGTGGGTTGGTGGTTGGTGGGTGGGTTGGTTGGCTGGGCAGGCTTGGGAAGCATCACAGCACACTAACACACTAAAACACTCCGTGCTGCAAATCTTTACTGTCTTTACCGCTGAGGTGCGGTAGGCTGCCCTGGGACAGCCCCCAGAGCGGGACGAGCCCCAGCGCTGGACCTGCTGCAGCCGGACCCTCTCTATTGGCCTGCGCGTCTCCCGACGCTCGTAACCCTGGCGACCCAGGTCGCAGCGACGGCCCACGAAGCCGGGCTTACAGATACAACGTCCTTCCAGGTCGCAGCGTTGGGACATGGCCCCTGTACGGCTGCAGGAGCACGGCTTACACACCTGCTCCTCTGCATCCCACCAACAGTTGGGCTTCATTCACCAGGAGCAGTGAGGGGCAGGTAGTTAGTTATCTGTGAATGTCTGAGGTACTGAGTATAAATGAGGTCGTAACCCTAAAACGTTGGGAAATATTTAGATGACAATATATTTGTGAAACCAAACACCGGAGTGAAAAATTGGTTAAACTTCAGACATCAGCGTTACTAATCAACAGTATCTGACGCAGTAACTGATTTGAAATGTCCCAATAGATTGTCCACCTTTTTATGGGTATCCCAATGATAAAATGACATTGTGACCGAGTTGACATGATTCGGAATGACAGCTGATACTTTGGTGACCTACCATGCACTCGTCACACTGCCGTCCCACCACATGCTGCTTGCATTGGCATTGCCCATTCTCCTGGTGGCAGACCTCCGACACAGAGCCATTGTTGTGACACTGGCAATCTGTAGACCAATGAGAGGGGTGGGGAGGAGGAGAGGGGAGGAGGGGATATCAGTTGAATGAATCAGATTTAGAATAACAAGGATCAGACTAAGTTCAGCCCCAACAAGGCCCTCTCAGATAAGGGTATGTACTGTACAGTACAACTATATCCTCTTGTTCTCTTCTGTCCTATTTCTGTGCAGTACTACTGTCTATTGTCATCAACTCATACAGAGTACGCAAATCCACCCGCTTTCAGATTGCTAGACACAGGAACACATTTGCATTGTATAACCGGCTCATTATTTACTTTAAAAAGTCCTAGTGATCTGCAAGAGAAAACACAGGCACAGATGGTTTCCTATAGGACTGGTTGGAGGGGACATCTGCTTTTTTTCTGTCTTTGTACTGTGCTCAGTCGCCCACGTAAGGTTTAAAAATGCCTGCATTTATTCAATGTTTAACAGGTTGGAATGACTATGAGTTGTAAGACTCCCTTTCTCATCCTGACAGCATGGAGTCCAGATGGGATCTAAAGTGGGTCAGGTTTTTAATTCGGGCTGTCTGAGAGAAAGAGAGAACGAGTCGGGTTGATGGTTTCATCACACACTGAAACCAGCAACAAGATTACACTGTGCATCAGCCACATTATGTTGCAGAGATCTGTGACAATGATCATCAACTTGTTTTCCCTGCCACCATGATAGCACGGGCAATTTCCATCAACGACGGCCCTGTTTCTGCATTCCTAATGTTGATTACTCCATGTCCGCCCAAAATGCCCCACCGCCACTTTAATCAGTTAGGACAGCCAGACTAATCCAGCGGAAATTGATTTCTTCTCACCAACCTACTTTTTTCATTCTACAGATTTCATTAAAACGGAAGTAGTGTGTCTACCTTTTATCACTGCAGATGAAGGCAGCTATTCCATTCTATTGTAGAAGCCTATAGAGGCGTTAGCTGCATGTTTAACTATTGTGCTTTACCAGTCTAGTCTAGTCTTAATGTACTGTCAATCACTATCAATACCTCTATAATTTCTTTGTCATCTTAACATTTTGCAGCTGTATATCAAGAGTTATAAATCAAGAATTAATTTGGCTATAAGCCGTGATAAGCTGTAATGCATTTTTAATTATCTTGGCATCATCGTCAAATGGGTTGTTTTGGTAAACTGAGACTAATTAGTTATCTTCATCCAGACATTATCAACGTCGCAGACTGTACTGCTGAGAACAGAGAGGCAGATGAATTATAAACTTTTATGGGGTGAGCATTGAAGTTTGTAAGTCAACACAGGTTGTTTATGTGGATTTACACAGACAGTCACCATCTGCACACATTCCCATATTCTCAAAGCCAAACATTTTCAAAGACACCGCCACATCTGGCATGCAGGCTGTCTGTCAGGCAGGAAGGCAGACAGGCAGCGCTCGCATAACATTACAGCAACACTCCACTCTTCAAAGGAGACTCAGACAGGGACAGGGGCTTTAACGTACTGCAGGCTCTGATACTCATGTACTTCTTATACTCACGTTGGCAGTTTTTGGCCTCGATGGCGTCCCCGTAGAACCCCTCGGCGCAGGTGTCGCAGGTGGTTCCCCCGTAGCCATCCCGACACCTCAGGCAGGAGCCGGTGATGGGGTCACAGCTCCGCGGTGAGGCCAGGTCCAGGTTACCGTTACACTGGCAGAGCTGGCATGAGCCCCCCTTAACCGTCGGCTGACCAAAGTAGCCATTCGAGCACCTACAGTGACCAGAGAGGAAGAGGGAAATCATGACTCATGGCTAGGGCCCTGAGTTTTACCTTACCATACTGTACGACATGACCAAGAGAAACTCTGGGCAAGTTTTTTTCTTTCCTGACCTTGTGTCCTGACCAGGAATAACCGCAGTCCCTAGTTACAATATAGCCCTATCATGACTAATTTGAGCAGGAAGGAGCGAGGGTACTGTACGTAGTGGACTGAATGATCACTGTTCAGCTATGAAGAGAATGTATTTCCCATGAGTAGAGTCACAGTATAAATGACAGAAATGGACATATGGTCACTGTGCCTCTGTTCTTTTTCAAGTCACTAGAAGGCTAAATGTCTCAGTGAAACTGGATAAAAAGCAATCACACCCAGCAATCACACCCAGCATGCACAGCTGTATATCACAGACACTTCAGTGTTTCATTAAAATTACTTCAATGATGAAACTGGCATCAATTATGAAATTGCCTTTTCAAACATGAACACTTAGCTTGTGTATAATTCACATATTCAGTAGGGACAATAAGGGGGCAGTAGACAGTATCATTGGCAGTCAAAACACAGAGAAATAATCTGAAAAGGAAAACGCGCAAAGCCACAGAAAATATCGCTATTCCCCCTACCAACTCTTATCTGCAATGTCCTGCTTTTCCCGCCATATATCTCCTCAGAAGCGAGTCGTGTTCTACCCTGATAAAGATATACATTCTAGTGCCTTCTTGTTAAATGGTTGCTACATTTCTTATCTCCACACCGCCCTTCTATCTGCATGATAGCAAATGGGAAAAGTAATCATTCCATATCATGCGCAGTGGATTCCTTTAGTCGCCGGAGACTTATTAATTTAATATGTTATTGCTTCTGACTGTCTTATGTGAGAAGGAGCCATTGGCGTGGAACAGTGAGTACGTGTCGGTAATTTAATTTCAACCATCAAGCGGGTGTCTTGGGGAGTTGACAGCACTAATGCAGATATCATGACCAAACATGCAAAATGTAAATAAGTACAAATTATTGAATCATTTTACTTTGGAAACTGAAAAGAAAGAGCCTCCACCCGTAACATCCTATCCCATTTCCCCAACCACACCCATCCAACATGTCTCCATCCAACCACAACCACCTACCACCCTTCACCACCTTTCCCCCTCTTAACATCCAAGGTTGCTTTTACCTCCATCCCCCTCTTAATACCACCCCTTCCCCGTGGGCCGGAAAGTATATATATTATGAAAATAGGTATATACTTTATATATAGTTTGTATGTGTTGAGCGTTCTAGATTGTTTATTTGTATACTGAACAAAAATATGAACAATTCAAAATATTTTACTGAGTTACAGTTCATATAAGGAAATCAGTCAATTAAAATAAATAAATTAGGACCTAATCTATTGATGTCACATGACTGGGAATACAGTCATGTTGTGCGTTCTCGATGGACATTCGGGTGCTTTCGTAAATTCGCTCTGGCTATCTACTCCGATTTCAGAGCACTCTCGCCTGAGTGTACCAGAGCGTAGAATAATGAATTTACAAGCGCTCAACACCCGTTGAATATGGCCGGTGTCAGTAAACATTGGCAAAAAGTGTAATGAAATTGTTTCCAGTAGTACAGTTACAGTCACCAACGCTCTGGATAACACAAAAACTGCCTAACCAGCTCTGCTAGGGTGAGTAAAATGGTCAGAGTGGTCTCATTTGTGTCTGGAAGTAGCTAGCAAGCTAGCCAATGTTAGCTTGGGTGCTTGACTGCAGTTGTAAGGCCAGAACGCTCAAATCAACCCTACTCCTTGGCCCGAATGTCCAGTGTGCGCTCCGAGAGCAAAACGGTCTGAATTTACAAATGGACAATTTGACAACGCTCATAAATGCAGCCACTCCAGAATGAATTTAAGAACACACCCAAAATCGAAAAATGTCTAACTTGTAATTTGTTATGCTAACTAGCTAGCAAGAGGTTGCATAGCAACAGCATCAACTTCCAGTAGAGAAAGCAAAGAGCAGATACACTCAACTGAAAGTTCGGATGCACTACAATTAGGGTGTGGAAATGTTATTTCCCTTAGATATTAATTTAGAATCCTCCAATCCTCTTATGCTGTAGCCTACTCTCGACCGTCACGTTGTACAGCACCATATTTTCCATTCCATCCTAACGGGAAACGCTGAGGGTTTTGTTTTTCTTGGAATAGAAACACCATAATATTAATACAATTAATTAAGCAAAATTTCTTAAAATCAATCCCATATACTATGTTATTACAAAAAAGGTTTTAAATTCTCTGGTAATGCCAATATGGAAGACTATCAAATGCTTCTCAAAGATGCCCTCTGTTGGTCAAACTAGCATAAACTTGCATTAACAGAAAAAATGGCTGACAATTAGATAACGTGCCACAGAATGCTGCAGCAGCCTGCAAGGTGTGCTGCAGTATGACACAACTTTTAAAGGAGGAACCACTGTACGCATCTGTTGGTCACAGATACCTTAAAAAAAGGATCAGAAAACCTGACAGTATCTGGTGTGACCACCATTTGCCTCATGCAGCGCGACACATCTCCTTTGCATAGAGTTGATCAGGTTGTTGATTGTGGCCTGTGGAATGATGTTCCACTCCTCTTCAATGGCTGTGTGAAGTTGCTGGATATTGGCTGTTGTATACGTTGGTCCAGAGCATCCTATACATGCTCAATGGGTGACATGTCTGGTGAGTATGCATTTATATTTTTGCAGTGGTGTGATGCATAAGTAAAACTACTTTAAAGTACTAATTAAGTAGTTTTTTGGGGTATCTGTACTTTACTTCACTATTTATATTTTTCACAACTTTTACTTCACTACATTCCTAAAGAAAACAATGTACTTTTTACTCCATACATTTTCCCTGACACCCAAAAGTATGTTACATTTTGAATGCTTAGCAGGACAGGAAAATGGTTAAACTCACGCATTTATCAAAAGAACATCCCTGGTCATCCCTACTGCCTCTGATCTGGAGGACTCACTAAACACAAATGCTTCGTTTGTAAATTATGTCTGCGTGTTGTAGTGTGCCTCTGGCTATCTGTAAATGAAATTAAATTGTGCCATCTGGTTTGCTTAATATAAGCAATTTGAAATGTTTTATACTTGTACTTTTACTTTTGATACTTAAGTATATTTAAAACCAAATACTTATAGACTTTTACTCAAGTAGTATTTTACAGGGTGACTCACTTTTACTTGAGTCATTTTCCATTAAGGTATCTTTACTTTTACTCAAGTATGACAATTGGGTACTTTTTCCACCACTGTATTTTTGTTCAGTGTATGTGTTGGGCTTTAGCTGAGATTATTCTTTACAGAGTCAAGTACATTTGTCCAGGCCTCAATTGTACCTTGACTAGCACCATTCATTCTCGCTGTCGACAATTCTAATGTTACAACGTCTAATAATAACTGCATCCACTGGCAAATTGGGAGAGAGTGAGGTGATTGCCATCTAAGAGCCAGCATATTTTCTTTTGCGGCAATGCTGCCTGCCACCTGTAATGATCTCTGATTGATTGAGAGATTCAAGAAGCTGTCATTATCCCTATTCCCACTACAAGATATGAAGGAGAGTCTGAGGAGCCGGGTGACGAAAGAGAATTCTACTTTTCAATTCACAGTATGGCCTTGCCTTACCTTTCGTTGTGGCTGGCAAAACAACATTCTTGGTCCGCAGCTCAAATTGACCATAAATATCACAGTAGCCGCTAGACAGTAAGCACAAACCATTCAACAAAAACATATTACACTATTGAATAACGCAGCCAAACCATATTACACTCTTGAATAAAGCAACAGTTCAAAGGCATGAAGGCCTATGTGCAGAAAATGAAAGGGATTAAATTCTTGTCTGTAGGCTACATACATTAGGCTACATACATTAGGCTACATTTTAGCTTCAAGACAAAAGCACAGAGCTGCTGTAACACCATGTCTTCATCAAGTAACGTTAGCCTATCAAAACATTTCATGCATGCAAAAGTGTGTAAACATATAGGAGGTCCCGTGAAAAAAATAAAGATCCCCGAATGTCACGGTATAATTTGCACTGGTCCTGATCAACATATTTCATGCTAGTCTGTCACGTATACTCCCTCTCCGGCACTCGAGGTCACCAGGCTGCTCATTATTACGCACACCTGTCACCATCGTTACGCGCACCAGCGCCTCATCAGACTCACCTGGACTCCATCACCTGCCTGATTACCTTCCCTACATATGTCACTCCCTTTGGTTCTTTCCCTAGGCGTTATTGTTTCTGTTCCAGTGTTTCATGTCTGCACGCTACCCGTGTTTTTTGTTTTGGTCTATATTCATTTATTTATTAAATACACTCTCTGAACTTGCTTCCCGACTACCCAGTGTACACGTTACATAGTCTGGGTGCAGAGATTCGATGCATGCAAACTTTACACTGCACACGTATACTGAGTGTAACAAACATTAGGAACACCTTCCTAAAATTGAGTTGGACCCCTTTTTGCCTAGGAACAGGCTCAATTCGTCGGGGCATGGGCTAACTCTACAAGGTGTTGAAAGCATTCCACAGGGATGCTGGCCCATGTTGACTCCAATGCTTCCCACAGTTGTGTCAAGTTGGCAGGATGTACTTTGAGTGGTGGACCATTCTTGATACACACGGGAAACTGAGCGTGAAAAACCCAGCAGTGTTGCAGTTCTTGACACACTCAAACATGTGCCCCTGGCACCTACTAACATGCCCCGTTCAAAGGCACTTAAATATTTTGTCTCGTCCATTCACCCTCTGAATGGCACACATACACAATCCATGTCTCAATTGTCTCAAGGCTTAAATATCCTTATTTAACCTGTCTTCCCCCCGTCATCTACACTGTTTGAAGTGGATTTAACAGGTGACATCAATAAGGGATCATAGCTTTCACCTGGATTCACCTGGTCAGTCTATGTCATGGGAAAAGCAGGTGTTCCTAATGTTTTGTATACACAGTGTATTTCTCTGTACACTTGTAACTTCATGCATAATAACCATTCTACTGTTTACATGGACCCAGATGGCTAGGACGCTACACCACAGCCATACGTCAAGCAGTGAGCTTTACTCTTGTAACGAGTAAAAATAGGGAAATATGAAATGTAAAATGAACCTTTCTTACCATTTATATGGATTATGATTATAAAGATGTCATCCAGTATATAATCCACCATGATCTCATTATATAGATAGTCCAGAGGTGGGCAATAATTTTGGCTCGAGGGCCACATTGGGATAAAAAAGCGCTGCACATTTTTTTTTCTTCCACTGAACGATTTGTTCGTCAAAAGCAATTTGCGGGCCAGAAAAAGGGCAGTTATTTGAAAATATATAGGTTCGTTATAATATATATAAATATATAGGTCAATTATAAATTATATAAATATATAGGTCCATTACAATTTATATAAATATATAGGTCCATTATAAATTATATAAATATATAGGTCCATTACAATTTATATAAATATATAGGTCCATTATATTTTATATAAATATATAGGTCCATTATAATTTCAACATCCTTTCTATCTAGTTTTAGACATTCAAGAGTGACCTGGAGTGTTTTTTAACCCAAAATAATAATCCTCCCCACCTCCACGGGCTGTATGTTGCCCACCCCTGAGATAGGCCTACTGTATATTCTGTATCTCCCTGACGACTCAAACTGAATTCTTCCACTGCTCTATGTTCGCTACATACTTCAGTCTGAGACTGCCGTCACTGATGTCATTTGTGGTGACGTCAAAACGAGGGCTGTTGTACTAAACAAAGTCATCATCGATTTAATCATCTCTAACCAATCAGTATCAAAGCCAATTATGCATTTCTAAAAGGCAGCTTTATGAGCACATGAGTTCTGACTCTGGTCCAGCAACCAATCGGTTTCTGGGACCAATCAGAATGGTTAGAATGTGTTTGAGTTCTATAAATAGTCAGGGAGGTACTCAGATCCAGGCTCATTGCAGAGAAAAAACTATCGTCCGTGGGCATGGCGTAGCGTTTGATCGGAGAAAGGAGTTTGGGTAGCTAGGCAATTACGGCATATCCGCTAAGAAAACTCCTATTACCCACATCCAACTCAGTCCAGTCCAGTTGGGTCTGTGGTTCCTGACTGGGTGAGGGTGAGGGGGCTATTCTTGACCAAATGTGCCGTCTGATGTATTTACACACCCATGAAATCTCCCTGGCAGCCTGGCCGCCCTGCTCTCTCAGACAGACAAGAAGGGTCCGTCTTAAACACTGATGTCTCCCGCCAGGTGTCTGCCTTCCCTATCTATAAATACATCTGCAGCTTTTCCTCTTGGCTCCAAGAAGACGCCTTTAAAACAGGAAACATTCTCACCCCAGCCTGGCAACGCACACCGCTCTATCTGTCAGGCCCTGGTGGATCAGGTATCCATGCCCACTCGCTGCCAAACTAAACGTAAACGCGAAAATGTTTCAAGGAGCTCAGAGGCTCAGACATAGAATAGGCACAGGATTGGAGGTCTGTGTCTATCAATCGAAAGCAGAGTCTGTGTCTATCTATCTTTTCATCAGCCAAGCTTATGTTGTGTATTCTCATCGACAGCTTCCCTCTGTTCGCCTGGCCACTCAGATCAAGCTTCCAGAAAATGTGAAGTGAAACCTCTTTCCCTGCTCTAGCTGGCTGATTCCTCAGGATAGACTCTTCTTCCCAAATCAATAATCTTATTACTGGAAACTCTGCACTTGATTGGGGGAATGTACTCCTGGCCCCTGCAGAACGGCTTCCCATTGAGGGAGAGACCTCTTCACACGCCTCTTTTAGCTCCGACTGCCAATTTGTTTCCAGGAATTGCAGTAGTTTGACGGCACTGAGGAGAAAGCTATTATTACCAACTAACCCTCCTTGGTGCTGCAGCAGGGCACTTGTTATCAGGCAGACAGTGCTCCAATTCCAGAGTTCAGTTCACTCTCACTAGACTAGAGAGAGGTACCGTAGGTCCAGGTGTGGAGAGGGACATTATGAGAGCCCACCTCTGTAATGTCCTTCACTTCACCATTTCTCAGAGAGCTCCTGGGAGAGAAGCCGGGCCCCGGGGCCCCCTTCACAGGCAGCCATGATAGATGAGGCCCCATCCTGTCTGTCTGTAGCGTAAATTAGCTCCTGTCCCCCATGTCCCCCGTATGGCCTGCAGAACCCAAATCCGTCCTCACCCCACCTCTTGCTTTATAGATCAAGAGAAGAGCAGAGCGGGCAATCTGCAAGGCAGCGCAGCATAGGGATGGCATGAGTGCCCACAGCAGCCTGTCTCCATCTGTCAGAGGGTATGGGTCAAAGAGAGGGGTGTTGCCTCACCCCATCCCCTTGACAGTTTTCTGACTCTAAGCCCTGCGGCAGTGCCATAAGGCCTACCATCAAACCCACACCTACCACACAGCAAGTAGAAATACCAACAATCCACCCCTCTGTCTCTCTGCGATAGAGAGAGATAGATAGAGAGAGAGAAAGAGAGAGAGAGAAAGAGAGAGAGAGAGAGAAAGAGAGAGAGAGAGCGAAAGAGAGAGAGCGAAAGAGAGAGAGCGAGAGCGAGAGAGAGAGAGAGAGAGAGAGAGAGAGAG
>NC_036854.1:10985719-11004395 GCF_002910315.2 Salvelinus sp. IW2-2015 | reverse complement strand
GAGAGAGAGAGAGAGAGAGAGAGAGAGAGAGAGAGAGAGAGAGAGAGAGAGAGAGAGAACTGATGCATTTATGTCGCAAATGAAATTAAGAGACCTCAGAACAGAACTGCGGGCACCGACTACTAAGTGATCAATCTTTCCGCTGGTCCAGAGAGGCTGGTCCTTTGTCTACTGATGCCTCTGGGAAAGATCCCACTGCTCTGAAACATCAACTAAACCCATCTGTATTCTCCACGCTTTTATGAGTGGCTTTCATAGGCACACAGTACCATATGGCAACCGAACTGAACAGACAAACCAGAAAAGACCACAGTGGCATATGGGCTGCTTTTGAAATGCATGTGTAATGAATAACAAACAAAAAAATGAACCATACATCATCTAAAACTGCCAATAGTCATGAGCATAATCAAATCAGAAGATATCCATTTAATTAAATGAAATACAAGACTAATTATGGTCAATCTATAACCTATTGACACAGTTCTCTCTTCATGCGGATTACATCTGTCCTCTTGCACAGCATCACATACCGAACATAGACCTACAATGCATTTGGTAAGTATAGACCCTTTGACTTTTCCCACATTTTGTTGCGTTACAGACTAATTCTAAAATTGATTAAATAAAACAATTTCCTCAGCAATCTACACAAAATACCCCATAACGACAAAGCGAAAACAGGTTTTTAGACATGTTTGCAAATTTATAAAAAAACTGAAACATAAATAGCTTACATAAGTATTCTGACCCTTTGCTCTGAGATATGAAATTGAGCTCAGGTGCATCTGTTTCCATTTGATCATCCTTGAGATGTTTCTATAACTTGATTGGAGTCAACTCTTTCCAAATGATGTCCAATCAATGGAATTTACCACAAGTTAACTCCAATCAAGTTGCACCTGAGCTCAATTTCAAGTCTTACAGTACCAGTCAAAAGTTTAAACACCTACTCATTCAAGAATTCTTCTTTATTTTTACTATTTTCTACATTGTAGAATAACAGTGAAGACATCAACATGATGAAATAACACATATGGAATCATGTAGTAACCAAAAAAGTGTTATATTTTATATTCCTCAAAGTAGCCACCTTTTGCCTTGATGACAGTTATGAACACTCTTGGCATTCTCTCAACCAGTGTCACGTTCCTGACCTTATTTTCCTTTGTTTAGTCTTGTTTAGTTGGTCAGGACGTGAGCTGGGTGGGCATTTTATGTTATGTGTTTCTATGTTGGGTTCATTCAACTAGCCTGATATGGTTCTCAATCAGGGGCAGGTGTTTTACGTTTCCTCTGATTGAGAACCATATTAAGGTAGGCTGTTCTCACTGTTTGTTTGTGGGTGATTGTTCCTGTGTCAGTGTTTGTACCACATGGCACTGTTTCGTTTCGTTCGTTTGTGTGTTCCGTCCTGTTCGTGCGTTCATGTGTTTTGTTCTCAAGTTCAGGTCTGTTCATGTCGTTTGTTATTTTGTAGTTGTTTAAGTGTTCTTCGTCCTCGTTTAAATAAACGAGATTATGTTATCTCAATACGCTGCATTTTGGTCCGATCCTTGCTCCTCATCAGACGAGGAGGAGGACGAGCGTTACAGAATCACCCACCAACCAAGGACCAAGCAGCGTGGTAACAGGCAGCGGCAGCAGGAGCAGCGCAAGGAGGAATGGACATGGGAGCAGAGTCTGGATTACACTACGTGGGAGGAGATCGACAGGTGGGCGATRGACCCAGGGAGAATGCCGGAGCCCGCCTGGGATTCTCTGGAGCAGTGTGAGGAGGGATACCGGCGAATGGAGGCAGCATGACGACGCGGTAGGAAGCCCGTGAGTCAAGCCCAAAAATTTCTTGGGGGGGGCTACAAGGTAGTGTGGCAAAGTCAGGTAGAAGACCTGCGCCAACTCCCCGAGCTTACCGTGGAGCGTTACAACAACCAGCTTCATGAGGAATGCTTTTTCAACAGTCTTGAAGGAGTTCCCACATATGCTGAGCCCTTGTTGGCTGCTTTTCCTTCACTCTGCAGTCCAACTCATCCCAAACCATCTCAATTGGGTTGAGGTTGGATGATTGTGGAGGCCAGGTCATCTGATGCAGCACTCCATCACTCTCCTTCTTGGTCAAATAGCCTTTACACAGCCTGGAGGTGTGTTTTGGGTCATTATCCGGTTGAAAAACAAATGATAGTCCAACTAAGCGCAAACCAGAGGGGATGGCGTATCGCTGCAGAATGCTGTGGTAGCCATGCTGGTTAAGTGTGCCTTGAATTCTAAATAAATCACAGACAGTGTCACCAGCAAAGCACCCCCACAGCATCACACCTCCTCCTCCATTCTTCACTGTGGGAACCACATATGCGGAGATCATCCGTTCACCGCAAAGACACGGCGGTTGGAACCAAAAATCTTAAATTTGGACTCATATGACCAAAGGACAGATTTCCACCGGTCTAATGTCCATTGCTCGTGTTTCTTGGCCCAAGCAAGTCTCTTCTTATTATTGGTGTCCTTTAGTAGTGGTTTCTTTGCAGCAGTTCGACCACGAAGGCCTGATTCACGCAGTCTCCTCTGAACAGTTGATGTTGAGGTGTCTGTTACATGAACTCTGTGAAGCATTTATTTGGGCTGCAATCTGAGGTGCAGTTAACTCTAATGAACTTATCCTCTGCAGAAGAGGTAACTCTGAGTCTTCCATTCCTGTGGCGGTCCTCATGAGAGCCAGTTTCATAATAGTGCTTGATGGTTTTTGCCGCCGCACTTGAAGAATCTTTCAAAGATCTTGACATTTTCTGGATTGACTGACCTTCATGTCTTAAATTAATGATGGGCTGTCATTACTCTGCTTATTTGAGCTGTTCTTGCCATAATATGGACTTTGTCTTTTACCAAATAGGGCTATCTTCTGTATACCTTGTCACAACACAACTGAAAATATATTTTGATTTGTTTAACACTTTCTTGGTTACTACATGATTCAATATGTGTTATTTCATAGTTTTGATGTATTCACTAATATTCTACAATGTAGAAAATAGTAAACATAAAGAAAAATCCTGGAATGAGTAGTTTTGACTGGTACTGTATGTAAATAAGGTATTTCTGTTTTTTATTTTTAATTCATTTGCAAACATTTCTAAAAACCTGTTTTCGCTTTGTCGTCATGGGGTATTGTGTGTAGATTGCTGACGAAAACATTTATTTAATCAATTTTAGAATAAGGCTGTAACGCAACAAAATGTGGAAAAAGTAAAAGGGTCTGAATACTTTCTGAAGGCACTGTACATACAAAAAGACATTCGCATTTCTCAGAGAGAGTTGTCGACAACCCATTGAAGAAACAGGTAATCTACCAATACCAAACAGCAGGTAACAAAGGACACTGAACCTCTCACACGAGTAAAGTCAACCGGACTGCAGCTGTGTTATGACTGTGGTAGTATTGTTATGACTGTGGTAATATTGTTATGACTGTGGTAGTATTGCTATGACTGTGCTAGTATTGTTATGACTGTGGTAATATTGTTATGACTGTGGTAGTATTACTATGACTGTGGTAATATTGTTATGACTGTGCTAGTATTGTTATGGCTGTGGTAATATTGTTATGACTGTGGTGGTATTGTTCTGACTGTGGTAATATTGTTCTGACTGTGGTAATATTGTTATGACTGTGGTAATGTTGTTATGACTGTGGTAGTATTGCTATGACTATGGTAGTACTGTTATGACTGTGGTAGTATTGTTATGACTATGGTAGTACTGTTATGACTGTGGTAGTATTGTTATGACTGTGGCAGTATTGTTATGACTGTGGTAGTACTGTGTTGACTGTCTAGGCGTGTTAACTCCTCTTCCTTTTGTCTTTGGGCACTCACCTGTCACAGCGTGGTCCGGTGTGCCCCGGCTGGCATCGGTCACATATCAGCTCCCCTCGCGGGTCCACATGGCACGTGGGGCTGAAACTACGATGTTTTTGAGTAAGAAAAACAGGAAGTAGAAGAAAAAGAAAAGAAACACGTATCAACAACCCCATCCTTCTGTCCCCCATAAACACAACAACATCACTGAGTTGAAAAAGAGGGAGAGTCCAGCTCCTGTACCCCTCCTGATCCCAAAGATAGAGCAAGAGTTGGGCTGGGTCAGGGATAGGTTCCAGTGTTCCTGACAGAGGGCTGATGGAATGACTGGCCAGTCTATTTCAGAAGACACTGGATCCCAGGGCAGGAACGGTGGGGTAGCACTGCCTTTTTGGAATGTCTGGGCGAAGAAGCTTTCTTTAGCCGCTGGTTCTGCTACTATGGCCTAGTGTAGAGGAATGCTCAGCTGCTCAGCTCCTGGCCTGGGGGCACGCCGCTCCACTCTGGCCACCAGGGGATTACCACCCATTACCAGTGCTTGACTGGAGCTATTGTCTCTGACCCTGTTCACAAGTAACCGACTTCAACATGGTGGAACCACAACAGATCTAGGCGACAGCACCGCCAGTCACGGTGGTGGACCCCCCCCAAAAAACACAGGATTAGGATCATGAAAATGAATTATAGGTAGGGAGAGGTCAGTATGGCTAGATAAGGATTCTGATTAAGTGTCATATAAACTTATTTCCATGTGAGATGTGATGACATACTTGTTGGACGGGATGTTGAGGGGGCAGGCGCAGGGCAGGCAGTCATTGGCTGTTCCCTTGGTAGCGTCCCCATAGAAACCAGGGATACATTCATCACAGTGGAATCCAGTGGTTTGGTCAGTGCAGCCCTGGGAATATACAGTAGGTTTAGTTAGGTTAACAACCATTTTTTCATTCTAGAACAATACCAGTACACTTTTTTTTTGCTATACATCCACTATAAACCAGTTTTTCCAAGTAAAAATCTGGTGTAGAAAAAGGAGAAGGAAGGAAAGTGCTGCTAAGGTACACAGTGGTATGTTTTTGTAGACAGAAGCTGCTATGGTACACAATAGTAGGTTTTGGTAGACGAAAGTTACTAAGGTACACAATAGTAGGTTTTGGTAGACAGAAGATGCTAAGGTTCTTGAATGGCGCAGCGGTCCAAGGCACTGCTTCTCAGTGCTAGAGGTGACACTACAGACCCTGGTTCAATTCCAGGCTGTATCACAACCAGCTGTGATTGTGAGTCACATAGGGCGGGGCACAATTGGCCCAGTGTTGTCTGTGTTAGGGTTTGGCCAGGGTAGGCAGTCATAGTAAATAGGAATTTGTTCTTAACTGAGTTGCCTAGTTAAATAAAGGTATAAAAAAACAATAGTAGGTTTTTGTAGACAGAAGGTGCTCTTTGGTAAATAAAGGACGACCAAGGCACTATTCATATAATTCATTAAAATGCCTTTATTTGTATCGCATGTTCAATGGAAACCAAGCTTTGGCCAGAGTTTTTAACCGTTGTTTCCATTGAACATGCCACAGAAACAAAGGCATTTGAATGAATTATATGAAGAGTGCCTTGGTCCTCCTTTCTTTTTGATAAAAATCTGGTGCATTGTCATAATTTGTTTGAGTAGCAGCTGTGCTTGATTGGCAATGCAGTCACACGTGCGAACGCATGTTCAAAATTTGAGAATAAACTACAAAGAAACCCAAAGTTTTACCTGTCTCCTCTCCATAGCGTTGTCTGACTGGGATGGTCTGGTGAATAATTGGGAGAGACTTTGAGAGTCTGATGTTGCCAAATTAAACGTAATGCATTTCCCCATAGATTGGCATTAACCCAAACTCCGGTAATGCACCGCTAATGAAATGAGAGCAGTTTTTTGGGGTCCTCGCATCGTCAGCCCCAATAAAGCCTAAACGCTCTTGAGTCAATTGCAGATGTCTACTCAGCATAATCACCAGCATAGAGAAGATTTCTTGATTATGGGGGTGGGGAGGCTAATAATGGATAATGGGGTTGATGTGATAAGGGGGAGGGGCGTGCGCTTACCCCCTTCCCCACACAAGACTGGCTCTGTGCCACTTGCTTGGCCTATTTGTTTCTCCAAATCATTTCCTGTCTCTGTTAAAATGTCCAATCCCTGGTGGGATCAATCCTGAGAGCTTGATGCAAGGCAGGCAGGCACACTCTACTGAGCAGGAGGAGGGTGGCCAGGGTTTAACTCACTCTCATGACATCATTTACAGGCACTAACCTGCCTTGGAGGAGACAACGCTAGGCCTCAGGGAAGTAGCCTACCGTAGACACCACAGCTGACAGATTACTGCGCATGATCGCCCCTAACCTACAGAAGTACAAAATACCTTATTCTCTCACAGGAATGGCGAACTCTTGAAATTCCTTTTGTCGCTAGCGATTTGGACGACTGGATGCACTAGTGCCTTTTGGACATTTTAGTGTATTGAAAAAAATTATCCGACTAATGTACGTATTTTTTATATAATTTGTATTTTGATATTTTTGTGAAGCAGGGCTCCCCTTCAAAAAAAGGACTTTGATCTCAATGGACCTTACCTGCTTGAATAAAGATGAAATCAATACAAATAAATAAACATCCCATTAACATCCCCATCTCCCTTCCACCTGCTCATAGCTGATATATAATAAAACATCCCATTAACATCCCCATCTCCCTTCCACCTGCTCATAGCTGATATATAATAAAACATCCCATTAACATCCCCATCTCCCTTCCACCTGCTCATAGCTGATATATAATAAAAACATCCCATTAACATCCCCTCTCCCTTCCACCTGCTCATAGCTGATATATAATAAAACATCCCATTAACATCCCCATCTCCCTTCCACCTGCTCATAGCTGATATATAATAAAACATCCCATTAACATTCCCATCTCCCTTCCACCTGCTCATAGCTGATATATAATAAAACATCCCATTAACATCCCCATCTCCCTCGCCACCTGCTCATAGCTGATATATAATAAAACATCCCATTAACATCCCCATCTCCCTTCCACCTGCTCATAGCTGATATATAATAAAACATCCCATCACTGTTCTAGCAGTCCGTCTGTTTAATACTGAAGGAGGTCTAGTCTGTCTGAAGGCAGCTCGGACAGTGAGATCAGAGCGGTGGGAGTGGTGCGCCAGAAGAAGGTGAGAGAGGTCAGAGAGCGCTAGCTGGCTGTTAGGATGAGTACAGACAGACAGCTGAGACTGGCCCCGGGCCCTCGGGACACAGCCCTCCACTCAGCTCACGTCTATCTGAACACAGAGTCATGACAAATCTCCACAGGGTACACCCTGATATCTGTCTCCACCGACACAGCCCTGAGCAAAACACGCACAGGCTGCGGATGAAAAGAGGGAGCAGAAAGTCAATAGGATAGAAAATGGTATCCTGGTTGGGAACCAACCAGCAACTCTCTTCAGGTGGAGGCTTAATCCTCACAAAAGCCAGTGCTATAAGGATTTAACAGTGGTAATATTACCAAGGGTGGGATTGTTACAACACCTGGAGCACACGTATGCAAATAGGACATAATGCCATACGATGCCAGTAGGTGATGTCAGGAATAGTCTTCTGCGAACTATCAAACATATCCGTCCAACAAATTGTCGCTGTTGATTGGCCAAGCTTCAAACACACAATAAACACTTTTTACTATCTCCAATGGTAGCATTTGCCATGCGCTGCGTCTTTAGGAGAGCACAGCTGTGACCTGTTGTAAGGTGAAACTAGGGAGCAGGTGCTGTGTCCACCATTAACGAGGGAGGAAGGAACATGTTAAAGTAGCTCAGTGGAATGAGACAGCTCTGAGAACTCACACCCCTGCGACTGACAAGTCCCTGTGTGTTAGACAGTCAATGTAATATATATATATTTTTTAAACAAATACGAATTTAACCTTTATTTAACTAGGCAAGCCAGTTAAGAACAAATTCTTATTTACAATGACGGCCTACCCCGGTCAAACCCTAACCCGGACGACGTACCAAGCATTGTCCAGTGATGTCATCACAGTCTGTGGCATGGCCTTGGCAGTCGCATGGTTCACACACTCCTTTGAACATGGTGCTGTTAACCCTTCGATGACCCGATGAACACATCTGCAACACAAACAGTCACCAAGGCATATCACGACCATGAAAAACCGGGTACAGAATGTTGACAGTTTAAAGACACTGCTTTGTAGATGAATAAAAATGTAACGCTGTGAAAACAAGTCAAATGTCTCCAAGCTAAAGTGGAAAATGTGGAAATATAAATGACTATTTTTAGTCAGTGAGATTTGGCGTTTAATTGCCTCAGAAGCTGTTTTGCGGTTCATAATTAGACCTACAAAGCCGTAATTGATGCATCAATTTTGCTGCACTAAGTGCTTTGATTTGTACAGTTGGAGAGACATTTTCTACATTATTGTTTAAAATGCATCAGGAATAGTAATACAATGAATTTGAAATGCTACATTCAGATCTTCAACCCAAATCATTGCCACTTTATATAATGTTTACATACCCTACATTACTAATCTCATATGTATATACTGTACTCTATACCATCTACTGCATCTACTGCATTCCTTTACACTTGTGTGTGTATAAGGTAGTTGTTGTGAAATTGTTAGGTTAGATTACTTGTTAGATATTACTGCATGGTCGGAACTAGAAGCACAAGCATTTCGCTACACTCACATTAACATCTGCTAACCATGTGTATGTGACAAATAACATTTGATTTGATTTGAGTAAATTGTCAAAATAATTTAGGCAAGCAATTTCAGGTAAACAATGGCTGTTTTTATCTGAGTAGGTGCACACACTAATCCAAAAGCAAAACATTAGTTCAAATTACAAGTAAGAGAATAGGGAATGCGCAATAGTACAATAGCCTTAAAATAAGCCTTAGAAACACAAGCTTTAGAAACACAAGCTTTATCAGCCATTTTGTCAACTCTCAGTAGATACTGTGTAGTTCAATGCACTCGTGGACATTGATCGGACACAACACTCCGTCAGGCATCGCTTCAAAACATTTCTTATGAGGCTGAAAACAACGAGGTACACCCAGAGAAAGACAACAACAACAAACGTGCCCTGTGTTTTCTCGCTCTGCACTTTCTCTCTATACTGACCTTAGTAAGAAGTGCTACCCTGTCATACCTCTGCAGAGAGGAAGAAAGGAAGAGAGGAGAAAGAGACAGGAAAGAGAAAGGTGAAAACTACACCGAAGAAACAAAAGACTGGCTTAGATAAAGGATTGCCTACAAAAAGCAAGAGCATAATGGTGAGCATAGAACAGCAAGGACGTTTTTCTCAAAGGATAAGGACAGAAACGAAGCACAAGGGAAAAACATTTTAAACACAAAGGACATAGAAAAACAACACATATAAATAGATATTAGACCCCTGGGCATTGGGTGAAGAGAGTATAAAACAATCATCAATACACGTACTATGAAGATTTACCCTTTCCATAAAGGTTATGCAATTGGATTTGTAGATATGAAACCTCAGGCAACATCTTTCTTAGTACTCTGTACGTTTAATGGTTTTGCTGAGGGAGAAAGGATTAGTACTGAGCCCGCGAGGCCACACAAGTGTCACCGCACACTTCACAGCACGCCACCGCCGCTATTCACCGAGGTCACTTCCAGCATTCTCTCCCTCTCCAGCGCCTATCAAGACTTGATGATAACCGTGCATTCTATTTCATTCCCCCTCTCTCTGCCGCCTCCCCCACACACATTTGGTGTCAGCACAAAACGCCACATGCAGAAATCAATACCCATCGCTTTTTTAAATAGAAAATACCGTTTTCAACCGAGAGTACAGATTGCTGTAATAGCACACCCTTGTTTGTACCTGTATGTCAGCTTCTCTTTACACTTACAAGCCAACTACGCTCCCGTAAGCATGCACGCCCGCACACACCCAAACCTACCAATCACACACACTTTACAATGAATGGAAGTGAAAATGACACAGCAGCAGAGAGCCACTCTCACACAGCCACTTTTCACTTTCTTTTATTTTCCTATCCCAAGAAAAACCACACAAAATCGCGGGGAAATGAAAGCTGTGATTTACCTCACAAGACGTTCCACCGTATCCAGGAGGACATTGACACATCTCCACAGCATTGGCCATCTTCTCACTGCTGGAGAACTCACTGGCCACCTCCAGACTGACAGAATGGAGCCTGGTAAAGAGAGGACCGATACAGGAAGACAGAACCAGAACATCACAGTATTAGAAAAGAGCATCAGGTCAACTTTTCAAATACAATCTAGACAAGATCAAAATAACTGTTGAACATGAGAACACAGAGATCTGAAACGTTTCTCTCCAATCTGTCTTGCCAGACCTCATAACGACGTTCTCTAACATACAAATAACATCAAGCACAGAAAACTCCAGCTGATTTTGGCCTCTTGTGCCAAAGAGCGGATGTAGTGGCAGATCAGTGTGGATCAGCACAAAGGAGGGTGCAGTGTGTGTGGTTACCTGTAGATGGCGACCCGCTCATTGCTGTGTGAGGCTCTGATGAGGAGGCTGCTCACATTAGTTAGAGCCATCATGAAATCTCTCTTGCTGACAGGCAGGCCTGTCTCCTGATTCTCAAAGTGGTCAGGGTAGAGCAGAGTTCTCTTTGTGCTTTCCGAGAAAGGGTACACCGGCAGACCGAACCGACTGTCAATCATTTTTATCCCGCCGCCCTGCAAGAGATGAAATGTCAGAGTTTTTCCAACCCTCGTTTGAGAGACAGCATCCATGTTGGTGCATGTATTTAATCGCCTCATGCCAGAATGCGAAGTCTTGGCTCTGACTGTCAATATTGGCCATAAATGGAGCATGGGTACCACACATGAATAATACTCTATTCTGAGACACCATGAATAGCTCAATTGTATAAAGAGTGACATTTCCTGAAATTGTCTTTGTGTCCAGATTGTTCATTGACTCAATAAGTGTGCGAGTTATTTTTCAATGTATGCATAGTAATTTATGTGTAGGTGTGAGCTGAAAGGAAATAGAGAGATCTGTGTGAGTATGTGTGCAAGAGTGAGAGGGAGAGAGCGAGAGAAAGAAAAAGAGAGAGAGAGAGAGACGGAGTAGAGAGGGAATGCTGATTGCATACCGCCGATGGATGCATTGCCAGGTAGAATTTAAGGGTACGATCTCCAAACACGCTGGTGGGAATCATCATAGAGGATTATTAGATGTTATTCATCCCGCCTGCTTATTTACTGTTCCAATGGCTGCTGGGAAATTACAATTTATGGGTGCCGGCCACTTTATTTGCACTGAATTAATGGAGTGTACACATGCAAAGCAGGGTTTAACTATCAATAATGACCTGTCATATATCCAGGCTCTTCGCCATATCACGTATGACATGTGCTCTCCTCTCTGCAATATCTTAATAAATCCCAGTGACTGAGCTTAGGTGGCTGTCATCTGACACTAATGGGGCTGGGAATCTCTCCCTCAGACTCATAATACAAACATCTGTGTACAAACACCAAAATAACAAATACACACTGAAGATGAAGAGGGACGTCTCTGACCAACCTCTGATATCATCCAACAATCTGTAAACACAGGATATTTGGGATGGAAAAGGGTTGAAATTGTGTTGTCAGACTGATAGTTTTTAGCATTTTATCATTGATTGCACTAGAGAGCAGGCTCTCTTGCTGGTTTCCAGATCCTCTGGATAAACTACCTCTTCAGGCTTAACTCTGAGGTTGTAATCATGATCTGAGTTCTCCAGCTTTTGTAAAGAGGCCAAGAGGACATATCAATGTCACATCGGATTGGTGTGGCTGAATTTGGGTTTTGAATGATATCACCTATGTGTGTGCGTGACTGTGTATGTGTGTGCGTGACTGCGTGTGTATCCCATTATTCAGAGTGCTTAAGGGAGAAAATCTTAAAGCATTCCTCATGGATCACACACACACACACACACACAAACAAAAGACAGCGAATGAATCCTCTCACCGCACTCGGCTGACTGAAGATGAAAACGACGACAGATGAACCGCTGGTCCACGATGGAGCGTTAGTAAAAGGACACCTCGCTAGCGTAATAGCCCGGGAAGACAGAGAGAACAAACGACGGAGAAAACGTGCATACTGCGTATCACTCCCAAGGTCAGTGCCGATCGTCTCCTCCATGTCAGGAATGATTAAACAACGCTAAAATGAATCCTTTAATTGATTCGCAAACAGCTTCGGCAAACTTGTGTGAACGACAACAACAAAAAACGGTGGTGAGCCAGCTTCAAAGCGGGTTCTTTTATTTGCTGTTTCACGACTGAGGGGCAGAAAGTGAAGTAGGCCTTGTCTTCAGAGCAGCGTAACAATCGGATAGGCCTCAGAGAGCCTTTACTGTGAGATATATGCTGAGCGCTGCACAAACTAACGCAGATGCATTGCAAATTTAGTATAGAGCTAGACCAACTGAATAGATACACTCTTCTCTGGGGCCCACTCTATGTTCATGATAATCAACAGCGGTTTTGTTATATGTTGTGATAAAAAAAACACAAGCAGTCCTTGCTGTCATGTTGGATGATACAGCTTCGTCAACAGAGCGCTTGTTAGGAGCATTAATGTCTTCTCTGAGAAACATCTTCCTCGCTTAATTTGATGGAAGGATCCTCACTTTGAAGAAATCATTATTTTATTGACCTCTCATTCTTCTCTTATTCTTGTCTAATTTGCAAGCGTGTATGGATTTCAGTAGACAACTCTGTAGATATTTTGTCTTTTACTATTCTATCCTAGCCTTCTTCTCTGAACCTCTTCATCTAAGTTACCCTTCAATGTCATGACGAAAGAATATTGGCAAAATGTATTGCTCACAGAATTAGAAAGGTCTGATCAGACAGGATTCTTAAAAGGAAAATATATTGGAGAAAACATTAGACAACAAAGAAAAAAAATGGAAAACTATGAGAATACATGAAATCCGGGTATAATCTTTATAGCAAATTTTGAGAAAGCCTTTGCTACAGTACCTCAGTACCTCTGAATCTGATAATACGAGCCTGGATTTTCTTTTAGGATCTCTCATAAAATGGGTAAAAGTAATGTACAATAACCCTTTATGTAAAATAATAAATAACTGTTACTTCTCTGAAAGGTTTTAGCTGTCAAGAGGTGTAAATCAAGGTTGCTCTCTATCACCATACCTATTTATTACGGAAGTGTTAGCGATAAAAATCAGATCCAGTGATAACATTGAGGGCCTAAAAATTAAGGGATTAGAGACAAAATTACCAATTTACGCAGAAAATTCAAGTTTTCACTTGAGTCCTCAATCTTCAACCTTGAAGGGCCTTATTGAGTACCTGGATAATTTCTCAATTTTCTCTGGACTAAAACCCAACTATGATAAGTGTTACGGATGGGTCTCTAAAAGATACAAACTTTTAATTGCCATGTGATCTCCCGATTAAATGGGCAAATGGTGAAGTTGATGTGCTTGGTGTACATATCCCGTAAAAATGTTACGTTGTTGCAAATACTAACTTTGGTAGAAAACTTTGTAGAATAGATAGGATATTGAAACTGTGGAGATGGAAACACCTGTCCATCTACAGGAAAATTATCCTAATTAATCCCGTAGTGATTTCACAGTATATGAATCTAATCATGGCTCTACCGACTCCAGGAGAATCTTTTATCAAGTCGAGAAAAAAATGTATTTAATTTTGTCTGGAATGGCAAACCAGTTAAATGGGCATATTTATCTAATGAACATGAGTTTGGATTGTTAAAATTGCTGCCAATCAAAAACCATTCATGGCTTAAAATAACTAGCATAAATCATAAAATGTATCAATTTCACTTAAGGTCGAGAGGTTTGACAAGTTGAGAAGTTGGGAACAGATTTTTTATGTCCCAATACGATGGCAACCGGTTTATGAACTGATATACAAAACAAAAGTTGATGCATCAATCCGTTCATTTCAATTTAAACTATTATATAAAATTCTCATCACAAAAAGAATGCTCAATTATTGGGGCATTGAACAGTCAGCCCTGTACAGACTCTGCAACGAAGAAACAGAATCAATAGATCATCTCTTTTGGTACTGCACTTCGGTAGCTCACTTTTGCAGTCAGGTTCAGGAGTAGATATTGAGTCATATTGTCTGTGTTCAGATAGACCTACAAATGGGAAATATGATTATACTCTTAGGTAAAGTATTTATTTTCAGCGTAATCTTGGTAGAAATTGTACAAATAGAGAGGCTCAAGGCACTTTTCAGACATCATACTAAAATAGAAGAACGTATGTCAAAGGAAATACTAAATGGTGGTGTACTGGGAAGGATGGATTAGTCTTTGGACATCTGAGGGGTGGAATTAATATTAGAGTGATTGGTTGATTTGACGATGCACTTGGAGTCCAGTACAAATTTGAGGAGGCTATTTGTACAGTACCAGTCAAAAGTTTGGACACACCTACTCATTCCAGGGTTTTTCTTCATTTTGACTATTTTCTACATCTAAACTATGAAAAAACACATATGGAATCATGTAGTAACCAAAAAAGTGATAAACACATTATAATAGATTTTTTAGATTTTACATTCTTCAAAGTAGTCACCTTTTGTCTTGACGACATCTTTGCACACTCTTGGCATTCTTTCAACAAGCTTCAGCTGGAATGCTTTTCCAACAGTTGAATGAGTTCCCACATATGCTGAGCACTTGTTGGCTGCTTTTCCTTCACTCTGCGGTCCAACTCATCCCAAACCATCTCAATTGGGTTGAGGTCGGGTGATTGTGGAGGCCAGGTCATCTGATGCAGCACTCCATCATTCTCCTTATTGGTCAAATAGCCCTTACACAGCCTGGAGGTGTGCTTTGGGTCATTGTCCTGTTGAAAAACAAATGAATTTATCACTACTTAAGTGCGTGCAACCAGACCGGGTACCAACAGATGAGCTGTTTATCACTATAGACAGAATTGTGCTGGTTAGCCATGCTGCTACGTTTAAGTGTGCCTTGGATTCTAAATAAGTCACTGACAGTGGCACCAGCAAAGCACCCCCACACCATCACACCTCCTCCTCCATGCTTCATGGTGGGAACCACACATTCAGAGATATCCATTCACCTACTCTGCATCTCACAAAGACACCGTGGTTGGAACCAAAAATCTAAAAATTGGACTCATCAGACCAAAGGACAGATTTCATTGTCCATGCTCGTGTTTCTTGGCCCAAGCAGTCTCTTTATTTTGGTGTCCTTTATGAGTAGTGGTTTCTTTGCAGCAATTCAACCATGAAGGCCAGATTCATGCAGTCTCCTCTGAACAGTTGATGTTGAGATGTGTCTGCTACTTGAACTCAGTGAAGCATTTATTTGGACTGCAATTTCGGAGGTGTGATTAACTATAATGAACTTATCCTCTGCAGCAGAGGTAACTCTGGGTCATCCTTTCCTATGGCGGTCCTCATGAGAGCCAGTTTCATCATAGCGCTTGATGGTTTTTGCGACTGTCACGTTCTGACCTTAGTTCCTTTTTTATGTCTTTATTTTAGTTTGGTCAGGGCGTGAGTTGGGGTGGGTATTCTATGTTGTTTTTCTATGTTTTGTTCTGTTGTTAGATTTCTATGTGTTGGGCCTAGTATGGTTTTCAATCAGAGGCAGGTGTCAGTCGTTGTCTCTGATTGGGAGCCATATTTAGGTAGCCTGTTTGTCATTGTGTGTTGTGGGTGATTGTTTCCTGTTGTAGTGTTTGTTTCACATTTCAGGACTGTTTCGGTTTTCGGTATGATTCACTTTGTTATTTTGTATTTTTCAGTGTTCAGTTTTAATAAATTAAAATGGACACTTACCATACTGCGTATTGGTCCGATCCTTGCTACTCCTCAAACGAAGAGGACGAGAACCGTTACAGCGACTGCACTTTCAAAGTTCTTGAAATCTTCTGGATTGACTGACCTTCATGTCTTAAATTAATGATGTTTCTCTTTGCTTATTTGAGCAGTTCTTGCCATAATATGGACTTGGTCTTTTACCAAATAGGACTATCTTCTGTATACCACCCCTACCTTGTCACAACACAACTGATTGGCTCAAACGCATTAAGAAGGAAAGAAATTCCACAAATGAACTTTTAACAGGGCACACCTGTTAATTGAAATGCATTCCATGTGACTACCTCATGAAGCTGGTTGAGAGAATGGCAAGAGTGTGCAAAGCTGTCATCAAGGCAAAGGGTGGCTACTTTGATTTGTATTGATGTAGATTTTGATTTATATTTTGATTTGTTTAACACTGTTTTGGTTATTACATGATTCTATATGTGTTACTTCATAGTGTTGATGTCTTCACTATTATTCTAGAACGTAGAAAATAGTAAAACTAAAGAAAAACCCTGGAATGAGTAGGTGTGTCCAAACTTTTTGCTGGTACTGTATATACATGTATATCGAATTTTTATGTTTTCCACTTGATCCTCCAACCAGGGGTGGTGTTGGGAAATAAATAAAAAGGGGATCAGAAAGGTGCAACTAATGTTATTTTATAGACTAAACTGTCTGTTAGTTTCATAGCTGATCTATCCTCATAATTATTATTGTTTAAAGATATCCTCTGTGAGAAAGATAGATAGAGCTCTGCCATGGGGACCAGCAGGAATGTGTAAAACAAGGCATATGGGAGACAAAAGACTGCAGCACTACTAAGCTGAGCTCATTTTTGGAGGATCAGCTAATGACAGCCAGATGCTGTCAAACACTATGAGCCCACACGCACGCATACGCACACACACAGACACAGACACGCACACAGATTATCCACAACACATTGCTTTGCGCCAAACAGCTTTTTAAATGAAACCAGACATAGCATTCAGACATGTCTGGAGTGAACTTCAAAAAACGCTGAAAGGATCTTTGAAACTGAAAAGGGACATGTCACATGATCAGTCTAGACCAATCAGGTTGAACATTACTTGGAACAACATTCTCTATGGGAGCACTTGCTCTATGAAGGAGTTCGTGTTGGCACCTAACCTAACACATGTAATCGCATTATGAGGCTATTTGCACTTACCTCTATTATGACATTAGGAGAAGAGTTAACTCTGATGTCCTGGTCTTTCTCCCCTGCATCATATGAGACTGTATAGACAAGACTTCCTCCATAGGCTGGGAGCTGTAAACAAACAGAAGTCAACATTTTATGTACTGTGCACAGTGAAAGTTTACACACCCCTTGCACAGTTTTCAAATTTTGTCGCCGTAAAATAAATCAAATTTTTTTTCTACTGATCTACACAACCTGCTCCACATTTTCAAAGTGAAAAAAGGTATTACAGAACATTTTCTGAATTAATTAAAGATAGAAAACAAAGATGTCTTGATTGCGTATTTCTTCACACCCCAGAGTTAATAGTTAATACAACGGAAGAACCGTTGGCAGCACTACAGCTGTGAATCATTTTGAATAAGATTATACCAACTTTCCACAACTCTTAGGGCAACATATAGTGTTGTGATGCAAAAATACTAGCAAATAAATAGTGCATAGGATTAAAATGTCATGTTTTGTCTTTGATCATCATGTCTTGTCCCTGTGCTTCCCTCTGCTGGTCTTATTAGGTTCTTTCCCTCTTTCTATCCCTCTCTCTCCTCTCTCTATCGTTCCGTTCCTGCTCCCAGCTGTTTCTCATTCTCCTAACGACCTCATTTACTCTTTCACACCTGTCCCCTATTTTGCCCTCTGATTAGAGTCCCTATTTCTCCCTCTGTTTTCCGCTTCTGTCCTTGTCGGATTCTTGTTTGATGTTTGCTGTTCTGTGTCCTTGTTCCGCCCTGTCGTTTTTTTTTTGCCTTCTTCAGATGCTGCGTGTGAGCAGGTGTCTATGTCAGCTACGGCCTGTGCCTTCCTAAAGCGACCTGCAGTCTGTGGTCGCGTCTCCAGTCGTTCCTCTCTATTGACGAGAGGATTTCAGTTTCCTGTTTTGGATTTACCATTGATAATATCCAGGAGAATCATTATTTGTTTAATACTGGAATAAAGACTCTGTTTCTATTACGTCGCTTTTGGGTCCTCATTCACAGCATAAATAAAAAGGTATTGTCAGATATTATTCATCCTAATCGAACAGATTTTTTACATGGACGATAATTTGAGATGGTATAAAACAAGTACTGGAAACAATAGAACACTATGAAAAATCCAAGAAACCAGACCTTGTATGCATAGCTGACTTGGAATATATATATATATATATATATATACACTGCTCAAAAAAATAAAGGGAACCCCTTAAACAACACAATGTACTCCAAGTCATCACACTTCTGTGAAATCAAACTGTCCACTTAGGAAGCAACACTGATTGACAATAAATTTCACATGCTGTTGTGCAAATGGAATAGACAAAAGGTGTAAATTATAGGAATTAGCAAGACACCCCAATAAAGGAGTGGTTCTGCAGGTGGTGACCACAGACCACTTCTCAGTTCCTATGCTTCTGGCTGATGTTTTGGTCACTTTTGAATGTGGCGGTGCTTTCACTCTAGTGGTAGCATGAGACGGAGTCTACAACCCACACAAGTGGTCAGGTAGTGCAGCTCATCCAGGATGGCACATCAATGCGAGCTGTGGCAAGAAGGTTTGCTGTGTCTGTCAGCGTAGTTGAGGCGCTACCAGGAGACAGGCCAGTACATCAGGAGACGTGGAGGAGGCCGTAGGAGGGCAACAACCCAGCCAGAAGGCCGCTCTCCG
>NC_036854.1:10968183-10983162 GCF_002910315.2 Salvelinus sp. IW2-2015 | reverse complement strand
ACTCTCTTCTCCCCCTTCCTCTTTCCCTCTCTCGCTCTCTCTCTCTATCGTTCCGTTCCTGCTCCCAGCTGTTTCTCATTCTCCTAACGACCTCATTTACTCTTTCACACCTGTCCCTATTTTGCCCTCTGATTAGAGTCCCTATTTCTCCCTCGTTTTCCGCTTCTGTCCTTGTCGGATTCTTGTTTGATGTTTGCTGTTCTGTGTCCTTGTTCCGCCCTGTCGTGTTTTTTGCCTTCTTCAGATGCTGCGTGTGAGCAGGTGTCTATGTCAGCTACGGCCTGTGCTTCCTAAAGCGACCTGCAGTCTGTGGTCGCGTCTCCAGTCGTTCCTCTCTATTGACGAGAGGATTTCAGTTTCTGTTTTGGATTTACCATTGATAATATCCAGGAGACATTATTTGTTTAATACTGGAATAAAGACTCTGTTTCTATTACGTCGCTTTTGGGTCCTCATTCACCAGCATAACAGAAGAATCCGACCAAGAATGGACCAGCGACTACGGATTCTCGCAACACTGCCGTCGAGATCCAGGGAGCAATGCTCGGCAGACACGAGCAGGAATTGTCTGCTGCTCGTCATGCCGTTGAGACCCTGTCCGCTCAGGTCTCCGATCTCTCAGGACAGTTTCAGAGTCTTCGTCTCGTGCACCAGCTACTTCCTGGTCTTCCGAGTCTCCGGAACCTAGGGTTAATAACCCACCATGTTACTCAGGGCAGCCCACTGAGTGTCGCTCCTTTCTCACCCAGTGTGATATTTGTTCTCTCCCAGCCCAACACATACTCAAGAGAGAGAGCTCGGATCGCTTACGTCATATCACTCCTTACTGGTCGGGCTCGGGAGTGGGCACAGCTATCTGGGAGGCAAGGGCTGAGTGTTTAATTTATCAGAACTTTAAAGAGGAGATGATACGGGTTTTGATCGTTCAGTTTTTGGGAAGGAGGCTTCCAGGCCTGGCTTCCCTATGTCAAGGTGATCGATCCATAACGGATTACTCTATAGAGTTTCGCACTCTTGCTGCATCCAGTGACTGGAACGAGCCGGCGTTGCTCGCTCGTTTTCTGGAGGGACTCCACGCTGAGGTTAAGGATGAGATTCTCTCCCGGGAGGTTCCTTCCAGCGTGGACTCTTTGATTGCACTCGCCATCCGCATAGAACGACGGGTAGAATCTTCGTCACCGAGCTCGTAGAGAGAGCTCGCGTTAACGGTGTTTCCCTCTCCGCATCTCGACCATCTCCTCCCACCGGCTCAGAGACTGAGCCCATGCAGCTGGGAGGTATTCGCATCTCGACTAAGGAGAGGGAACGGAGAATCACCACCGCTTTGCCTCTATTGCGGTTCTGCTGGACATTTTGTCATGTCATGTCCAGTAAAAGCCAGAGCTCATCAGTAAGCGGAGGGCTACTGGTGAGCGCTACTACTCAGGTCTCTCCATCAAGATCCTGTACTACCTTGTCGTCCATCTACGCTGGACCGTTGGCTGCTTCCTGCAGTGCCTGATAGACTCTGGGGCTGAGGTTTGTTTTATGGACGAAGCATGGGCTCGGAAACATGACAATTCCTCTCAGACAGTTAGGGAAGCCCACGCCCATGTTCGCGCTTAGATGGTAGTCTTCTCCCAGTATCAGATGTGAGACACTACCTTTAACCCTCACAGTATCTGGTAACCACAGTGAGACCATTTCTTTTTGATTTTTCGTTCACCTTTTACACCTGTTGTTTTGGGTCATCCCTGGCTAGTATGTCATAAGGGGTGCTGTTCCGCATTAGCATATTTGGGTCTCCAAATTAAACTGCCTCGTGCTAAATTCTTGATCGTACAATATGCATATTATTGTTATTATTGGATAGAAAACACCTTCTAGTTTCTATAGAAGTTGGAATTTTGTCTCTGAGTGGTACAGAACAATTTCTACAGCACTTTTCATGACAGGGTTCAGATTTCAGAAATTTTACCCCTGATCTGGGGTCTGTTTTTAAGGCGACAGTGAATGCTATGAAGAAACCGACACTGCCTACGTCTTCCTCTGGGTGTCTGTACGTCATCACGTTTTGAATGATCTATTGCACAATCCCAGCCATTATAAACCACAAAATGTTTAGGGACCGCCCTTTCTCGTCGTGCGCCTGAAGCGGTGAAGGCCATCGGACTTGCCTCGTTCCAAATCGTTGTCTAACAGCAAATATTTCTCCGGTCATGTTTTCAGTCGTTATAGTTGTTAAAAACATCATAATGTAGTTAATTTGAACCGTTTTATAGCAATTTATATCCGTTTAGTGCGATTTTGAGGAATTTCTTTGTTGTGCACTCTGAAAGTTTGGACACGTTTTGGGGTCCCGTTCGATCGTTAGTGGATATTTCGAAGGACAGAGGACATCTATCGACCAAAGACGTTTATAACATAGAAGGATACATTGCCAAGAATCTGATGAGAACAGCTCAAAGTAAGCAATATTTATATGATAAATCGTGTTTCTGTCGAAATATTTTAAACGCATATTTCGCCATTTTGTTTGGTATAGCTTCACTTGGCGCGAACCCTGTATTGAAAAGTAAGGATAATTTTAAAAATGTAAATCAGCGGTTGCATTAAGAACTAATTTGTCTTTCGATTGCTGTCAACCCTGTATTTTTTAGTCAAGTATATGATTAGCTTTCAATTAAACTAGATCACTCTGATAGATGACGTCAGACATATTGAGGCTTGATTTCCTAGTATTTTTATTGTGTAACCACGGTTTTGTATGGCTAAATATGCCCCTTTTCGAACAAACTGTATATGTATATTGTAAAATGATGTTACAGGAGTGTCATCGGAAGAATTCTGAGAAGGTTAGTGAAAATTAATATATTTTGGCGGTGATTACGTTATAGCGCTCTTTGGCTGGAATCGATGCTCTGGTAACGTTTGCACATGTGGTATGCTAACTTATCGATTTATTGTGTTTTCGCTGAAAAACGCTTAGAAAATCTGAAATATGGTCTGAAATCACAAGAACTGGGTCTTTCCATTGCTATGCTTTGTCTATTTTTATGAAATGTTTTATGATGAGTAAATTGGTCATACACGTTGCTCTATCTAGTAATTCTAGTCGATTTGGTATGGTCGGTGCAATTGTAAACTGTGATTTCTACCTGAAATATGCACTTTTTTCTAACAAAAACTATCCTATACCATGAATATGTTATCAGACTGTCATCTGAAGAGGTTTTTTCTTGGTTAGTGGATATCAATATCTTAGTTGAGCCGAATTGGTGATAGCACCTGAAGGAGTAAGAAACTGATGGAGTTAGAATAGTGGTGTAATTTTGCTAACGTGTTAGCTAATAGATTACATATTTTGTCTTCCTGTAAAACATTTAAAAATATCTGAAATGGTGGCTTTATTCACAAGATCTGTATCTTTCATCTGGTGTCTTGGACTGTGATTTAATGATATTTTAGATGCTACTATCTACTTGTGAAGCTATGCTAGCTATGCTAATCAGTGTGTGGGGATGGGGGGTGATCCGGACCCGGGGTAGAGGCTCGTTAGAGTTAATTGGTCTAGTAATTCTATCCTATCCTGGAACGTTTCTTGTCATGTGAAGTGTTTAATGTCTGCTATCCTCCTGTTTCTTCTGTCCCCTCTACTCAGGAGGAACCTGGTGATTTGACAGGAGTGCCGGAGGATATCATGATCTGCGCACGGTCTTCAGTCGGTCCAGAGCCAGTCCCTTCCTCCTCACGCGTCGTATGATTGTTGTATTGATCTCCTTCGGGCCACTCCCCTCGGGGTAGACTATACTCTCTGTCGGCTCCCGAACGTAAGGCTCTCGAGGATTATCTGTCTGTTTCTCTCGACGCCGGTACCGTGGTGCCTTCTTCCTCTCCCGCCGGAGCGGGGTTTTTCTTTGTTAAGAAGAAGGACGGCACTCTGCGCCCCTGCGTGGATTATCGAGGGCTGAATGACATAACGGTTAAGAATCGTTATCCGCTTCCCCTTATGTCGTCAGCCTTCGAGATTCTGCAGGGAGCAGGTTCTTTACTAAGTGGACCTTCGTACGCTTACCATCTCGTACGCACCTTTGTGCAAGGAGGAGCACTGCCAGAGCCCTGCAAAATGACCTCCAGCAGGCCACAAATGTGCATGTGTCTGCTCAAACGGTCAGAAACAGACTCCATGAGGGTGGTATGAGGGCCCGACCTATAATTTCCACCTTTTGACTATTCCATATGCACAACAGCATGTGCAATTTATTGTCAATCAGTGTTGCTTCCTAAGTGGACAGTTTGGAGTTAGGAGTTACATTGTGGTGTTTAAGTGTTCCCTTTATTTTTTTGAGCAGTGTATATATTAAGTACGACTGGAATTTATATGCTGTATAAATGCCTTGAATATTTCAATTTCGGAGAATATCTTATAAAATGGGTTAAAGTTATGTATAGTAACCCTAGGTGTAAAATAGTAAATAATGGCTACTTCTCAGAAAGTATTATACTGTCAAGTGGAGTAAAACAAGGTTGTCCACTATCGGCATATCTATTTATTATGGCCATTGAAATGTTAGCTATAAAATTCAGATCCAACAATAATATCAAGGGGCTAGAAATCTAGGGCTTAAAAACAAAAGTGTCAATGTACGCTGATGATTCATGTTTTCTTTTAAATCCACAATTTGAATCCCTCCACAGCCTCATGGAGGATCTAGATAATGTTCTAATGTCTCTGGATTACAACCAAATTGTTGATAATGATTATAATATTACGTATTGGATCACAAAAAATACAAATGTTACATTACTGTGTAGTTTACCAATACAATGGTCTGATGGTGAAGTGGACATACTTGGTATTCATATCCCGAAAGAATAGATAAGATCTTGCTACCATGGAAAAGAAAATACCTGTCTATTTGTGGAAAAATCACCCAGATTAACTCTTTAGTCATATCCCAGAAATTAGGTTTGCAGAAGTCTAAGGAGGGTTTTCCTCTTAACTTTTTACCTGGGCTTTGCTCCTTTCAGATTTATTTTCATCCTGACAATCTCCCCAGTCCTTGCCAATGACAAGCATACCAATAACATCATGGTGCCAACACACCTGGGGTGTGAAGACATTGCAATCAATACATCTTAATTTTTTATTAACTTGGAAAATGTTTTAAAAAATGTGATTTCACTTAGAAAATGGGGAGTAGGTTGTGTAGATAGGTAGGGAAAATCAAATTGTATTCCCTTGTGAAGATAGTACAAGGGGTGTGCATACAGTTGAAGTAGGAAGTTTACATACACCTTAGCCAAATACATTTAAACTCAGTTTTTCACAATTCCTGACATTTAATCCAAGTAACAATTCCCTGTTTTAGGTCAGTTAGGATCACCACTTTATTTTAAGAATGTGAAATGTCAGAATAATAGTAGTGAGAATTATTTATTTCAGCTTTTATTTCTTTCATCACATTCCCAGTGGGTCATAAGTTTACATACACTCAATTAGTATTTGGTAGCATTGCCTTTAAATTGCTTCACTTGGGTCAAATGTTTCGGGTAGTCTTCCACAAGCTTCCCACAATAAGTTGTGTGAATTTTGGCCCATTCTTCCTGACAGAGCTGGTGTAACTGAGTCAGGTTTGTAGGCCTCCTTGCTCGCACACCCTTTTTCAGTGCTGACAACATATTTTCTATAGGATTGAGGTCAGGGCTTTGTGATGGCCACTCTAATACCTTGACTTTGTTGTCCTTGAGCCATTTTGCCACAACTTTGGAAGTATGCTTGGGGTCATTGTCCATTTGGAAGACCCATTTGCGACCAAGCTTTAACTTCCTGACTGATGTCTTGAGATGATGCTTCACTATATCCACATCATTTTCCATCCTCATGATGCCATTTATTTTGTGAAGTGCACCAGTCCCTCCTGCAGCAAAGCACCCCTACAAAATGATGCTGCCACCCCCGTGCTTCACAGTTGGGATGGTGTTCTTCAGCTTGCAAGCTTCCCCCTTTCTCCTCCAAACATAACAATGGTCATTATGGCCAAACAGTTCTATTTTTGTTTAATCAGAACAGAGGACATGTCTCCAAAAAGTACGATCTTCGTCCCCATGTGCAGTTGCAAACCGTAGTCTGTCTTTTTTATGGTGGTTTTGGAGCAGTGGCTTCTTCCTTGCGGAGCGGCCTTTCAGGTTATGTCGATATAGGACTCGTTTTACTGTGGATATAGATATTTTGTACCTGTTTCCTCCAGCATCTTCACAAGGTCCTTTGCTGTTGTTCTGGGATTGATTTGCACTTTTCGCACCAAAGTATGTTCATCCTTAGGAGACAGAACGCGTCTCCTTCCTGAGCGATATGACGGCTGCGTGGTCCCATGGTGTTTATACTTGTGTACTATTGTTTGTACAGATGAACGTGGTACCTTCAGGTGTTTGGAAACTGCTCCCAAGGATGAACCAGACTTGTGTAGGTCAACAACAAAAAACTTCTGAAGGCTTGGCTGATTCTTTTTGATTTTCCTATGATGTCATGCAAAGAGGCACTGAGTTTGAAGGTAGGCCATGAAATACATCCACGGGTACACCTCCAATTGACTCAAATGTTGTCAGAAGCTTCTAAAGCCATGACATAATTTTCTGGAATTTTCCAAGCTGTTTAAAGGCACAGTCAACTTAGTGTATGTAAACTTCTGACCCACTGGAATTGTGATACAGTGAATTATAAGTGAAATCATCTGTCTGTAAACAATTGTTGGAAAAATTACTTGTGTCATGCACAAAGTAGATGTCCTAACCGACTTGCCAAAACCATATTTTGTTAACAAGAAATTTGTGGAGTGGTTGAAAAACAAGTTTTAATGACTCAAGTGTATGTAAACTTCCAACTTCAACTGTATGTGTATAATGCGACTGTATATGATAACTTGCCCTGCATAGAACAGAAAGTCTTACCACCATCAAATGCACTTTTACAGTTTAATAGCATGTAAAGACAAGGACCGAGATTAGGTCTGCATGCATAGTGAGGGTCATAGGAGTTATTGCATTAGTACTCAGCTTGGATATAATACTTAGCTAAAATGATCTAGAGTCCCCTTTAAAACCCAGTGAAGTGTGAAATGACCCAACACCACCAACAAATCTCCACTCCTCTTCAGTGACATTACGAGCTGTGTGTAATGATCGTTAAGGGACAGGTTTTATAGCGGGACACACTACCCATGCCTGGCAGTAATACTGACGAGGCTGTACTAGACAGATGCATAACAATCAGCTTTTAAACAAAGAACCTTAAAGATGGACACAGTTACAGGCACTGTGCTCTTGAAGATTAGGATGCCTAGTTTGCCACAGCCACAAGTGTGTTTTGTTCCAATGATGACTGCATTCCTAAAATGTAGGGCGTCTTGTCTGTACAGTTGAGCACACATTCTCGGATCCAGGACAGCCTAACCTCCTTTGTATTTGTGTATCTTTGTTTTTCTTTCTTTCTGCTTCTTCTTCTCTCCTCTGGCTCCAGCTCTCCAAACAAAGCAGAGATGTGTGTTGTGTTTTTCCTGCTAGAAAGGGGCCCTCTTATCTTGGTGTTATTGAGCTGCTCTCTTTTCCTCTCCTGGCCCCCTGCTGAGGCTATAGCAGGGAGCTCTCGGGGCTTTGCTGTGTTGAATGAAAGGCCCTGTCGTTATCTGACCTGGGAGAACCTAAGACTAGACTGGACCTGGAGGGCAAACCACTTTCCACTCAGCACTTATCAGAGGGGCCCTGAGTTTTCCCTGACCAAGAGACCTGTATTGGATATAACTAGGGACCAGAGTTGTTCCTGGTTAGATTATCTGGTCAGGGAAAACTGAAGGCCTTTCAAGCCCCAATGGTGCTTCTGAGTGGTGCAGCGGCCTATGGCACTGCATCTCAGTGCTAGAGGCTTCACTACAGACCCTGGTTCGATTCCATTCTGTATCACAACTGGCCGTGATTGGGAGTCCCATAGGGCGGCGCACAATTGGCCCGGGTTAGGGTTTGGCTGGGGTAGGCCGTCATTGTAAATAATTTGTTCTTAACTGACTTGCCTAGTTAAATAAATAAAAGCACCATCAACACGCTGGCTAGAAGACCAGCCACAGCAGGGAGCTACATACACCAGACCCAGAACTTCAGCAGCACCAAAGCACAACATCTATTCATTTGTGTTGTCAAACCATTGGTTTTGGCATCGCTGATGTCTATCCATTTAGGATATAATTCATGCATAGCTGGGCAGACAACCAACATAGATATAAAATGTTACTATTGTACCTAAGCATGGGGTTTTGGAGAAGGATTGAGCTAAAGCCTTATTTGTTTCTATAAACAAGGGCTAAAGTGAGTCGTGTACAGGGTGCAGGTCCTATTATAATATCATGACAAAGTCTTTCCTCACATAAATCCAATTCACATTGAGAACACTTCACCCTCTGTGGAACAAAGGGGCTGGTCTATGAAGGTGAAATGCATTGTGGGTGGGAGGAGCAAGGGAAATCAAACCTTTTGTTAAGGAGCAACAGCATGCGTCAGCACACCACTCGTGGCAAAGTTCTAATCCTCCTGTAAATAGCGTCAGAAACACACAACAGGACACTCACATCAATAAACCATCCATGTCGCAGTAGGATCTCTTTGTCTGGGATACATAACAAGAGCTCCTCAGATACAATCGTATATCTCACAATCCTACTGGAGCACAGTGGCTGATCCTGAACAACCATAATAAATTGTATTTTGCTACACGAGGACAGATTGAGTTACAGGACAAATAAAGAGAGCACTGCGAAGAGAGGACTTTGGGGTTCGGATCCACTTTTATACATCACAGGGGAGGCCGTGTTAGAACAGAGACAGAGAGCCAGAGTTGCCAGCCATCCCACACCAAATATGCCCAGACAAAGATGGAGCGAGAGAGCGGGAGAGACAAAAACATAGGAGGGGGGTAATCAGGGCCCATCTTTCAGGAAATTAACAACAGACCATCCAACCTTCCGCTGGGCTTCTGAAAACAAGAGTTGCACCGTGACCCCAGGAACCCATAGATCCTGACATCTGTTCCCCCATTACGAGCTCTGGCTCTGTTGACATTAATATCCAGGAGGCATCAATGTGTGTTTTCCCACCGGCCACCCACAGGAATGCTACAAAGAGGGGGCTCTGCTCAGATCCTCTGACTGCCTCCAATATGGGGTCCTGTTTTGTTTGTGCATAGTGGCTGATGATCCAAAACTAGGGCTTGGAAACACGGACATCTGGGGAACACTTTAACTGGCCCCAATGAGACCGTCCAAAGTGAAAAGATCCGGGGCAGAGACTATTTGCTGACTCAAAAGCTACAAGAATTTCCCTACTTGTTTGTCCATCTGTAACCAATACCATTTGTTTGGGTTGCTTCATGGAAACATTTCCGCCATGTTTTTCTAAAGTATTTGGGGTAGATGTAGATCAGAAGAACTAAGCAATTTACTAAAACAGTTGGAGTATCATTAAAATAATTGGCAAGTACTGTATAAGCAAGCACACATCTTGTTTCTAAGCAACCCACACATTTATAATAGAGTTCTGTTGTAAAAAAAAAAAAAAACTCTAACAAATACAATATTTGAATCATGGGGACTTCTTTAAAACAAACAAACCAACAAACAAAAGACGGTCGATCCACTTATGAAAAAAGCTCCAGTATCTGCTGAATGAGCAGGCAGCTTTGAAGGCGTCCTTGTTGCAGTTCATCAGACATGTAAGTGGCAGAGCCTGGAAATGGGGCCGTTTATGCCCTGCGGCCTCTGCCCCTGCAGTGTGGCGGGAATAGAGGGAGTAGAGGGACGATCACGGTGTGTTAGCCACAGCATGCAGTCTGGAGCTGCAGTCTGGGACAGGCTAGGAGTGGCTGAATGTCCTCCTCTCTACTGTCAAGTGGGACAGAGGAGCACAGTATGACAGTGTCTACTCAGAGCTCTGTTAGAATCCTATAGGTGGCGCTCTCTCAGTCTCTAGTCTATAGGTTCCCAGTGAAGACTACCTCGTACAGGGGGCCCAGCCCACAAATGAAGCCACACACACACACACACACACACACACACACACACACACACACACACACACACACACACACACACACACACACACACACACACACACACANCACACACACACACACACACACACACACACACACACACACACACACACACACACACACACACACACACACACACACACACACACACACACAATAAATAAATACATTCATATGGGTAAAACAATCATTGGCACCCACCCATGCATATTCTCTTGGGCACTCGGCGCTCCGTCGGCCTTGTCAATCTGAAGGCGAGGGGTAATGGCCCCCGCTCCTCACTGGGAGAAAGTGCTGAAGTGTGTACTCAGGCAAGCGCTACCGAGATGGGTTCATTTATCATCATAATAGTCTATTACCCATGATAGGTCACAACTCAGTGAAGAGGCAGCCGCTGTAATTGGTGCTATTCCTTTCACTTTGCTCGGCCAGGGAAGGCAAGGAGGCAGCCCTCGGCACAAGGGCAATAGTCAATCAACACGTGGAGATTTCTGTCTAAAAAAGTTAATTTGAGATTTGTTTGCAGGTTTATGGGTTTTATTATCTCCTGTAAATCTGTCACCACATCCCCTGTTAAATGGAGAAGCAGGATAT
The DNA here is from genome assembly GCF_002910315.2 of Salvelinus sp. IW2-2015. Taxonomy (NCBI): domain Eukaryota; kingdom Metazoa; phylum Chordata; class Actinopteri; order Salmoniformes; family Salmonidae; genus Salvelinus; species Salvelinus sp. IW2-2015. The sequence continues at coordinate 10,972,493 of NC_036854.1, read as the reverse complement.
ACGTGGTCAAGAATCAGTTCTAGAAGTTAAAGGAATAGGCAGCAATTAAGATGCATTTTTTTCACTGATATGTCAAACAAGTGAATATACAGCTGTACACATTTTTTTATGGGGGCTATATTTGTGACGTGGTAAGTTTGGACCCAGATGCAGAGAAGCGACCAGATAAGGAATCAGTGGTTAAAGATAAACATAATACTTTACTGAGATACGGTAGCCGCTGGATCACAGTACACTTGAAAAAACACCAAACACTACGTCTCGAAAAATCACGCAGGAATTGAACACACACGGTAAACAATTCAAGCTTCTGCAAAGAACCACATAAACACACCTCTCTTAACAGGGACACAATCATGAAATAATAAGACACACCTGAGTCCAATAAAAGTCTCTAGGGCGGTCTCTGTCGCCCTCTGGTGCCAGGAGGAACCATGACAACATTGTGTTAACTTCATTCTAATTATTGTGTGGTGGTAATCTGATCTATTTTACCTGAATCTCAAGAACTCTAACTCAACAATGATACAAACTGAGTGAGTTTACGATGGCGCTGGAGGGAAGGGCTGCCATCTTATCGGCTCTTAACCAACCATGTTATTTTGTTTGTTTTTTCGCGTTGTTCATAACTTGTTTTGTACATAATGTTGCTGCTACCGTCTCTTATGCCCGAAAAGAGCTTCTGGACATCAGAACTATGATTGCTCACCTCAAACTGGATGAAGAGTTCTTCTTCAATGAGTCTGACGGGAGGGGATATACTACTATAGACACCCGACCAGGCCCAGATCCCCGTGATTCGCTGGAGAAGGAAACTGAGATTTCGTGGAAAAGATCAGGGTGCCTTGCGAGGATCAGGCGACGAGTGGCTGATCTGCCCTTGCCTTCCATCCTGCACGTATATCCTACCAACGGGACATTAAAAACTGTAATATCTTATGCTTCACCGAGTCGTGGCTGAACTACGACATTAAGAACATACAGCTGGCGGGTTATAAACTCCATCGGCAGGGCAGAACAGCAGCCTCTGGTAAGACACAGAGCGGGGGCCTATGCATATATGTGAACAACAACTGGTGCACGATATCTAAGGAAGTCTTGAGGTTTTGCTCGCCTGAGGTAGAGTATCTTATGATAAGCTGTAGACCAAACTATCTACCTAGAGAGTTTTCATCTGTATTTTTCGTAGCTGTCTGCATACCACCGCAGACCGATGCTGACACTAAAATCGCGCTCAATGAGCTGTATTCCGACCATAAGCGAACAGGAAAACGCTCATCCAGAGGCGGCGCTCCTACTGGCCGGGGACTTTGATGCAGTGAAACTTAAATCAGTTTTTCCTCATTTCTATCATCATGTTAAATGAGCAACCACACACAGAGACGTGTACAAAGCTTTCCCTCGCCCTCCATTTGGCAAATCTGACCATAATTCTATCCTCCTGATTCCTGCTTACAAGCAAAAACTAAAGCAGGAAGCACCAGTGACTCAGTCTATAAAAAAGAGGTCAGATGAAGCAGATGCTAAACTACAGGACCGCTTTGCTAGCACAAACTGGAATATGTTCAGGGATTCTTCCGATGGCATTGAGGAGTACACCACATCAGTCACGGGCTTTATCAATAGGTGCATCGAGGACGTCGTCCCCACAGTGACTGTACATACATACCCCAACCAGAAGCCATGGATTACAGGCAACATTCGCACTGAGCTAAAGGGTAGAGCTGCCGCTTTCAAGGAGCGGGACTCTCCTTATAAGAAATCCTGCTATGCCTCCGACGAACCATCAAACAGGCAAAATATCAATACAGGACTAAGATTTAATCATACTACACCGGCTCCGACGCTCGTTGGATGTGGCAGGTCTTGCAAACTATTACAGACTACAAAGGGATGCACGACCGAGAGCTGCCCAGTGACACGAGTCTACCAGATGAACTAAATAACTTCTATGCTCGCTTCGAGGCAAGTAACACTGAAACATGCATGAGAGCATCAGCTGTTCCGGACGACTGCGTAATCAAGCTCTCCGCAGCCGATGTGAGTAAGACCTTCAAACAGGTCAACATTCACAAGGCCGCAGGGCCCGACGGATTACCAGGATGTGTACTCCGAGCATTCGCTGACCAACTGGGAAGTGTCTTCACTGACATGTTCAACCTCTCCCTGTCTGAGTCTGTAATACCGACACATTTCAAGAAGACCACTATAGTCCCTGTGCCCAAGAACACTAAGGTAACCTGCCTAAATGACATGCCTTTAGCCATTAAATGCTTTGAAAGGCTGGTCATGGCTCACATCAACACCATTATCCCAGACACCCTAGACCCACTCCAATTTGCATACCGCACCAACAGATCCACAGATGATGCAATCTCTATTGCACTCCACACTACCCTTTCCCACCTGGACAAAAGGTCACTAGTGGTATGTGAGAATGCTATTCATTGACTACAGCTCAGCGTTCAACACCATAGTGCCCTCAAAGCTCATCACTAAGCTAAGAATCCTGGGACTTAACACCACCCTCTGCAACTGGATCCTGGACTTCCTGACGGGCCACCCCCAGGTGGTAAGGGTAACAACACATCTGTCACCCTGATCCTCAACATGGGGGCCTCTCAGGGGTGCGTGCTCAGCACCCTCCTGTACTCAATGTTCACTCATTACTGCACGGCCAGGCACGACTCCAACACCATCATTAAGTTTGTCGATGACACAACAGTGGTAGGCCTGATCACTGACAACGATGAGACAGCCTATAGGGAGGAAGTCAGAGACCTGGCTGTGTGGTGCAAGGACAACAACCTCTCCCTCAACATGATCAAGACAAAGGAGATGATTGTGGACTACAGGAAAAGGAGGACCGAGCACGCCCCCATTCTCATTGATGGGGCTGTAGTGGAGCAGGTTGAGAGCTTCAAGTTCCTTGGCGTCCACATCACCAACAAACTAACATAGTCCAAGCACAGCAAGACAGTCGTGAAGAGGGCACGACAAAACGTAATGCCCCTCAGGAGCCTGATAAGATTTGGCATGGGTCCTCAGATCCTCAAAAGGTTTTACAGCTGCACTATCGGGAGCATCCTGACAGGTTGCATCACTGCCTGGTATGGCAACTGCTCGGCCTCCGACTGCAATGCACAAGAGAGGGTAGTGCGTACGGCCCAGTACATCACCAGGGCCAAGGTCCAAATTAAATAGCTTCTACCCCCAAACCATAATACTCATGAACAGCTAATCAAATGGCTACCCCATCTGGAACGCTGCTGCTACTCTCTGTTATTATCTATGCATAGTCACTTTAATAACTCTACCTACATGTACATATAACCTCAATTGCCTCGACACCGGTGCCCCTGCACATTGACATTGACTCTGTACCGGTACCCCCTGTATATAGCCCTTAAATGCTGCTCTTAAATGATGTGTTATTCTTATTTCTTATTTTTTTGTTGTTGATATTCTTAAAACTGCATTGTTGGTAAAGGGCTTGTAATTAAGCATTTCACTGTAAGGTCTACAGCTGTTGTATTCGGCTCATGTGAGAAATAACATTTGATTTGATTTCAACTCTATTTGGAGAGGGAAGGACATAGTAAACAGCAACAAGCCTCCCCCAAATACATAAAGCAAATATAAAGCCCGAAAGAACGAGACCCGTGTGCAGTCATAAACTATGGTAGGAACTGGAGCGAAATGTAACAATTTCTCTTTTTCATTAGAAACGAGGCTGTCACTTTTAATGCATGTCACAATGGTGATAATTCATGGGATGAAACATGGCACCACACGTGACGTTAAGGATAATTGTGGTTGGGCTGATTGAGGTCACAGAATAGCATGAGAGAATTCTCCTGCTTCAGTGTCTGATCCTTTTACTGAAATCCTGCTTGACTGCCTTACACACACACACACACACACACACACACCACACACACACACACACACACACACACACACACACACACACACACACACACACACACACACACACACACCACACACACAACAGCACACACACGCACGCACCACGCACACCGCACCAACTCACACAGCACCCACCCACCACACACAACAGCACAAACACACAACACACGCCCACGCACGCACGCACGTACGCACCCACGCACACACACACACAGACAAACATACATTAGTTCCCTATTCTGGACCCCTATATAAAGCTCATAATGATGTGATGTGCCTTTTTGACATTAGGCGAGAGCAGAGTAAATCGTCATGCCTGAAGATGTTTGTAAAAGAAAATATATTATTACAGAGTTCATGGAGCGAAGCATCGCTTCCCC
>NC_036854.1:10962722-10968158 GCF_002910315.2 Salvelinus sp. IW2-2015 | reverse complement strand
CTTACACACCACACACACACACACACACACACACACCACACACACCACAACACACACACACACACACACACACACACACACACACACACACACACACACACCACCACATCACACACACACACCACACGCACACGCCACACACCACACAACTCACAACACGCACCCCGCACCACACACACACCAACACACACACACACAAACACACGCCCACGCACGCACGCACGTACGCACCCACGCACACACACACACAGACAAACATACATTAGTTCCCTATTGTGGACCCCTATATAAAGCTCATAATGATGTGATGTGCCTTTTTGACATTAGGGAGAGCAGAGTAAATCGTCATGCCTGAAGATGTTTGTAAAAGAAAAATATATTATTACAGAGTTCATGGAGCGAAGCATCGCTTTCCCCCAGAATGCAGTGAGGGGAATAGAATGAGTTAGAGACAATGGGATGGGAAGACATGCAAAGGCTATGAGGAGAAGAGGGAAGAAACTAATAAATAGTCAAACTTAAGACCGAACAATAGTGTGTGTGTGTGGTGTGTGTGTGTATGTGTATGTGTTTGTGTGTGTGTGTGTGTGTGTGTGGTGTGTGTGTATGTGTGTGTGTGTGTGTGTGTGTGTGTGGTGTGTGTGTGTGTGTGGTGTGGTGTGTGTGTGTGTGGTGTGATGTGTGTGGTGTGTGTGTGGTGTGTGTGTGGTGTGTGTGTGTGTGTGTGGTGTGGTGTAGTGTGATAAAGAGGGCTGTTGTGGGCTGACCTTGTTGCCCAGGTACTCTCCAGGTGCGCTCCAGTAGTAGATAGCAGGAAGGTGTCTCCTGGCTTCCTGGTTATCGATCCTGAGTGTCTGGGACCTGTCTCTGTCTCTGCTGGCGCCAGGCCACACCTTCCCCTCCCCATCCTCTGCTGTGAGGGTCCAGCCGGCCATGGATGTCTCCTGAACAGAAACACATAGCATATGGGTTTGATTCTATCAATGCATGCAGAAAGCGTCTCACTGTTTATGACATTATGATATGTCCTTGTTATGGCAGTGTTATGTAGCCCTTATGATGGAGGATTTTTTTCTCTCTCGTACTAACGAGGAAGGGCTCGTTAGTACGCATTTCACTGTGAGTCTACACCTGTTGTTTACTAAATAAAATGTTTCTTTGTGATTTGTCCCTTCAAATATTGAGATATTCTGCTTCTGGCTTTATCATGCAGTGTTGCCTACATATTGCCATCAACTGTTCTTAAAACTGTGACAATCCCAAAACACTCATTTGCTATTTGTTCCCCTCCAATGAACACAGAGACGACTCTTCCTGGGTCGAGATAAGTATCGAAAGACATATTCAACAGTCAGATTTTGGTTGAGATATTTTTCAGTGATTTATATTCTTTATGTGCGAGGCAGAGGAAAATACATCATGGTTTGACACCACTCGCGCTTCCCTCTTTCTTAAATCACAATGAACACTCTTGTCTGGCAGCCTGCGATTTATACGACAGACGCTTCCCCTTGCCAGGCTATGATCATGTTTGGGTTTTTTCTATTCGCTCTCATTTTCTTTCAATAGATCTGCCAAGTGAATATCCTCAAATGTTGAATAAAGTGCCTTTTCCTCATGTTTTTTTAAAATTAACCTTGTGTGTGTGTGTGTGTGTGTGGGGGGGGGGGGGGGGGGGGGGGGGTTGGTTGTGGGTATGGCAGGCTGATAGAGCAGCTGGCCTAAGAGGCCTGTCATTAGGACAGAGAGAGGTACAGAGAGGTAGAGATCATTAGGATGGAGAGAGGTACAGAGAGGTACAGGTCATTAGGATGGAGAGAGGTACAGAAAGGTACAGGTCATTTGGATGGAGAGGTACAGAGAGGTACAGATCATTAGGATAGAGAGAGGTACAGGTCATTAGGATAGAGGTAGGTACAGAGAGGTACAGGTCATAAGGTTAGAGAGAGGTACAGAGAGGTACAGGTCATTAGGATAGAGAGAGGTACAGAGAGGTACAGGTCATTAGGATCGGATGGAAGGAGGACAGAGAGGTACAAGAGTCATCTAGAGATAGAGAGGAGGATACAGGGAGCGTACAGAGTCATATAGGATTAGAGTACAGGTCATTAGGATGGAGAGAGGTACAGAGAGGAGAGATCATTAGGGATGAGACAGGGCGAGGTAGCAGGTCATTAGGAGTGGAGAGAGGATACAAGAGGTTACAGGTCATGGATAGAGAGTCAGAGAGGAGGTATTAGCAGGAGAGAGTGAAGACAGGCATTGATGGTACGGGGTACAGGATCTTAGGTAGAGAGAGCAGGCTAAGCGTTAGGAGCAAGGCTACAGAGAGTCAGCGTATTGGGAGAGATAGGTACCAGAGAGGTACAGAGCACTTAGGATAGAGAGAGGACTACACGAGGCGTCATATACAGGAGGTAACCAGAATCACATGAGTCTAGCGGATAGTGATAAAGGCGGTAGCTGTTTATCAGAAATGAGATAGTTGACACAGTTAGTCTTATTGATGATTTAGTAGAGAGCACTGTAGGCCAATGTAGATGTGAGGCTATGACCTGAGGTTTCATCCACCAAAAGCGCGTGGATACTGCAGAGACCCACGCCGGTACTAGTATGGAAATTCATCAGAAAGGCTTACACGTTTACCAGAACTTCGTATGTGAGTCCATAGATCCGAGGACTGGTAACTTGAGGAGACATTTGGTTGACAGCAATTCTATTTAAGAGGATATGAGTATGCTTACCACGTGTTCCATCTAGTCGTATCGCGTGTTGCGCAATGTCTCTCCGCAGTAGAGCACTACCCTCTTCCAGGCGGTATTGTTGAGAGTGCGAAAGACTTGGGTCTGACACGAAGAGCGAGCTGCCTGCGGGGGTACCCATGCTCAATAAGGTCGCAGTAGGTGATGGGACCGGTGAGATGTTCTCTAGCAGCTGGGTCACTGGGCCAGAAGTACCAGCAACTGACCTGAGATACACGCTCTCATTATATCAAGGCATCAGATCCTTGTGGGCGTGCACTGCAAAGGGCTGTGGAGGCAAGGGTGTGTTCTCAATATGTGATGATGTGCCAATGTGCATGTTCTAGGATTATGTAGAGAAAACACTGAATAGTCAAGGGAATCTAGGACGAGGGAGTGAATTTATATACGTATTTCGACAACTGACTTTTCCCACATTGTTGACATTACAGCCTTAATCTAAAATGTTTTTTTTTTTTTTTCTTCAATCTACTACACATCACCCCATAATGACAATTTGTTGCAAATGTATTAAAGGAATGAAATCGTAACATTTACATAAGTATTCAACCCCTGTACTCCAGTACTGTTGTTGTTAGCACCTTTGCAGCGCGATTACAGCGCTGTGTGAGCGCGTCGTGATTGAGTATGGCACGACATCACAAGACCTGTGCGCACAACGCTGTATTTGCGGAGTTTTCTCCCATCTTGCTGCTGCAGATTGCGTATCTAGCAAGCTCTTGTACGAGTTGTTGGAGCTGTCTGCTGCCACAGCGGGATCTTATTCAGGTCTCTTCAGACGAGATGGGCTATTGGCCGAGCGTCAGCGGGAACAATGCAGATGACATATTGAGACCCGGAGAGCCACGCACTACTGAGCGTACGGTGCTTGGTCCTACGATTATTCGATCTTATGGCCACGGATGCGGTTTGTCCTTCGTGGAAAGTGCGAGATCCGTCTAATCACCCCTTTCATCCCCCCATGATCTGAAATGGTGTGCCCACCTTTGTTAGTGCTGCTAATTCTGATGACATGAATGGTTCCTCATTCTTAATATCTCTCTCGGTGTGAGCTTTACAATATTACATGGGCGATCTATATTCCATCTGGAGATCCTGACTCATCCACTCTATACACCAGTCCCATTGCTCTCTATCTCGTGCAAACAACACACAACAAACACACCCACACCAATTTACTGAACCGACTGTCCTCTACACACTCCCCTCGTTCTCAAACCGAAGGCATGTGCCAGAGTTCTCAGATGTGGACGATTCTTGGCGATCAGGGCCCCGATAGACAGTCTCGCAGCTATCTTACCAACATCCAACACCAGGAGCCAATCTATGTACTATTCCATCACATCGAGTCCCTCAATCGGCAGATAACTGTCCTATATCGCGCACATCACCTCCCCAACGACCCGAGGCTCCTCTAGCCCACATCATTCACTGAGGAGTGGCATTCCGTAGTCTGTAGCACATAATGGTCATAGGATAGTCTCTGAATAGGGGGATGGAGTGCTGCGTGAGTGTTGTGCGGTGTGCGTGAGGTCGTGCCATTGCTCCACAGGAAGAACTAGTGCAGTGACCATCGCGTTCTTGGTCACCGGCGGTTCTTGTCACCTCCCTGACCAAGCCCCTGCTCCCCGATTGCTCATTGCCCACAGTCAACGGGGACCTTTTTATTTACTAGACAGGTGTGGCCTTTCCAAATCATTGTCCAAATTCAATTGAAAGTTAACCACACGGTGACTCTAATCCAAGTTGTAAGAAATATCTGAAGTATGATCAATGGAACAGGATGCGCCTGAGCGCTCAATTTTGAGTCTCATACCAAAGGGTTAATTCTTATGTAAATTGAGGTATTTCTGTTTCATTTTTAATAAATGTGCACAACATTTTCTTACCTGCTTTTGCTTTTGTCCATTATGCGGGGTTGTGTGTGTGTCGTATTTGAATGAGAATTTTGTATTTAATACATCTTTTAGGATAAGATTGTAACGTTACAAAATGTGGAAAAAATGGGTCTGAATCTTTCTGAATGCACTGTATTTGTATATGTGGCCACCAAAAGTCTATGTTTCTGAATATTCTCACTACCATTTTAGCACTGAGCGCCTGGTGCCTCCTTGTCTCTCTTCAGGTTGGCCTGGCCCAAATGAGAGGCCACACGGGCAGCCTGCTCCAAAGTACCAGGAGTACATTGAGGAGGGGTCCAGAACCAACTGCCCAGACCCAGCCTACATTATCGGTGAGACGGGAGGGTGTAGCCTGTGGTCGGCACAGCAGCTTTGAAATCTGTTCAATCGTTCCACTAAGGACTTAGAAGAGAATATTATACTAAGTAATTCTATATGTACATATGATGGATCAACCCAATCTTTATAGGTCTCAAACTTGTATTGGCTCTAAATATCCACATTTTTTTTTTTTTTTCTTATTTACTATTGCTAACGACACTGAGTTCATAGTGGAAGGCACAGACCCATTAGACGTGCTGGTTGTTGTTGCAACAACACAGATGGGGGGGGGGGGATAGTTTAATGTCGTCTCCAAGGGTGTTGAAAACATAAAATACATCTTAGAACTATGAGCACTTTGTAGTCTCTCCAAATTACATTGTTACAGTTGTGGTTAGCTAGTGATTTTTGTAATATTCTTCTGCGATATGTAGCATAAGACATTAACATCT
>NC_036854.1:10950986-10962697 GCF_002910315.2 Salvelinus sp. IW2-2015 | reverse complement strand
GTCATTAGGAGGGAGAGAGGTACAGAGAGGTACAGGTCATTAGGATAGAGGTAGGTACATAGAGGTGCAGGTCATTAGGATAGAGAGAGGTACCGAGAGGTACAGGTCATTAGGATGGAGAGAGGTACAGAGAGGTGCTGGTCATTAGGATGGAGAGAGGTACAGAGAGGTACAGAGAGGTACAGGTCATTAAGGCCCAGGCTGATCAACCTTTCCTCTGATAATGTCCCACTTTGGTCTTAATATGACTGATTCCTTTGTGTCATATAGGTTGAAAATGGTCTTCTCCACAAACAGATTAGACCTCACACACACACAAACACACGCATACACCATGTCCTCTAACTTCCCTCAGACACATGGTCGCCCACACACACACACGGCCAAGTACACACACGCAAACGCACGTCCTCAAACCCCCCCCACACCACCCTCACCACACACACAGTGGTTAAAGAATGGTGGTTTGAAGGGAGAACTCAAGGTCAGGTTAATTGCGTAGACAGATGTGTGGCTGTCTGTCACATGCAGTATCCCACCGTAGATCAGGCCCTGTAATCCAGTGACGGGCCTGCCTCCACTGCCCCCTCCTCTCCCCCTCCCCCGCCTGTCTATATCGCCACCCTACCCACCACCCTGTTTACCCACAATTACCCTCTGCAGATCATTAACCTCTGACCCTCGCCAACCTCATCCTGCCAACATGTCAGAGTGTGTGGCGCGGTATAAATCAGCCTGTATTTATGGCTGTGTGTGTGTGTGTGTGTATGTGTGTGGCTCTGCCTCCTCCTCCACTGCACCCTGTCATCAGCCCAGCCATCAGCACCCTGTTTTAATAAGGCCGGCCAGTAGAGGGTTAACTCTGCAGCACAGCGCCAGGCAAGAGGCACTAATGAGTTGTGTTTGCGGGGGAAAATGAGAGAGTGAGGCCTGGCGTAGTCTCTTACATTATGGTATGTCCAGTGGGAATCGGAGCAGTCACTCGCCACGCCGGAACAGTAGCACTTCTCACAGCCGTGGAGACGCTCGCCCAGGAGATGATAGAAACCCAGCTTGCAGCGGTCGCAGTTCTCCCCCTCTACGTTTTCCTGGAACACACACACACACAGACACGACACAGCACAACCACAGACACACACACACCACACACAGACCACACACACCACACACACACACACACACACACACACACACACACACCACACACACCACACACACACACAACACACACACACACACAACACGCCAACACACACGCAAACACACCACCAGCAACACACCACACGACACGACACACAACACACAACACGCACCGCACACGCACACACACACACACACACGCAGACACAGAGCATCTGGATGAGAAGGATGTGCTATACAGGCACTCACACACTGTGACAGCCCACACACCCCTGGGACAGACATTCCCTCTCTCCCAAGATCACATACTACAAGTAGAAGTAGACAAAAGTCATTAAATGATAACTCATGTGAAAAACAATAAGCTAAGCGATGCCAGTAACATTCTACAAAGTATGACCACACATTGAGGGAAACTCTTCTCTAACAAACATCATGTAACAACTGGTAGTGATTATTGTCTGGTTGAATCTTGGATTATTAAACATGCGCAGATAGATAAACACTTGGCAAAATCAACATTTTATATGCCATCATCCCTGAGCTTCGGCTAACGAACCGCAATGCACATTCATTTGGCATGCCCACGTAGCCAAAGCCAGGTTTCTGTGGTTTTGAGTGGCTAGATACTTTATCTCGCCTGGGGAAAAGAAAGAGGACATGAAAGCATTACGCTTCACAAGGCCAATTCAATTCCCCTGTTGGACTGCATTTGTTTCTCACCATGTTTGTGTATTGTAAATAGTGACTTCATGTCTCATAGTCAGCCATTAATAGAAATTGCGTTGCCATTCTGGAATGGTGCCACTTTCTCTTGAAATATAATTTCCAAATGTTATATTCCACCTACATTGGCTGGCTGCCTGCACAAAGCTATCACTGCTTGGGCACTGTCAAATGGGAACTGGCACACCCCAAATTACATGATTTCAGAGGTAGGGATTTTCCAATAATTTAATTGGAAAAAACTGGTCAGCGTGTCTTTGTTTAAACCTCTACAGTATATGACCGAGAAAAAAAACATAATCAGGTATATGAGACATTTTTTCAAGATGCTATCAAGGGAAACAAAATGAGGTACTTGAGAAATGATTAGCTATCCTAAATGTTACATTGAACCAGCGTTCTCCAGATGCCATTTCTCGAACTGGGGAAAGTGATGACGTGTTCGTTAGACGCCGACGGTCTTTCTCTGCCTGTGCACTTAAGTTGGAGAAAAGTTTCAGCAGCGTCTGACTCACCTAGAGACAGAAAGAAACGCAATGTTCGACTGCACATCATCCCCACAGCTCAATAATTAGACGAAGAGAGCAAAGTTCCCCGCTTTTCCTTGACATCCCTGCGGTCAGACAGTATAATTGGCTAGTGAAAGAGTGAGTTTGCCCAGGATATGACATATGTGAGACATGAGTGTGCACAACAGCAGCGGCAGAAGTAGCCGGCTAATTTGAACAACAAATGACAAGTCACAATTTCTACAGGAGCAATTAAGAGAGAAGAACTCGAGCCAACTCGGAGCGGTTGGCCCTACGAGGCCGTGAAGCGTTGCGCTGATGGGCCCACCCCTGACACTGAATGGATTGGTTCTGGTGGTGTGGGAGGAGAGGAAGATGGGAGGATAGAGATACAGGGAGGAGGAGGAGGAGGATGAGAGCGTGACCTACCTTGCAGACACAGGGCAGCAGGCACGGATCCTTGTTCAGGCTTCCGTCTAGACTGCAGTTACAGCGGATACAGTTGGGGTAGCCGCTGTAGCCAAAGGTACACCTGTCACACTGCTGTCCCCCATAACCCTGCTTACAGTGGCAGGATCCAGCCGTGAGGTCTGTGGTACCAGACAGGAGGAGAGACGCAGGCTTTAGCACTAAACAGGGAGACCGGGGGTGGGGGGGGGGGACATATGACAGCTAGATCAGCGGAGAGGGGAGAACAGGGAGGTTGAGGAGCATACCTCCTTCAGCCTGGGACTGGTCTGGAACACATGCTGGGGACAGAGAACCTTCTGGGTCACAGGAGCAGGGCTGACACGGGTCGGAGTCCTCTGGACTCAACTGAAGGGAAGAGGGGAGATGGAGAAACTGACAAGTCGTCTTTGATATTGGGAACATAGTATATCATGATAGGGCCCAGAGTATTTCCTGCTCAGGCCAGGAAAAACTCATGGCCCTAGTCACGATACAAAGCTATAGATACGGAGTGAGATCGCTATTGATTATTCACTGCTTGGCTCCTAGTCAATTGGACTATACAGTACCAGTACATACCCCAGTGGCTCTGTAGTAGCTATCAGCACAGGTCTGGCAGTTGACTCCGGCTGTGTTCCTGGTGCACCCTACACACACCCCTCCCCCCACGTACTCCCCCTGGGAGTTCAGGCTCTGTTTGTTGCCTGCCACTGTCTGGTTGAAGTAACACTCCTCAGATTTCCCATGGCAGTTGCACTCTGCAGACGGCATCAAATAAAATCAAAGGAAAGATCCAGTAAACAAATGAAATTATCACAGTACCTCAAGGGAAAAAAAGACCTGCATGAAAACATTGTTTAGCGCTGTTTACCAGGTGTCTCTCAAGTTGAGTTCCAGAAGTTTTATGAAAAATTTAACTGAAATTTTTTCCCCATCAAGTTTACATCACATCAAAATAAGATAGCAAGATAAAACCAAATCACATAACATAGGATCATACTAAACAATTCAATATAAAATTGGCAGTCGCATGTGCAGTATGTAATACTGTGTTTATCACTGTGTGATCTTACTCTCACAGACGTGGCGAGTGAGGAAGGTCCCAGCCATCCAGGGTTTCTGGTTGTATCCGGGGCAACAGCGGTCACAGCTCTCCCCACACGTGTTGTGTTCACACTCACAGCTGAATTTCTGACAGGGGATGAAATTACGCCACGTTACAGTGTCATCGTCACTGAAGGGACGACAGATCTTTTCACCCAAGACACAACTGGAGCGCACTTCAAACGAGGGCCGCGGGTCAAAGAGTATCACGTGTCCCTTTTGGAGTTACAATCAAATGCGAAAATGAACTGTATCTCACAGTGTAGAGAAGGGGCCATGGATGGAGACTGTAGGTTGATTGACATACCTTGGTCTGTTTGTTCAGAGGACAGGCTTTAGCATGGCCATAGCAGATACACATCCCTCCAACTGAGATGTCTTTGATAGAGTAGTAATACTGCGAGAGAAAAAACACATACGAGACAGTAACAGGTGGAGAGAAATGGAGAGGAATATTTCTACCATCAGACGCTGGCTAATTCTACAAAAAAATACATCACAGTCTAGTTTATTCAAAGACACTTATTTCTCAGAGAGTGAGAGCCAATTTCATCCACAATTTCATCATTTAAGTCCCTTTTGTATGACTAAATTGAGCAGTATTTTATAAATGAAAAATTCCCCTCTCAAAATAAACCCTGCAATCTGTCCGGTAATTATGCGTCACACAGGAGCTCACTGGGTGACTGATAGCGTAGGCCAAAGTCAACACATGATGAGGTGGATGTTGCTCAGAAAGGAACAGATTTCTTAATTATAGACATTTTTAATTAAGACCCATCTGTCTGGTGAACGCAATGTAATCAACGTGCCGCACGGCCATTTCACTGATTTTGAAAGCCGTGGCGGGTAAAAAATGAATAGTGGCTCACAGATGGAATACATGAGGCTATATGAAGGCGATGGTAATGCGTAGTCTACGACATGTTGCGTCGTTCTTACCCGCCTGGTCACGATGGGGTCAACATCGCGGGGGTCGTTGAAGGCCAGGGTCATGAGGTCAGCGTTGAGGGTTCTGATTCGCTGGAACTGCAGGCGGATGTAGCGTGCGGAGGTGAAGTTCAGTAAAGTCGGGGAGGGGTCATCAGCGCTCGGCCTTCCATTGATCAGAGAGGTGTGGATCTACGCCCCGGGTGCAAATTGAGACAAAGCACCGAATGGTACAGATTCTTAGTAATGAATTAATACATTCAAAAAGACCCCAAGTATGTTATAAAGGAAAATAGAGATATTTAATGACCCCTGTTCAATACTGTATTTAACAAAGACTCAATTCAATCTCCACACAGAAAATCCATTAAAAAACAGCACCATTACAACATTCAGAGCACACCACTGCTGAGGTGAGAAGACAACACATTAATGGACCTGGATAAAAAAATCATTTGGTTGCAGCTGTGAAGGGTTAACCGTGTCTGCTAATTCAGGCGGTGTGGTTAGCTTGGCTGTTTCTGAAGAAGTCAGAGAGAGTGACATTTCAATATAAGATCTGCGATGTGTTGACACCGCCTACGACTCATTAGGATTTCGCTATGATCATTCTGTACGCTTCCTGTCACAACCTAAAAGGAGCCGGCTGACAAGAGCTCCTAGGGGGGCCTGGGCGGGGGGCTCTGGGGGGTAGGTGGAGGAAGGANGGTGGAGGAAGGAGGAGGGGGGAGGAGAAGGAGGGTGCTAGAGAACTGAGTTATGTGGGTGATCATACAGTATAAACTGGCTCAGCGTCGGTGCTGTGGACTGGACTGCTTCATTATCGTCAGTGAGAGCAGACTGCAATCGGCTCTCACAATTAAAAGGAGTTGCTCCGATCCACAACTGATCAAGGCAGCGTTGTTGTCCTTTGTGGAGTGTGTGTGGGTTGATTTCTGTGTGTGTGTGTGTGTTTCTTCTTTGTGCGAAGTAGGCTTTCTTTATTCCAAATCCTCAATGAAAACAAATATGGGAAAAATGCTGGATGTGGATGATGCAACAGAAAAGAGAGAGCATTTCTTGACTTCAACCAAGCACACCATGAAATAAAATGTGCTATGTGCCTAGACTGTATGCCTAACTCGTAAACAAGATGTCCACTATTAGGGCAACTTTGCTCACCACAACTATAATTAAGTCCATTTGGTTGTGAGCAGCTGGTGAGTGATTTCAAAGCTGACTCATGTAATTGAACTAAACCACCAGGGCACTTAAATACTACTGTAGCTGGCAATCAAGTCAGCAGCAAATGGCTTCAATACATTGCCCATTAAAGCAAGTGAATGAAAGTGCTGGTGGTCTTATTTCATGTGGGCCATGGGTGAATCTAATATATTATAGTGAAATGGAATCCAAGTTTTTACCTTGTGCATTTTTATTGAAATTGGATTTCAGTTTGAAGTGTTCAACAAACAATCATATTTACTATAGAAACAAGTCCCTGTAGCTGTTACGCCACAGCTGACCCCTACGGCCTTTCGGTGACCCTACTTGGACCCCTGACCCCTGACCCCTCACCTCTCCATTCTCCAGGGGTTGGATTTTGGAGTAGAAAGAGGTGCAGATGACCTCGTCGTCGCGTGTGTAGGATGGCGGTCCGGTGCGGGGAAGGATGTTGAAGCGAGTGAGGCACTCTGTGTCTGTGATGGCATAGTACTGCCAGGGGGTAAAGGTCACCCCATCCAGGGAACGCTCCAGCACCCAGTTACCTGGCCTGGGGGAGTTGGCAGCTTTCAGAATCATATAGGCTATCTGGAACACCTGGTAGGGCAGAAACAAGAGTGTTACAGCAGTATATTTCAGATATAACTCAGGAGCTTAGCTTACAATAATGAACTGAATCTTGACAGTCCTCCCTTTGTGTCTCGTGAAGTAATTGAAGAAGTTTCATATTCAGGTTAAGAAAACACTTTCGATAGACACCGTGACACGTTCCTAGACAAGGGTAAGTCAGATCGGTGAGGTTTGATGGGAAAACCGGAGACACTAAAATAATGAATCCTGTCAGGGAGCAGGGTCAAGAGTGTGCCTCAGGTGTTTATCATTATGAAATCTCCACTCCTGTACAAGATTCACTACAATATGGAGTCCCTTCTTTGAATTTTCCAATGAAACAGCACATGTATTCCCGTGCTTCAGTCTTTTCAGCTATTCAGCACTGGAGGACCTGAGGGCAGATCCGCTTTGGCTGTCTCTGTATGTAGCAGGACAGAGCTAAAGTTACATCTACAGTACTATACCCTCGAAGGCCACATTTGAATTTCATCAAACAGTAAATGCAACACTTTGACAGCTCCTCAAGAAAGACAATGAGCACAGGGGCAAGGCAACATTCCACCTTGCTTGACAAAAAAACAACAAAAAAACAGCTATTTTGTCGCTGACTTCTTCAAGTTAATATGTCTCCATCCTGGGAGAATGACTCGACATCAAAAATGACTCACAGTTTGCCTCTTTCATCTACAGTAGATAACGGTGTAGCGTTTCAACGTTTACAATAGAGAGAGCGCCACTCAACCCGGCATTCATCCCGTTCACTGAAACCCAATAGGATTCTGCCCAGGTAGCAGGGGAAATCTCACAAAGCCTCTTTGTTTCTTTGATTCAGATGAAGCAGGAAGACAGGAAGGCTGGTGGATGTTGTCCTCACACAGCATAAGGGGTATGTAGGGGGGATGTTTACCTAAATGTGATGATTAAAGTGTAGAGTGGAGTCTGGAGGGAAAGAGAAACGAGAGCTCTTCAGTGCTCGACAAGTGTTGGAGTCGCGACCTGACCGTGTGGATTACAGGCCAGGGACAGTTTAGAGCTAGAAGTCCAATGACATCATTGGCAATAGTGTCAACACCTGCTCTGCTGTGATTCTTTGCCCCTACTGGCTAAGCTCTAAGTTCTGGGTAATTTTAAACACGGATAAAAATCAGCAGATTTGGGATATATTTGTTTGTTTGCACATATTTCTTTGTGTTTGTTTTGATCAAAGTTAAGTCAGAAGAGATTTGCTGTTCCTGAAAATCTGCAGTCGCTATAAAGAATATTAATGTAGAGCACAAGTCGTACATGACAAGGTGAGAGCACTAGTGTCTATAGTAGTAAAGGAAAAGTTAAACTTGGAGAACAACAAAATAGAATGGCCAGGTCTTGGGTTCAGTGATAGATAACCTGTAAACATCAACCATTTAATTTGCTCTGCCGAATTAAAGCACAGAACTTAGATAACCTACCTACCTACGCTCAATCATCTATTTTCCACGTATCACAGGAAGTGATAAAGAATGTCCGTCAAACACTCTCTTTAATTACTTTGAAATAAGGCCTATGACTCCAGAGAATTCGAGAATCAATATCTATAGGTCCATTTTTATTTTAATCCACAARTATGTAGGCTAACTCTCTGAGCTCCAGCTATAGATAAAGCCAGGTCACATCACTGTCATTCTCAACCTGGAGGCTGAGGTGCCAGAGGTCTATGGTGTGGGCTTGTTTTGTGTGCCCTTAAGTGTTGAGAATAATCCTTGCGGTATGTCGCTGATGCCCGCTTCATATTATATTTCACAAGTCGAGCACCACTCACTGACAAACACCTCCATGTCTATGAATAGCATACCAAGCTAAAGTATCTGTCATGTATGTCATTAATCATCAGCTGTCATATAGAATATAATTCAAACATGCTCAAATGTCCTGTATATGAACAACACGTGTTATTTTCTCTGACTTAGACATGTAGCATGATCAAAGTAGTAAAGTCTATGTGGATGTCTCATTTCCCATAGTAGTTATGCTCCTGTTCAGATCCCCCTCTGTGTCTGTGCTAAAGTCTTGGGAGCATTGAACTAATAACTGATTGGACCACGTCAGTCAAACTGGGAAAAAATGATTTACAATTTTCGGTCTCATCAAAAAGTGGCCAAGACACACACGCATGCACACGCACGCACGCACGCACGCACGCACGCACGCACGCACGCTCGCACACACACACACACACACACACACACACACACACACACACACACACACACACACACACACACACACTGCCCCCTCTGGCAGGTAGCCTACTGGTTAGTGCGTTGGGCCAGTAACTGAAAGGTGGCTGGATTGAATCCCCGGGCTGACAAGGTAAATATCTGTCGTTCTTCCCTTGAGCAAGGCAGTTAACCCTCTGTTCCCCCGGGCGCCCGAAGATGTGGATGTCGATTAAGGCAGCCCCCCGCACCTCTCTGATACAGAGGGGTTGGGTTCAATGCGGAAGACACATTTCAGTTGAATACATTCAGTTGTACAACTGACTAGGTATCCCCCTTTCCCTTTCCCATCAGTGTCAGTCATTATTCCGATTTCCACTCCATAACGAGGGGGGAAAGTAGAGCACTGATGTCACGGGCAATAACGATACGTTCARACACATCATCGACAGCGCCAACAGCACAGACTCATTTATCGCAGGAGATGACAGCAAGCATGGTGACTGGCCGCCAGGGAAATGCGCCTGAATGGAGCGCAAATAGGATTCCATTTTAAAGGGCACTGATGGCGAGAACACTTTGCATACAGGGCCATGGGTAAAGCTAGCTCAACCATGAGAGAGGGAGTGACAGAACTTAATAGGTAATTGTTCCTTGCCACTGTGCTTCCAAGCTACTGCTTAGCACTTTGTGACAAATGTTGTTAAAAAGACCATAAAGGCTAAAGACAAATACTGTAGTTTGTTGGGTGTTCACTGTTGGCGTCAGTATACATCAATTCATTTATTCTCAATACATTTCTACTGCATTCAACTACTGATTAATTGTTCTTCATGGTGAAATAGCAATATTATAACCTTGGTATATAACCCTCAATATGCCATTACATCTAATTAGTCGAACAGATGGTTTTGCTGAAAAAAAAAAGAAAAAGAAGCAATTTCCAAGATGTGTTATCTCGGGAATTGTTTACTGTTCATGTTGTAAGAGAGAAATGAATATACCATTTTTACTTAAAACCAAACTCCCTAATCTGCCAAACAGTTTGAGCTGGGACAATATGTGTAGTTAAAGTAATTCCATCACCACGGTGACAGGCCGGATAGAGATGAGTGATGGGCCAGTTCCCATTAGCATGGAAAAAATGGCTGCCTATGCACTTCTCGGTGTCAGATTTCAATCGCTAATTAAACACAGGCAGGTATGATTTATGAACGCTTGATGACCTCAGTGACACTCTGTCTGTATACTTACCACTCAGATACAATATTTGGGTCACTTTCACATGTTTATTATGTACAGTACATTAAATAAATTAAATATAAGCTATACTTTTTTTAGCTCCTATTACAAATTCAGTCTTTGGTTGATGCTTACAGTCTTAGAAAAAAAGGGTTCCTAAAGAGTTCTTTGGCTGTCCCCATAGGAGAACCATTTATAGTTCCAGTTAAAAACCTTTTGGTTCCAGGTAGAACCTTTGTGGGTTCCATGTAGAACCCTCTGTGGAAAGGGTTCTTCTACATGTAACCCAAAAGGGTTCTACATTTAACCAAACGGGTTCTACCTGTAACCATAAAGGGGTCTTCAGAGGGTTCTCCTAGGGGGACAACCAAAGAAACCTTTTAGGTTCTAGATAGCACCTTTTTTTCTAAGAGTGTATTCCTGGTTGAATAACCAATGATGGGCTCACTGTACTGGAGCCAGCGAGGAGATTAAAAWATATATATATATTGATCCCCTTCATCCTTCTTGGATTTTTTTTWATTTCAGTGTCCCAACTTTGTATCATTGTATATTTAATTCAGCAGTGTGAGTGACATGGTCATTAATTCCAGATTGACCCTGCTCTGGTCTCCTGTGTAATATGACAGGCRGATATTAATGAAGGAGATGTGCTTGCATCTCTATTTCCTGGAAGGGAGAGACCGACACAGACTGGGACCCTTCGCCTGGGTCTACTGAGAGCCACCCTCTGAACCTAAGCATAATAACTCAGCCAGGGACAAACTCCCACGAATCACCAGCCGCGGAGGCCTAGGAGCGGAGCAACGTCTTCACGCTCACCCTTGATCATATCCGAGGCCTTGGGAGGAAGCTGAGTTACTGTACCACCTACAAAACCAATCACAATCTAGCCTCAGGATCCCCTCTTCCCTGATTCCGCTCTCTCTTCCACCCTCACACACACACACACACACACACACACACGCACGCACACATGCACACACACACACGCCGCCAGCGCTTGAACCCAGAACCCAGAGAGACCCAGCACACTGCTGAACTTTATTAACGGCGAGTCTCCATTGGGTTGAATCATTTCCTGTTGTAGGTCAACAGTAGAGGAGTCATTACAGACGCTCTGATAGTCAGAGATATCAGGTATACCATGGCAGTACAGTCTCCTACAGAACACACAATCTTGAAGGAGGAAATCAGCAGCCCAGACACCCTCTCAAATGGGCCAATTTAAATAGTGCTTTGTGGGCATAAATGCAACTACCTTCATGCTACGGTTCCTCTAGGGTTAATCTCAAATTGTTCTAAGGATGGCTGCARTCTTCTCACTGCAACGGAGATATTATATTGAGCAAGTGAGCAAAGTGAAAAAAATATCAATTTTAGAAAGTAATAGCTATAGTGTCAGTGCCCAAGAAAAGATTTGTATTAAACTTTTTATTTTTCAGAAATTGACAGAGGGAACAAAACTGATGTTGGTGGGAAGCAGTAGCACAATTCCTCTGGTAGGATGCAGTAGTACAATCCTCTGGTAGGATGCAGTAGTACAATTCCTCTGGTAGGATGCAGTAGTACATTCCTCTGGTAGGATGCAGTAGTACAA
>NC_036854.1:10823190-10950961 GCF_002910315.2 Salvelinus sp. IW2-2015 | reverse complement strand
ACAACTCTGGTAGGAAGCAGTAGTACAATCAGCATTAAACTCCTCTGGTAGGATGCAGTAGTACAATTCCTCTGGTAGGATGCAGTAGGAAAAAATCCTCTGGTAGGATGCAGTAGTACAATCCTTGGTAGGATGCGATAGTACAATTCTCTGGTAGGATGCAGTAGTACAATTCATCTTGTAGGATGCAGTAGTACAATTCATCTGGTAGGATGCAGTAGTACAATTCCTCTGGTAGGATGCAGTAGTACAATTCCTCTGGTAGGATGCAGTAGTACAATTCCTCTGGTAAGATGCAGTAGTACAATTCCTCTGTAGGATGCAGTAGTACATTCCTCTGGTAGGATGCAGTAGTACAATTCCTCTGGTAGAATGCAGTAGTACAACTCCTCTGGTGGGATGCAGTAGTACATTCCTCTGGTAGGATGCAGTAGTACAATTCCTCTGGTAGGATGCAGTAGTACAATTCCTCTGGTGGGATGCAGTAGTACAATTCCTCTGGTAGGATGCAGTAGTACAATTCCTTCTGGTAGGATGCAGTAGTACAATTCCTCTGGTGGGATGCAGTAGTACAATTCCTCTGGTAGGATGCAGTAGTACAATTCCTCTCCTTTGAGAGATTGAATCCATAACAGTCTTTTCAGACAGTTCAAGCCAGGGGTTTTCACAGAGGTCAACTACAACCCTCTTCCACGTCAGGCCACCTGTGCATCTCACATGACGAGTTACACATAACATCTCATAGCAAGTCTTCAGCCAGCATATTTACACATACTCTTTCCAAACCAGACTAAACAAACGTGTGAGAAATGTGAAACCCCAGACAAGTGTCACATCAGGCTGCCAAGTGCATTACACTGTTGACCGTGACTTGGCTGAGAGTGGCTTTACAGTTCCGAAGGGTTTACAGTTAGCCTGGTCCCAGATCTGTTTTGTGCTGTCTTGCCTTCTCTTATGATTATTGTCATGCCAGGCAACAAACACAGGAGTTGGCTATACACCACAAACAGATCTGGGACCAGGCTAGTTTAGTATCACCCTCATCTCCTACCTGCTGTAAGTCCAGAGTGACTGTGACGTAATGTAGTCCATGCCGTCTTAATGCTGGGCTCTGCCACCATCTGTTAGTTCCATCGATGGCATATTCAATCGGGTGGCGCTCTAGGAATAGAAATGAAATGAAAAGAAAGCATTATGCTTCAGGAGGTAAGCAGTGTTTGAAGATAGGAGTTGCATGTGACTGCTGGATATCAGATGATTGAGCACTGTCAATCATAGGCTACTTATTTTCGGACATTTCCGTGCTAGTTAGAAACCATGGCAACAGCAAGGAGCCTGCTAATGAATAATAATGAATAAGCGTTGCTTATGGAGGCCCCCCACTGTCCTCTGTGCGTTGCTTATGGAGGCCCCCCCACTGTCTCTGTGAACTACTCCCCACTCATTATCATGTACAGACAGAAACAGCCTTTCAAAACCTCTTTATCTTGGCAAATGAAATGTTAAATGCTTTTAAATACCACTTTATCGACCTCCAAAGAGTTGTCCTCCTCTGTATAGTGTTTGAAGATCTCTCAACCAAGAAGAGTGATTTTCAAGAGGACAGTATAAACATTCAAATGTGGTGCTTAGAAAAGACTGGAACTGTACACATCTTAAGGTACTTTAAGATTTACTGCATCAGAAAATCAGTCTATTCGTTATGCATAATTTCCTAATCAGAAAAAGATAATTAAAGTTGCCCTCTTGATTAAGCAGTTTATAAGTTTTCCTACCATTTATGAGAGAAATAATTCATTTAAATCATTCCCAATTGGTTCACAATCAAGTTTCCCTTTCAAAATAATTGTCTCTAATTAGAAGTTATGCTAATCACTGTCACCTTAATTCTTACATGTACGCGTTGAAGGGCATTCCTATGACATTTCAGCGAAGATTAGGAGCCACACAATGGTTTGGTTTCAATGGGAATTAAAGAACAAGTCAAGTGATTCATTGGCTGCTGTACAGGCTAGTGGCAGAAATGGCAAGACATTCGTAACAGTCATCACCAGAAGACTTGCAACAGGTGAAAGCACAGATGTTATTATAAGGCTTGTGAGTCCCCTTCTAAGATGTGTATATTTTTGCATGGCTACTTGCTCACCAGGCACACAGCTGTAAGATGTGGATGGGTAAAATATGGACTCAAACATTGTCTCTCTCTCTTGGTAAAACAAAAAACTAATGGCATACTAATATGGTGGGAATGTACAGTATTTCATATCATGAGTGCCCACCATGACAGGCTAAATGTGAATGAACAAAAAAGACCGTTCTATTCAGACCTGAAATTACCAGAAAAATGAAAGACTCATTATTGAACGGTGAGACAAGATAAATGATGACGAGTCCAATTCTTTCTTTTCTCTTATCTTCAAGACAGTGACATCTTCTGTCTCCTTGCCATAAATATGGGTATCGTGTAATGGTATCTATAGCTCAATAAGCACTACAGCTACCCTCCCCTTTGATTTCTAAACCTTGTCTTTACCTAGGAGAGCGACAATGTAAGTTGGCAATATGTCAATGACCCGTCCTCTGTATAAGACCTTGTCTTAATTAATGAGAAACAATTCCACAAGGTCATGAGCACTGTTTTTATGTTATGAGTCCTCGATCCTGTCTGGAACTATAGAGAATCCGATCAGTCTCTCTGATTCCACTGTGTGCTGCCACTTACGCGCCCTGGACTATTGAAACATATAGTCTGGTCCTACAGGCTAGGGTACATACTCGACGCTCATGGTAGTATGCGCCGCACACTCGCTTCATACGAAGCCACTTATGATTTCGCCCTAATCTGTAAAGATCTTCGCATCTCATCTAAGTGGGTATATCTTTCCTGATTGTGAAGCTTATAGCCGATCCAGGGATTACACTCAGTGGCAGTTCATCTAGTATTTTTGGTTGGTCAAGCCTCACCCACTCTTTGTCCTTCCCAGTAATGCGAGTGTGCCTGTAATATTCTTTTAGTAAGTGTGTTCGATAGTCATTACAGCGTGATTTAGTGCTTCCAATGTAGCGAGTCAAAGGGAATATAGTTAAAAAATTAAAGAAAAATCCCCTTACGAGTGGATGTTATGGGCGCATGTGTACAACATAGCCACTCACAACCTATTGGACTCACACCATCACACCTACAAACATCAAGACGTAGCAGCTACATGGCGACCTTTCCTGTGCAATACCATGCTCTTGACGAATTTATTTCACTTCTGATCGATCCTATACTATCCCAATAGCATTTGGCTAGTGCTCAACTATTTCAAGTCCAACCCAACCAGAACCCGGGATGCATCTCAAACCATAGACAAGTCTCCATTTTTGAATGATCTCTTCTGAACTGAGTTCGCGAGTGACACACAACACACAACAGGACCTCACCGATCTGTCTCGATAACCCAAATTATGAAGAAAGCAAAAAGAGGGAACTATTTGACCACACTGGAAAGAATCCGATTCAAAAAACGGAGAAAATCTGGAATGCATTTGACGCCTAAACAGAGAGTATCCCGGAGTGTTGGTCAGAGTCGAGATTAAGTCCACTGTTGCTGCAGCCACTCTTGCTACTCTGCTATTATATAGATAAAGTACTTGATGTATGATTACCCAAGTGACCGTATGATGCGGAACTGTTCTCTCTGCAGCAGGAGTAGCCATCGAGGACAGTGACTCATAGACACTTAATGGCATCGATAGCAGTCTGAGATGGGATATACTCGTAATCAACACATGGAGTTTCCCCAGCTTCTGCACCTAAACCATTTGTTGTGCTGCGCCCGCTCGCGAACCTCTAGTTGATGACCCGCGCCGTTCTGTCGCATTAGAGCATTGTATTATCCCTACTTGCACCACATCCTCCTTAACCCACAGTCATTTGAATACAATCAAAAGTCACCCTGTTTTCGCGACCATTGAATGCTATCCTCGCCAGTCTATGCTAGTGGGAACAGTGCTCAATATTTTGTTTGTAACACCTACTCTCCGTTCTCAGAGTAGAAGCCACCGAACACCGAGCCTGCTCTGTAGGAGTTTGCTGGTCCGTGCCATGAGAAAAGGGAAAACAATGAAGAACAAACAACCTAGTATTTTATCTGTGTATTTATTTTTCTTTTTTCATACTTCAAACTATTGCACATTGCTTAACAACATAGCCAATAATATAACATTTAAAATGTCTGTATTGCTTGTAAAAAAAATTGGTGTTAGTTGTAATGTTTAGCTGTGTTGATTTTTTGATAGGTTTTTTCCGCCGGATGGTTGTTGTTATTATCTATATTCACTTTCTTTGGCAATGTAAACATAGTAGTTCCGGTCATGCCAATATAATGCCCTTTGAATTTAATTGAATTGAAAGAGAGAGAGAGATTACGCCTCTGGCGGCGGTGGCCTGTCAATAAGCTTTCCCAGACCTAGTTTGGCTAAACGGACTTCAGTTTGTCATTGTGGAGATGAGGAGAGTGTCAGTTCTGTCTGAGGTGTACCGGTTGGGGTAGTATGATTCTGACTGCAAGAAGGCCTTGTGATTGTAAATACTGCCATTGTCCCAAAATGGCACCCTATGCATTCCTTTTGCCTTATGGGCTCTCTTGTCAAAAGTGGGTATTGTCGGGTGGTGTGCAGCTATGGTAGGGAAGTATGATTCCATTTAGTACACAGCCACGTAAGCACCCAGGCTCTGAGAAGGGGCAGTGGTTTGTTGAGAATGCCAACGGGAGGCAACTGCCCGGAGCAAAGATGAAGGCCGGGTGAGGTTGTGTGGTAATGTCCGAATTCTCCTGCATTTTGCTCGTTGTGGTCTGCTGCCGGCCCCTGTAACCCGGTGTTGCAAGCTTCTTATACTGCTTAGAAGCTGGTAAGTTTGTAATACGTAGTTGATCTGAGATCAGATTTTCGACAGGTCACAGCTGGACCTGTTTAGTGTTGTTTTTATCAATGGCTCTCTACAGATGAATGTGTTATTAAAAAGCAGATGGGAGAAGCGCAAACAGTCTGGAGAGATTCAAAGAGGCTCGTTACCATATTTACAAACTATTGAATCTTAACAGGGCACAGATTGCTTCTGCGTTGTCTGCGTTTTTTGCGTGTTCTTTCCGAGGGTCAGGAGGCCGAGAAGCAAGTGTTCAGATGACGCAGGTGTGAAGGGCCGTTCAGCACAATGCAATGGGAAAAAGGAAAAGGATGAAAATATGACTTCACTTCATCAGGATGTAGATGGTGGAGTGTCATGGGATCATGTTAATTTTCAGATTTTAGGTTCTACACCCACTCAGATCAGACGAAAGACGTCAGGGGGTTGTCCCAGTCAAGGCCTGACCTGGTTGGATCTTCAGTGGATGACATTTCCCTTTCCAACTTGAGTCACTACGGGTCCCCCAGTGGGCTCGCAGGTGGCCCACAGAGAGATCACCCTTCGAGGAAGAGAGGGGTCCCGAGCTCTCTGAACTCAACAGGTCTCCATTAATCATTGTCATCTCATTTTACAAAGTGGCGCTGGTAGTGTGGTGGACTGGTAGACTGCAGCAAGTGGGTGTGTGTCCCACTCCTAAAAACACCTGCTACTATGTGCCCCATGTCTCGAGGGTCTGTGTCTGGGTGACATAGGCGCAGAGAGCTGCATTTGGAGTACTCCTGGGGTGTTTGTGTGGCACCAACCTCCCAATTGCCCTTCTCGCGACCCTTCCAGGCCCACGGGACCCTTCGCGTTTGGCGCTTCGATGCTAAGGTTGACCGTGGGCACCTAGTGTCTGGGCGGTTATAGCTCCCTGTATAGATGTTTCCTGAGTGATGATGGCTACAGAAGACTGTGTAGTGTGAAGAGGGCAGCTTTCCAGCCAGCCAGCTGATGTTGGAGAGGACCGGCAGTACAGCCCAGACATAGCTAGATGAGGTTGGTGAGGTGATGGAATGGGAAGCTGTGATCTGCTCCCACCACTCTAAAATGAAAGGGCTGAGGTAGTGGGTTAAATGTCCGTCGGTAATGAAAAGTCTCAGTTTCTGCTTGGGAGTGAAGGACAAGACGTAGTTGATATGAGGACAGACGAGAGGAGGACAGACGAGGAGAGACAGTACGCGAGAGGACAGACGCGAGAGGACAGGACGCGAGGGAGGACATAGACGGCGATGGAGGTGACAGATGTGAGAAAAACAGACACGAACAGAGAAGAAGCTTGAGTTCCTCTGCGGGTGCGAGAGAGGGTTGACCTGTCCCTTGCTTCCCTCCTCTCTCCCCATTTTGCGGCAGGAGCGCCTGTGTTGCTGATTCGTCGCGCGGGACTCGCAGCACAGACTACGCGCGTGGACCGCGTTACACAACAACAGCACAGCACGCGAGCAGGCGACCTCAGGTGTGGTGTGCGTCGGGGAGATAATTATTAATGAAATAACACTTCACTCCTCTGGTAGGAAGCAGTAGTACAATTCCTCTGGTAGGATGCAGTAGTACAACTCCTCTGGTAGGATGCAGTAGTACAATTCCTCTGGTAGGATGCAGTAGGAAAAATCCTCTGGTAGGATGCAGTAGTACAATTCCTCTGGTAGGATGCAGTAGTACAATTCCTCTGGTAGGATGCAGTAGTACAATTCATCTGGTAGGATGCAGTAGTACAATTCCTTGGTAGGATGCAGTAGTACAATTCCTCTGGTAAGATGCAGTAGTACAATTCCTCTGGTAGGATGCAGTAGTACATTCCTCTGGTAGGATGCGTAGTAACAATTCCTCTGGTAGAATGCAGTAGTACAACTCCTCTGGTGGGATGCAGTAGTACATTCCTCTGGTAGGATGCAGTAGTACAATTCCTCTGGTAGGATGCAGTAGTACAATTCCTCTGGTGGGATGCAGTAGTACATTCCTCTGGTAGGAATTGCAGTAGTACATTCCTCTGGTAGGATGCAGTAGTACAATTCCTCTGGTAGGATGCAGTAGTACAATTCCTCTCCTTTGAGAGATTGAAATCCATAACAGTCTTTTCAGACAGTTCAAGCCAGGGGTTTTCACAGAGGTCAACTACAACCCTCTTCCACGTCAGGCCACCTGTGCATCTCACATGACGAGTTACACATAACATCTCATAGCAAGTCTTCAGCCAGCATATTTACACATACTCTTTCCAAACCAGACTAAACAAACGTGTGAGAATGTGAAACCCCAGACAAGTGTCACATCAGGCTGCCAAGTGCATTACACTGTTGACCGTGACTTGGCTGAGAGTGGCTTTACAGTTCCGAAGGGGTTTACAGTTAGCCTGGTCCCAGATCTGTTTGTGCTGTCTTGCCTTCTCTTATGATTATTGTCATGCCAGGCAACAAACACAGGAGTTGGCTATACACCACAAACAGATCTGGGACCAGGCTAGTTTAGTATCACCCTCATCTCCTACCTGCTGTAAGTCCAGAGTGACTGTGACGTAATGGTAGTCCATGCCGTTCTTAATGCTGGGGCTCTGCCACCATCTGTTAGTTCCATCGATGGCATATTCAATCGGGTGGCGCTCTAGGAATAGAAATGAAATGAAAGAAAGCATTATGCTTCAGGAGGTAAGCAGTGTTTGAAGATAGGAGTTGCATGTGACTGCTGGATATCAGATGATTGAGCACTGTCAATCATAGGCTACTTATTTTCGGACATTTCCGTGCTAGTTAGAAACCATGGCAACAGCAAGGAGCCTGCTAATGAATAATAATGAATAAGCGTTGCTTATGGAGGCCCCCCCACTGTCTCTGTGCGTTGCTTATGGAGGCCCCCCCACTGTCTCTGTGAACTACTCCCCACTCATTATCATGTACAGACAGAAACAGCCTTTCAAAACCTCTTTATCTTGGCAAATGAAATGTTAAATGCTTTTAAATACCACTTTATCGACCTCCAAAGAGTTGTCCTCCTCTGTATAGTGTTTGAAGATCTCTCAACCAAGAAGAGTGATTTTCAAGGAACAGTAAAAACATTCAAATGTGGTGCTTAGAAAAGACTGGAACTGTACACATCTTAAGGTACTTTAAGATTTACTGCATCAGAAAATCAGTCTATTCGTTATGCATAATTTCCTAATCAGAAAAAGATAATTAAAGTTGCCCTCTTGATTAAGCAGTTTAATAGTTTTCCTACCATTTATGAGAGAAATAATTCATTTAAATCATTCCCAATTGGTTCACAATCAAGTTTCCCTTTCAAAATAATTGTCTCTAATTAGAAGTTATGCTAATCACTGTCACCTTAATTCTTACATGTACGCGTTGAAGGGCATTCCTATGACATTTCAGCGAAGATTAGGAGCCACACAATGGTTTGGTTTCAATGGGAATTAAAGAACAAGTCAAGTGATTCATTGGCTGCTGTACAGGCTAGTGGCAGAAATGGCAAGACATTCGTAACAGTCATCACCAGAAGACTTGCAACAGGTGAAAGCACAGATGTTATTATAAGGCTTGTGAGTCTCCTTCTAAGATGTGTATATTTTTGCATGGCTACTTGCTCACCAGGCACACAGCTGTAAGATGTGGATGGGTAAAATATGGACTCAAACATTGTCTCTCTCTCTTGGTAAAACAAAGAAACTAATGGCATACTAATATGGTGGGAATGTACAGTATTTCATATCATGAGTGCCCACCATGACAGGCTAAATGTGAATGAACAAAAAAGACCGTTCTATTCAGACCTGAAATTACCAGAAAAATGAAAGACTCATTATTGAACGGTGAGACAAGATAAATGATGACGAGTCCATTTCTTCTTCTCTTTATCTTCAAGACAGGAAGTCCTCTTCGCCGGTAATTGTCCACTAAAAGCATTTACAGTACCCTCCCGCTTTGATTCAAATTACTGGGAGTGAATAGTAATGACCTCTCTGAGAGACTTGTCTAATTACTGAACAAGGTCGGCCTGTGTTTGTCTGTCTGTCTCGCAGGCCGATCAGTCTCTCTGATATCTGTGCTGCCTGCGCCCTGGACTCTGACATATGCTGCTCAGCTGGTACATGGAGCTCTGGGACGCGCCCCAAATGGCACTTTATTCCCTACATAGTGCATTAGCTGTGGGCCCTTTAAGGCTGCGTCAGGATTACACTCAGTGGCCAGTTCATCTAGTACTGGGTCAGCCCCCCCTTTGCCTCCAGAACAGCCTGAATTCTTTGGGGCATAGAAACGTTGCTCAATTGGCATCAAGGGACCTAACGTGTGCCAGGAAAACATGCCCCACACCATTACACCACTGCCACCAGCCTGTACCATTGACACCAGACAGGATGGGACCATGGACTCATGCTGCTAATGCCAAATCCTGAATCTGCCATCAGCATGACACAACAAGAACCGGGATTCATCTAACCAGGCAATGTTTTTCCACTCCTGAGCCGTCCAGTGTTGGTGATCGTGTGTCCACTGTTGCCGCTTCTTCTTGTTTTTAGCTGATAGGAGTGGAATCCAGTGTGGTCGACTGCTGCAATAGCCCATCAGTGACAAGGACCTACGAGTTGTGGTTCCGAGATGCCGTTCTGCACACCATTGTTGTGCTGCGCCTGCAGTTTGTGGCCCGCCTGTTCGCTTGCATGACTCTTGCCATTCTCCTTCGATCTCTCATCAACAAGCTGTTTTCGCCCACAGCATTGCCGCTGACTGGATGTTTTTTGTTTGTAACACCATTCTCAGTAAACCCTAGACACTGTTGTGCGTGTTAAGCCCAGGAGGCCGTCTGTTTCTTAGATACTGGATCCGGCGCGCCTGGCACCGACGATCATACCATGCTCAAAGTCGCTTAGGTCACCCGTTTTGCCCATTCTAACGTTCAATTGAAGAGTAACTGAATGCCTCGATGCCTGTCTGCCTGTTTTATATAGCAAGCCACGTGACTCACTGTCTGTAGGAATACAAAAGATTCGTAAACGGGGTGATGTACCTAATAAACTGGCCTCTGAGTGTATCTTTAAGCAATAAGGCCCAAGGGGGTGTGGTAAATGGCCAATATACCACGGCTAAGGACTGTTCTTATGTACGACGCAATGCAGAGTGCCTGAATACASRCCTTAGCATTGGTATGTTTGTCATACTTTCATCCAATCAGCATTCAGGGCTCGAACCACCCCGTTTATAATTTTATGTATCTTTGCACAGTTTACACCCACACCAGTTTGTCTTAGGTGAATCTCTCAGTCAGATAGGCTGTGAGTTTTAATTACCAGCAAAAGTGCCTGTCAGAAGATGAAGCATGGCTCCTATCTGTGTACACAGCCCATTGTTGTGATTAACACAGGAAGATGTGTCCTCTGTTAGATAGTGAGATATGCTCACAAACGCAGGCTGTGTTACCAGACCACAAGTCAGAGCTCTTCAAAAGTCCCTCCTCAGCAATCTCAGGCCATGTATACTTCATAGGCTAAGCCCATTGATTTTGGAATGGATAAATGATGAGGAGCAGTGATGCACTTTGATGAGAGCAATGTGCAGATGGTTTCTCTAAATCCTTGCTGAATGTGGTATACAGTAGTCCATACTCCTAGTCCTACAATGTGAATCATGCTGATACAATACAAAGTAGAGGTGTACTGTAATATGCAGTAGGTACGGTATAATATTGATAGTTACCAAATTGCCTCTCGCTGTTGTTGTTACAGATACGGCACTGGGTGTTCCTGACTTGCAGTCCGGGGACGTGCTCCACCAGTTTGCAGTACATCTCTGGTCCTGTCTCTCCACAGGTAGCGTTGCTGCTGATATCTGCCATAGAGGCCAGGTTCAGCACCGCTGGGAACAGACCTGAGGGAAGAGGATCGGGAAACATAAGGTACTTAATACTATACAATTAACATACTGTACATCTAGCTGATATATAAACAATACAAGGTTGTCTGACCAATTCTGTAACATTTTTGTAACTTCCTTCACTGCCGTTGCTGTACTACGAGTGGAGTCCTATGGTGAATAGGCCCCAGAGAAAGAGAGGGTTGTGTCCCAGGCCAGTGTGACAGGTCTGACTCAGAGGAGAGTGAGACTCAACCGGTATGASATTATAGAGTAGAGCCACGGTCCATCAGGTTTATACCCACAGTCTCCCCTAGCTCACGATCCTGTAGAGGAGGGAGGGACAGCATCCTTCATACATACAGAACTGTTGATTTCAAGCAATGGCAGAAATATGACACCAATGGTACATATCTGGCAATGGTAGGAATAGCTGAGACGTCACTTCACAATCAGGGCTGGTGTTTGATCTCTCTCTGCCCCTCCATCAGAAAACAGACATAAACAGACAACAGTTTCTGGTTTAAAATGAAATACTGTACAGAGCTGTTGGTTCAGAAGAGCTTCAATGGGAACGTAAATAACAACTGTCCATGGGGGATCAGATAAAAAGGAGCTGTATGTGTCCTTAGTTCTGAGAGAGGGAGAGAGAGAGAGAGAGAGAGAGAGAGAGAGAGAGAAGAGCAGAGAGAGAGAGAGAGAACAGAGAGAGAGAGAGACGAGAGAGACAGAGAGAGAGAGAGAAAGAGAGAGGGGGGGGGGGGATCTCAAATCACGTGCTGAGCCCATGTTGCCCCCTTGTTCTGTTATGGCTCTGTATGGGAAGGAAACACTGACTGAGTGTATCAAAGACTGGGCCCATTGCTCTGAAATGGCTCCCAGCTGTTCCTCCAGATGTCCAGGCCAAATGAACTGTGAAGAACATCTGAAAACTGCAGAACAT
The DNA here is from genome assembly GCF_002910315.2 of Salvelinus sp. IW2-2015. Classification (NCBI taxonomy): domain Eukaryota; kingdom Metazoa; phylum Chordata; class Actinopteri; order Salmoniformes; family Salmonidae; genus Salvelinus; species Salvelinus sp. IW2-2015. The sequence continues at coordinate 10,939,242 of NC_036854.1, read as the reverse complement.
TTTGTTTTACGGATGCCTATGAGGAACTCTGTGGCGCGATAGCACTGACATTCACCAGCTGATGAAGGTCTAAGAACACTGGCCTAACTGTTAAAAGTCAAATGATGAGGTAGTATGGTAGCGTACAACCTCTAAAATACACTGTGCCCTACCACCTTGGACCTTGAGACACTACTTGGTTAAAGTCCGTCCGAATCTTTATACCACCTATAGGTGTTTTCCCCTCACTCACCCAGCCACTAACACAGGCTGATTAATAAAACAGTGTCTAGCTCCATTTGCAGCACCACATTTAACACAGCAGGGACTATTCGCTGGTAATTAGAGCGGAGCAGTTGCCTGAAAGCATAGGAGTGAATATCAGTACTGGAGCAAGGCATTTGACTAGGTTTGAAGAGACATGAAATCACTGTATCATGAGGCTGATACTTACAAAGGAAGATACAACAGAGCTCTGAATGAGGAAGGTTAATACAGAAAGATCCCACTACATTCTATTAGAGTTTTTCTCAAAGGACAGCAATTTCTCTTCGCTTGTACCGAGGTCAAGATTTCAAATTCTCATCAGAGGCACAGAGGGAGGAATAGTCACGGAATAAGAAAGGACTATCATCAGCTATGATCATACTTTACATTATTACTGTATAATCTAAATGTCAATGGTTATGGCTAAGTACCTCATACTGGTACTAAATTACACTGGCCTTTTAACTGACACAAGGTGTATTTGAGGCATTGATGTTCACATACAGGCAGTTGTGTCCCACATACGGTTGCTCTATTGATTTCCAACAGTGATGAGCCAAACAGGCTACAGTATGTATGCTGCTAGGGGACCTGCTACTGCTATTGTACATTAGTATTTTATTGAATAAGGAGAGGGTGGATTTCTGATCGTGGGCCTGTGTTTGATATATGAAGTATGGATGACAAGGCTGGGCTCAGTCTATCTCTCCGTGCTCTCTCCAGCCTCCGATCAATACTACTTTGGATGCAGCTCCCATTCATATCATGCTTCTGCTGATTCTTCATTCAAGTTGATAAAACAAATTATTGTTTCATGCTGACTCTCCCACTAGAGTTGTCTGCCAGATTCTTAGAAAGAGATGGATCTTTCTCGCCTAACATCTAACAGTTTTACAAGTGTGGTTCTTTTCCCTTCATTCAAAATGAATGCCTGGTCTACAAAGTCTGACCAACTCAATGTCAGGAATAAGAAGATTTACAGTACTGTGGATCTACTTGAAAGATTTCTAGGTTGTTATGAAACATCTGCTTCACATTTAGAATACTCAGTTGATATGCAACATTACTTGCTTGTTGCATAATGCATTGTAAAGCGTCATGTCATCCAGTACACAATCAACATACACAGTATTACTGTAAAAAGAAAAGCAACCAAAAACGTAGTTGTTTCAAAAGATTATTATTAAGTAACTGGTTCCACAACATTTTATTTTGTTTACTCAACTTTTTGGTCCAAGAGTTACCTGAATAAAAACAACAAAAATAATTGGCCCAAACAGGTCCGATTTGAGAAAACGTTGACAAAAATTAACTGAATTTAAAACGAACCATATGTTCTTTTAACTAAACTTAACAAAAATATAAAAGCAAATTGCAACAATTTCAATGATGTTACTGAGTTGCAGTTCATATAAGGAAATCAGTCAATAAATTAAATTAGGCCTTAATCTTTGGATTTCACCTGACTTGGCATTGGCGCAGGCATGGGTGGACCTGGAAGGGCATAGGCCCACCCACTGGGAAGCCAGGACCTGCCAATCAAAAGGAGTTATTCCACACACCAGGGCTTTATTACAGGCATAAATACTTCTCAGTATCATCAGGTGTCCGGATGGCTGCTCTCAGACGATCCCGCAGGTGAAGAAGTTGGATGTGGAGGTCCTGGGCTGGCATGGTTACACGTGGTCTGCAGTTGTGAGGCTGGTTGGACGTACTGCCAAATTCTTTAAAATGACATTGGAGGCGGCTTATGGTAGAGAAATTAACATTAAATTATCTGGCAACAGCTCTGGTGGACATTCCTGCAGTCAGCATGCCAATTGCACGCTCCCACAACACTTCAGAGGCATTGTGTTGTTTGTCAAAACTGCACATTTTAGAGTGGCCTTTTATTGTCCACAAGGTGCACCTGTGTAATGATCATGCTGTTTAATCAGATTCTTGATTTGCCACACCTTTCAGGTCGGTGGATTATCTTGACAAAGGACAAATGCTCAATAACAGGGATGTAAACAAATTTGTGCCTCAAAACATTGGGAAATTAGCTTTTGTGCGTATGGAACATTTATTTCAGCTCATGAAACATGGGACCAACACTTTAAATGTTGGGTTTATATCTTTGTTCAGTATATAAATTATTATTTGGGCATCTTAACTACAGAAGGCTGTTCAACTTGTTACACACACAGAGTGCTTTTAACCTCTAATGTTTTCAACTTCTATATTTGACATACATGATTACATTGTGCATGTTCATTTATCTTGTCCTCACCATGGATTTTAACTCACAACCTCTTGGTTCATGGCATGCCGAGCTTCCTGCTACGCCACCATGTCTGTGTCAATTATCAGTTAATCAGACTATTCTCTCATCATTGGTTTGATTMACTTATTTAAGCAATTCTATGTTTTTCTGTATAGTTGTCTAATGTTGGTGAGGCATGTTACTTTTAATGTTACTCCTTAATCACTACGATCAATAAAATATTTGTCTTGAGTATACCTTTAACAGCGCTGAGATTTACTTTGAAGTGCAAAGTGTAGCAATACAGGTGAAATCAGTTATTGACACAGACATGGGGGCGTAGCAGGAAGATTGGAATGCTGTGAACCAAGAGGTTGTGAGTACAAATCACAGATGAGAGGTCGAATAATTTTACTCTCTAAATTAACATGCACAATGTAATCGTATGTCAAATATGTAAGTTGAAAACATTGTATGTTAAAAGCACTGTGTGTAACTAGTTCCACAGCCTTTTTTAAGATAAGATGCCCAAATAATAATTTCTAGTTAAATGAACACGAGACAATTTGAGCAAACACATCATTTTAAGTTGACTGAATTCTTGCTTACGTTTTCTCATGTTGGAGCTAAGTTTGGGCTAACTAAAAATGCTATGTTCAGCTAACACTTTGACTGAAAAGTTGAGTAAATTTAAAAAAGCCTGTGGAACCAGTTACTTAATCATATTTAGTTGAAACAAGTAGATATTTTTACAGTGTACAACAACATATAGGCTCAGGAAAATAGGCTACTTCCGGACTCCCTGCTCTCCCAGTTTTCACACCCTGATCGGTTGCACCTGTCCTTGTGATTGTCTTCACCTGCCTCCAGGTGTCACCCATCTTCCCCATCATCCCCTGTGTATTTATACCTGTGTTCTCTGTTTGTCTGTTGCCAATTCGTTTTGTTTGTCAGGTCAACCAGTGTTTTTGTTCTCAGCTCCTGCTTTTTCCAGTCTCTCTTTTTCTAGCACTCCTGGTTTTGACCCTTGCCTGTCCTGACTCTGATCCTGCCTGCCTGACCACTGTGCCTCTGAGCCTGCCTGCCGACCTCTACCTTTGCCCCACCTCTGGATTGTTGACCTCTGCCTACCCTGAGCCTGCCTGCCTGCCGACCAGTAACTTTGCCCCACCTCTGGATTGTTAACCTCTGCCTAAACTGACCCTGAGCCTGCCTGCCGACCAGTAACTTTGCCCCACCTCTGGATTGTTAACCTCTGCCTAAACTGACCCTGAGCCTGCCTGCCGTCCGGTACCGTTGCCCCACCTCTGGTTTACTGACCCTTGTCTACATTGACCTGTCTATTGCCTGCCCCTGTTGGAATATTAAACCATTGTCAATTTGACGTGTCTGCATCTGGGTCTTACCTTAATTCCTGATAGTAGTTGAAACTTATTGAACAGTGATGAAGACCCTGCTCTGACATATGCCAGCAGACTGTTTGGTTGTCCTTGAGATCCGTGTCCACATTAGACAGTTTAATCCTGATGCTTAATGTGTCTGGTAAAAAATGAGTACATCTTAAAGGGGTCACGCAGTCGCCCATTGATTGATACGGCAGTATTTATTTTTCAACTTCCTCATCGCGGCAGGGTGCACCTTTAAACGCTACACCTTTAAACGCTACATTATATCTGCTCAATGCCAAAGCCCAGTGGTGTAGCACTCAATCACTCCTCTAGATGGGTCACCTGTCCAGTCCAGCCCAGTCATCAGCCTTAGCCTCAGACGTGCGCTTGTGTGTTTGTGTGCACTCTCCAACACACATCAGTCTCACACTGCACACGTACTGCAGGGGATCGATACAGGCCTGACACAAGGACAGCATCACCACGACAGCCCCAAAGACGGATACATATTCTCAAATAGAAATCCAACAAAAAAATCCATCCATAAGATGAAATATACATTTAGGCATAAATGGTGATGGCTAGCAAAGCTCACTATGACATATGGATTAATGCAATGCAAAGTGGCTGCTGCTTTTCTTGCTGATAGCAACTTTCCATTGCGAGAAAAAAAAATCCATTAGCTATTGTTTATACCCTTTCTTCTTTCTCAAGGGCTGTTAGTGTGATCACATCCCACACCGGGTGATGAGGGATTGAGAGTCCCACCAGACAATTATGGAACAGTTAAGACCTCTGTAATGCAATCTTGAGAGGGAGGAGAGGGGGTTAGAGCCCCCACCACTGACTAGCAGGCTTTGATGAAACAACATGCCGTTTCCCTAGTAACTACATCTGTGGACATCCGCTAAGAAATGAATGACTTCCTTAATAGAGGATAATGACACTTGTAATTTGCAATTGGACCAAAAAAATAAAAAAGATTTTTTTTTGTTTCAGTAATCAGTCATTCATTAGCATGTTAAAAGGCAGGATGAATGTTCTTTGGTTTCTTTCCCTTGGACCTGGATTCAGACAGAGACGTCCAGGGAGGGAAAGAAAATATGAGGCAGACAGACAGACAGGAAGCAGGATGTTATACTGTAAAGGCCACATCCATGTCCTGATGTGCTCTAGGATTACACTGAAAACACAGATCCCGACTTCCTAGACTACTAACGAGTGAAAAACAGAAATGAAAACATGCATGGATATGTAGCATGGATGGGATCAAGGCCGAATAAAGACCAGTCTGATGTCTTTGAGCAGCAGGCAAATATTCTGCAAGCTACAAAAACAGAAATCTCACTCCTTCTACAAATTGCCAGTAAAAATATCCCAACGGATGAATCAATAAGAAACTGACCTTTCYCATCAAATTGGAATACATCCACATCATTGATGTACATTTTCTCTGTAGTAGTAGTCCTATACGTCATTGTCATCACATTCTTCATCATAATCATGATGACCACCATCATGATCATCCCAATTAGGCCCTATTTCAATTATCGTCATTTCAGCATAGAGCAGCTGTAAACGCGGGCATTTTTTTCAGTTCACGAGACATTATATTATCTGAATTCCATGTTTGATTCTAAAAATGAATAAAAGCAATTGTAAATAAAAATAAAAAGACAACATGAATCCAACATGGGATCAATGAAGGTGAGACGCCTGAACTGTGAGCAGCATCTGAGAGCCTTTCAAATGCCTGCTGCACTTCAAGAAGAAATCCACTCATAGTGCCTTCAATCAATGTTTGATTTACTGCCTTGAACAATACACTGTCACCAGATGTAAGATTCATCATATTCAAGGTTGCACCATAACAGAAACAAACCATAACTAAACCCAGTCTTCTTCCTAGAACACAAAAGCAAAAGGATAGAGCTCTTAGAGCTCACAATCTCAGGTTATTACAGAACAGTTAAGAAATTAAGTTTCTTTATTGAACAGTTATTTGACCGTTTTACATTCATTTGTCTCTCTCTAAATGGAGTCATTGTAACCATGAGCATAGCAGAATGTCCTTGTGTGTGAGTTTATCCTAAGCTACATTCCTTTACAGGCGTTGTGTCGTTTTTTTCTCTCACAAAGTCCTCCTATAGTTATAACTAACTATTGTATAAAACYTTACATTTTCCTGTCCTTATTCAGGCTACTATTCTTCAGTCTAGAAACATTTACAAGTTCACGTAAGACCATCAATTGATCATTAGAACCTATTTCAAATATGACAAATGTTGATTGGAAGTTTGTGAGTGTTTAGGTTCATGATAAATACAGACCCAGACCAAATGTTTTCCTGAAAGTGTTCACAAGCTAAGCTCAGGCTTGTAAACAGGAAAGCACCCGGTTTAGACTTTAATCTTGGAAGCAATACAAGCTGTCTAGACATGGCGAGGTTCACTGGCTGGGTTCCTCATGCAGGTCAAGACTATTCATGAGACCGCAAAAGACCCTGATGGCAGGCAAATGGACAACACACACACACACACCCATAGCACTTGTACATCATCAGCGATCACTCAGGTCGAGTTTGATTGAACGTGAACACACATACACACCACAGGAGGCTGGTGAGAGGTGGACAGCTCATAATAATGGCTGATATCATTACAATGACCCCAGTCCTTCCCGTATAAGGTACCACCAGCCGCCTATGATACACACACATAAACACACAGTGCATGCAACAAACATCTCAGTTTAGTAGGATTCCAATGTACAGTATCGGAGAGGGAATAATTGGGAAGCTCCACTTTGGTTGTTTAATCAGCTCTTTCACTATCTAAAACACAATTATCTTAAATTACATACCGCCAAAATGAGGTTGCATTCTATTTCATTTCATGTCAAATAAAGAGGTGCAGTCAATCTGAAAAGTCATTTCACTTGACATTGACAGAATGAATTGGCACTGCTTAGCTGCCATTACTAAAAAAATTGTTCAGTCAGAGAAACCCAGGGTGTGTTCAGGGCTAAAAATTGAAGAATTTCATTTGATCAAACCATATTGAAAATTATAGTAAAAAGGATGTGTCAGACCCAAGTGCATACCACACTGCTAAATATATATATTTGAAATTCATGCCATTTCAAAGATCTTAAAGGGATACTTCTGGATTTTGGCAATGAACTTCCCCAGAGTCAGGTAAACTCGTGGATACCATTTTGTGTCTCTGCGTGCAGTTTGAAGGAAGTTGCTAACCAGCATTAGCACAAGTTCTAACTAGCATGCTAGTAGATACTCATAGACTTCAAGTCATTGCGGTAACGCTCGTAAGCCTTTGCTCACGAAACTACCTCTAACTTCCTTCATACTGGACACAGAGACATAAAAATGGTATCCACAAGTTCATCTGACTCTGGGGAAGTAGTATCCCTTAAAGTATCCCTTTAATAGGAATCTTAAGAAAGCGCTAGATCATGCTCTCAGCACTCAAATGTTCTCTCCCTCCTATGGTTCTAAAACAAAACATATTAGTCAAGCTCCTGAGGAAAGTTTACAAGACTATAGTCACTCTACTATAGTCTTATTCTATACATAGTGACAGGCATTTCCACAAATCAAATCCTCTTGAACTGGATAGAAACAGATTTAAAGATGAACCAGTGCAACAAAATTATTTGATATGAGCTCGTAATGGTGCCGATGTGACGTTCCACCAACTGTGATTCTATTGCAACTGCCATCAGGAGCCACGTCTCTGACTGAGAGAACTCTCTTGAGACTTCGTTACTTCATCAAATTCACACGTACACTTTTCTATGACAATAGATCTTCTCTCAGACATCATGTCTGAAAGTGATGTTCCCAGTCCCCACCTACTCCCCACCGCCCCTCAAGACTGGGTCCCACTGGAATGTCCTATGACAAGTGTGTCTTTCCCAACAGCTCTGAGACAACACTACCCACAGTCCTCGTCCGTCAGTAACACCACAATCATAAAATCATCTGAATGCCTTCTCTTCTTCTATTAACGGACGATATTAGCCAGGCAGGTCACCCTCCTCCCTCCCTCACCTTACCCTAGCTGCTCCTCTCCTCTCCCGTCCCCTCCACAGTAAGTGCTCACTGTGATTTAACGCGGTGCGGCCCAGTCATCGGTAAATCTCCTGTGAAGCAGCCTGTGTCCGGCAGTAGGATCCCCAGGGTGATTTAACATGGTAACCATCCCAGTTTCATTAGGACTCGACCTCTTACAGGGCTGAAGCACTTCCTCATGACCAGCCCAGCCAAGGCCAAAGCAAACAAGCCAATGCTCCTTACATGTTTAAACAAGGAAGTAGTGGATATCTCTCCCTCTGCTGATTTACAATGTTACGAGCATATAGATATGACTCAAACAACTTCATTAATTCCAATGGGTGTTAGTTGTTTGGTTCTTTTTCAATTAAAATGAGAGGGATTGTAGTTACGTTCAAATGCTAATATAATATACTGTAATACATGATCAATGACACATAGGGCAACATTTGTATTTGTAGTTTTATTTGACGTCCTATTAAGAACAAGATAGACATGGTGTAACAGCAGTCTAGCTCTTCCTCCTCCTCAGACGAGGAGAGGCGAGAAGGATCGGAGGACCAATGTACAGCGTGGTAAGTTTCCATGATTTAATAACAAGAAAACTAGACAAAATACAAAACAACAAACGTACTAACCGTCACAGTCCTGTGTGGCACAAACACTGACACAGAAAACAACCACCCACAAATCCCCAACACAAAACAAGCCACCTATATATGATTCTCAATCAGGGACAACGATTGACAGCTGCCTCTGATTGAGAACCATATTAGGCTGAACACAGAAAGAGACAAACTAGACACACAACATAGAATGCCCACCCAGCTCACGTCCTGACCAACACTAAAACAAGCAAAACACATAAGCACTATGGTCAGGACGTGACACATGGGCTAGTCATGAAACTCCCCTCAATTTCAACATGAATGATGACAACATGAATGACGTGTGGCAAAGCAAACAGGTATCTACACTACAGTAGCCCTACATGCCAACTGAGAAAGATATATAAAGATATACCGTATAAATTGTGCAGTAAATTCCTAGGCCACACAACCTGCAGTCTCTCCTGCTCTGTTCTGGAGAGCTTGTTTCCCACTGCAGTTTACTGTGTTTTCCTGATGGAGATTAACAATATGTCGTAAACTGCTATAAATTGCAGGTTTTGCTGCAAGTAAAGATGCTGCAACTCGTAATTCACATATTCCGTTTGACAGCTTTTTAGCAGATTTCTGCCCATAAAATGCTATAGTTCATAAAAGCGACCAGACTGCCTTTATGGCGAGTCCTTCCGTCAAACGAGAAAATGTAAGAAAATATAATTAGAATAGAACATCTGTTCGCTCTAAAGACCATTTTGTTTAAAGCGTTGAACACTGCAGTTAAAGGTCTGACTTCTAGATACTTTACTTTATTGCTTCTAAAGCGGTGCGCATGGCCCTGTAGGGGCCCATCCTGGTGCTCTGAGGTGGATGGTTTGGGCCCCTGGAAGAAACACCTGTCAAAGTTAAGTGAGGAGGAGCCCCAGCCCCACCTCCAGCTCTGGTCCCAGCCCCACCTCTATCTCTGGCTCTGGCCCCGGCCCCACCTCCAGCTCTGGTCCCAGCCCCACCTCCAGCTCTGGTCCCCAGCCCCACCTCCAGCTCTGGTCCCAGCCCCACCTCTATCTCTGGCCCCAGCCCCACCTCCAGCTCTGGTCCCAGCCCCACCTCCGCTCTCTGGTCCAGCCCACCTCTATCTCTGGCCCCAGTAGAGGTCGACCGATTATGATTTTTCAACGCCGATACCGATACCGATTATTGAGGACCAAAAAAAGACGATACTGATTAATCGGCCGATTTTTATATATATATTTGTAATAATGACAATTACAACAATACTGAATGTGTCACGTTCCTGACCTGTTTTCCTTTGTCTTGTATTTATTTAGTTGGTCAGGGCGTGAGTTGGGTGGTGTTGTTCTATGTGTGATTTTCATGTTGGGATTTTGTGTTCGGCCTGGTATGATTCTCAATCAGAGGCAGCTGTCAATCGTTGTCCCTGATTGAGAATCATACTAAGGCAGCCGGGGTTTCACGTGTGTTTTGTGGGTGTTTGTTTCCGTGTTAGTGTTTTCACCACACGGTACTGTATAGGTTTCTGCTCTTCGTTTATTTGTTTTGTATTTCAGTGTTCAGTTTTCGTTATAATAAATCATTATGAACACTAACCACTCTGCGTATTGGCCGATCCGTCTCGCCTCTCCTCGTCCGAGGAGGAGGAAGAATATGACAGCCGTTACAGAATGAACACTTTTATTTTAACTTATATATAATACATAAATAAAATCAATTTAGTCTCAAATAAATAATGAAACATGTTCAATTTGGTTTAAATAATGCAAAAACACAGTGTTGGAAAAGAAAGTAAAAGTGCAATATGTGTCATGTAAAAAAACCTAATGTTTAAGTTCCTTGCTCAGAACATGAGAACATATGACAGCTGGTGGTTCCTTTTAACATGAGTCTTCAATATTCCCAGTTAAGAAGTTTTAGGTTGTAGTTATTATAGGTATTCTAGGACTATTTCTCTCTATACCATTTTTATTTCATATACCTTTGACTATTAGATGTTCTTATTGGCACTATAGTATTGCCAGCCTAATCTTGGGAGTAGATAGGCTTGAAGTCATAAACAGCGCTGTGCTTCAAGCATTGCGAAGAGCTGCTAGCAAACGCAGGAAAGTGCTGTTTGAATGAATGTTTACGAGCGTGCTGCTGCCTACCACCGCTCAGTCAGACTGCTCTATCAAATATCAAATCATTGACTTAATTATAATAAACACACAGAAATACGAGCCTTAAGTGATTCATATGGTCAAATCTGGACGCTATCATTTCGAAAACAAAACGATTATTCTTTCAGTGAAATATGGAACCGTTCCGTATTTTATCGAACGGATGACAAACCTAAGTCTAAATATTGCTGTTACATTGCGCAACCTTCAATGTTAGGTCATAATTATGTAAAATTCTGGCAAATGAATTACGGTCTTTGTTAGGAAGAAATGGTGTTCACACAGTTCGCAACGAGCCAGACTTCCAGACTTCTGCATATACCCTGACTCTGCTTGCACTGAACGCAAGAGAAGTGACACAATTTCCCTAGTTAATATTGCCTGATAACATGAATTTATTTTAACTAAATATGCATGTTTAAAAAAAGATACAATACTTGTGTATTGATTTTAAGAAAGGCATTGATGTTTATGGTTAGGTACATTGGTGCAACGATTGTGCTTTTTTCGCGAATGCGCTTTTGTTAAATCATCACCCGTTTGGCGAAGTTGAAGTAGACTGTGATTTGATGATAAATGAACAGGCGCCGCATTGATTATATGCAACGCAGGACAAGCTAGTTAAACTAGTAATATCATCAACCATGTGTAGTTAACTAGTGATTATGTTAAGATGGATTGTTTTTTATAAGATAAGTTTAATGCTAGCTAGCAACTAACCTTGGCTTCTTGCTGCACTCGTGTAACAGGTGGTCAGCCTGCCACGCAGTCTCCTCGTGGATTGCAATGTAATCGGCCATAATCGGCTTCCAAAAATGACGATTACTGATTGTTATGAAAACTTGAAWTCGGCCCTAATTAATCAGCAATGCCGATTAATCGGTCGACCTCTAGTCCCCAGCCCCACCAGCTCTGGTCCCAGCCCCACCTCCAGCTCTGGTCCCAGCCCCACTTCTATTTCTGGTCCCAGCCCCACTTCCAGCTCTGCTTCCAGCCCTACCTCCAGCTCTGCTTCCAGCCCCACCTCAAGTTCTGGCCTCAGCCCCACCTCCAGCTCTGGCCCAGTGAGTCCAGCTGTCTAAACGGTAAACAGAATGTGTAAGAATGTGCCTCACTCTATCGCCCCTGGTCAGGGGGCTTCTGTTGGGCTGAATAAATAATGCCATGGAAGAAGAAGGTGACTCAGACTGTCTGAAAGGACAAGACAAGGAGAAAAGTGTGTCTTGTGTGTGGGATAATTATGTTCCCAGACATAGGATGCACAACAAGTAGTAGGAACAGAACAGCAGTACCACAGTGGAGGGGAGATGTTCTCCAGTTTCACAAGAGAACGTTTGGCGGTGTGCCTTCCAAAAGTTCTGCTCCTGTTACTCTACTCAAGTCTGGGCTCGGCTCTGGCCTGGGAGGGGCCTCACTGGTTCTCCTGGGCCCACCTCCCACACCCTTCCTATGTCTGCACGGGTCAGTCCAAAGGCCACATGCATTTTTCCAGTTTTACATTCCAAGTATTCTGTTCCAGTCATCAATCAAACAACACATCTATTTACCACAACATTTACAGGGCACAAATGAAAAATGGTAAAGGCATTTAGTCCCGTCCCCCGCCCCCGTTTCTCTCAGTCTCAGCAGTCTGGACGCTGTGTTCTCTCTACTTTCCGCTACAGTAAAGTTTCTCTTCCAAGAACAGCATGCACTCACATCTGTATTTTCAATTACACTATAGAGTCCCCAGCCTGGAGAATGTTGTTATTTCCTTTGATTATGGCCAGAAAGCTTTTAAACAGTGTATCCCAGAGAATAATCCCTTTCTACCTTCCCCTTAGTAGGCCTTGGTGGAAAAAAGTACTGACCATCTCACTTCACCGGAATCTCCTCTGTACTACGGCCCTCAGACAGGACAGCAAATCCACTGAACAATCTCAGTCATCTTAATCTAACTCAATTCGAGTTATAAAAATATGCTCTGATCTTCATCTTCATGGCCAGGTCTGCCAATCAAAAATACATTCTAATTTAGTCATAGTATACCATTAGTTGATGAATCTACTAGTTAATTGGATCATTTTTATTTAATAATCAAGCATTAGCGTGAAGTTGACAAGTCAGTGGTGTTTTCTGTGCATAATAAATGTGTGCAGTATGCTGTTGATAGGTAAAGGCATCTAAAGCTGAATTAGTCTACCGTTTCCAGTTAAGGGACGTCAAACAAGACAATGTCATTTCTTAAATGAGTTTTAGAGTAGAAAGAGCCCACAGAATAAGTTAGAGTATAACAGTGAGTAAAAGACAGACTGCCTGCTGTCATGGTGGTGGTGCTACTGTATTTCATCCTCTTGTTAAGTCTAGATTAAATTAAGTCCAAACTAGAGAGATAAACATGCATGAATGACAGTGTTCAGACTTCCTTTAGATCAAGGACAGTTTAATGAAATAACAACTAATCTATTAATTACAGCAGTAATGGATGTTATTAAGGTTAGAATATCAAAACTCTAAAGTGATTAAACAATTAACCGGATTAAATGGTAGTCAGGCTAAATAGTCTGATGTCCGACAATAGGTGGGACTGTTGGTAGGTAGCAGAGAGAGCAATAAGGCTATGACTTAATATACTGTAAGGCATCCCTTTAGTAAACGTGTAAAGTTAGCTTGTTTCTCAGATGCTTATTTCATCCTGGCAATCATGTAACTGTGATATTTATAGCTTTGCCAAAAGAAATAAGACCGGCGATATTCCAAAGATCTAAATCACAGGAATGTGATGGCAAAAAGGAATGGTCATGATTCAGTGCGATGCTTTACCTAATGTCAGCACTCATTCGAAATATAGGAAGACATTTTTATAATTAATTGGCTGGCAGGGAAAGATTCCTGCCGAAGCCCTTCCTCCTATTGAAATGAAGGCAGAGTGAGAATGGGGCCCCACGGTGCAATGCATGTTATACATATGTTAAAACCCCATTCCACTTGTCGAGGTGCTATTTGTTTCCAATGAATCACAGCTAAGCACCTCCAACAGACATCTCAATAACACCTTATTTGCTGGTACAGCAATATGTGTAACGGGAAACAAATGGAAATGGGATTCAAGCACGGGAAATGGGATTCACGCCTCGCAGACGACAGGCACAGGGAAGCCAAATAGCCATTAGCTTGGGAGGCTTACGTGGGACTTAATCTCCTCTGCACAGAGCAATCTCAGGCAGGCCAGTGTGGGAACAAATACAAATACAAGGAAAGGGAAGAGGCTACTTGAAGGATCTCTGTGATACTTCAGCACATTGAGTTGATCCTCATTACTTTGTCTGTGCCATATGTCGTGGGTTCAACTCTCAAATGTACCACAGTCTTCCTTCAGCCAATTGAAAGGAGGCGTGACGGAGATCCCTTGTTGGTTGCATTGGGGAGAACTGGATGGAATGCATACATTAGCAATTCAAAGCCAAAACTGATGGTGTAATACCGTGTGTAATATCTTCCCTGAGACACGGCTGGCTATGGGGTTAGGCTGATGCATGGGAAATATGGGTCGGACATATAGTACGGTGCATGTTTCACTATGCCAATATACAAGGAAGAAGACAATGACCACAACATGATTCTAATATGTCTGTATAACGCACCTATTGACAGATAATGGAAAATACCTGATATCGCAGCCTGTGTAATTATCCACTTTTCAAGCAAGATATGTGGAGAAATGTGAACTGAAATACAGACTATAACATGATTTAGACTCACTATAGATTGAGGCTTTAGCAAAGTCACAATGAACCTAGCTTGAAGATGTTTTTTTGAACGAGTAACTTGAGGCAAACGAGTACAGACAGCTCTAAAATCCAAGTCCCTTGGATAGAGTTAAGAGTTAGCGGGTTAAGAGTTAGCGGGTTAAGAGTTAGCGGGTTAAGAGTTAGCGGGTTAAGAGTTAGCGGGTTAAGAGTTAGCGGGTTAAGAGTTAGCGGGTTAAGAGTTAYCGGGTTAAGATTTAGCGGGTTAAGAGTTAGCGGGTTAAGAGTTAGCAGGTTAAGAGTTAGCGGGTGACTGCTGGCAATACTTTGTGAAGTTGCTCTCCAAACAAGCTGCCCACGGGTTTCAAATGTGACAAGAGAATCCATTTAGTGCGATACAATGGTCAAGTACTTGGAAGCTGAGAAAACATCCAAGGAATCTCCTGTCATTCAAGCTCCCTAGAAAGGAGAAAGAACTGACTTTGTCTATCATACACATTTAGAAAGGAATACCCATTTGCTTCTTCATTAGGCAGCATGATCTGGAAGGAAATGAGGAATTCCAGACTAAATTGGTAGCCTTGCCGATAACAATCCAACATCTCTATTCTGTTGCTTCTGAGAGCAAAAACATAGGTATTACATCCAATAGTCCAATAGAAGACTAGGATGCTGTCATTACAGAAGCCATTATATTAGAATAGATCAGTTCAGGAAAGGTAGGCCCTACTGATGCAGGATTCAAAAGGATGTTGAGTGTAATGTCTCAGGTAGATGACCCCAGGTTTCTGTTGGCTAAGTCATAGGTAAACACTACCCTTTTGATGAGTATTCTTGAGTATTTACCTACTGTCCGGTCACAGCCAGGCCTGAGAATGTCACCTGTGAATAATTTACTTCCAAGACATCGTTCAATCATATTCTAGACCCCCAGAATCCTCAGAGGTTATGTGTCTATTTCAGGGGGTGTGAACGGTCAGACCCCTTCACCAAAATAACATATCGGCTCAGCACAGACAACATTCATATTTCATGTGCCCCTGCCTGCTAACATTTACTCTGTAGCCTGCTCCAGTGTGGTTCACCCGGAAAATCTGTAATGGGAAATATGTCACCCAACATAATAAGCATTTTATTTTTTCCAAAAATGTCTTCTGTCCCATCTGTCTTTTGATGCATTATGAATTCAATCACATTTCTTTTTCTCTCTCTGTTGGCTGTGGCTTTGTTTGTAATGTAGTAATCTTAGAGGTGCTGTGAATGTGGCTGCCTGGCTGGACTGACGTGCAGAGTTTTGTGGTGTTTTCTCAGAGCCACACAGTGTGCACTAGAGAGGAGAGGCACTGGACTGCACTGAGGTCAGGGGCCATGACCCTGAGAGGTCAGCTGAACACTGAAGGCAATAACAGAACACAAACACTAGTCGCATCCCATGATCGTGGAAAGGGCTATTTTGGTGGTGACCATCCCATCTGGTTTGCACTTAGTGGGACTATCATTTGTTTTTCAACAGGACATTTTTATTTATTTAATTTACCTTTATTTAACTAGGCAAGTCAGTTAAGAACAAATTCTTATTTTCAATGACGGCCTAGGAACAGTGGGTTAACTGCCTTGTTCAGGGGCAGAACGACAGATTTTTACCTTGTCAGCTCAGGGATTCAATCTTGCAACCTTCCGGTTACTAGTCCAACGCTCTAACCACTAGGCTACCTGCCGCCCCAATGACCCAAAACACACCTCCAGGCTGTGTAAGGGCTATTTGACCAAGAAGGTGAGTCATGGAGTGCTGGATCAGATGACCTGGCCTCCACAATCACCCAACCTCAACTCAATTGAGATGGTTTGGGATGAGTTGGACCGCAGAGTGAAGGAAAAGCAGCCAACAGGTGCTCAGCATATGTGGGAACTCCTTCAAGACTGTTGAAAAGCATTCCAGGTGAAGTTGGTTGAGAGAATGCCAAGAGTGTGTAAAGCTGTCATCAAGGCAAAGGGTGGCTACTTTGAAGAATCTCAAATATAAATTGAGACACTTTTTAGTAACCAATAAACACTTTTTTCGTTACTACATGATTCCATATGTGTTATTTCATAGTTTTGATGTCTTCACAAAAGAAAATATATATTAAATTAGTAGATGTGTCTGTCACGCCCTGACCATAGAGAGCTTTTTATTCTCTATGTTGGTTAGGTCGGGGTGTGACTAGGGTGGGTCATCTATATAATTATATTTCTATGTTGGCCTGGTATGGTTCCCAATCAGAGGCAGCTGTTTATCGTTGTCTCTGATTGGGGATCATATTTAGGCAGCCATTTCCCCTTTGTGCTTTGTGGGATCTTGTTTTTGTGTAGTGCCTGTGAGTACTGCATTTTCTTCACGTTTCATTTGTTCGTTTATTGTTTTGTTTTGCTTTGAGTTTCACATAGTAATAAAAGATGTGGAACCCAGATCACGCTGCGCTTTGGTCCAGTTATTATGACGATCGTGACAGTGTCCAAACTTTTGACTGGTACTGTATATCGTCAATTGTCTTTTCTACAGACTTTCTGTCTGGGATTAGTCATTTAAGTCTACACTGAAAGCGTTCTTCCGGATATGTATTTATTTTTGGTGTGGCGGCAACAAATTAGCAGTGTTGGTGCACCGCTGCTAAATGAATACAGGGGAAACACCGCATCAAATCATTTAAGTATATTGACAGACTTTCTATCCCATCTCTTATTTCTGCCGTACTTTCAATCTAGGTTACAATGAATCTCATATATTTTTAGACTCCCTGTTGGAAGGGTCAGGGAAATTACAAAACACTGTGACTATGACTAAACTTCCCATCTCTCTAAGCCTTGTCACAATGACACAAGAGGAAATCACTAAGCATCCTCTATGATCTCAGTTACAATTTCAACCATGGCTCCTTCTACCTAATAGTAACATGCTAACTTCATCTCTGTTTTGTTGACACTGATGTGAAGAACACTGCAGCAACGCACTACTCAAAACTGCCAGATGTCAGGTCAGATTCCAGTCCAGGATCAGGGCAGCATGAGTGAGGTGAAATTGACACCATGCGTTACCACAGGCCCATCCCTGAGCTACAAGGCCATGGTGAAGTGACCATGGGAGAGGGAGGGAGGAGAGAGAGAGGGGGGCCTCCTGCAGAGACCAAAGGGTACAGCGAGAGGTCAGTTTTACATCACTTAGTCAGTTACACCACATCACATGAGAGCAGTGTCTCAGTGCAGCTGCTGAGTGGGGAGTATGCCATGAGGGTCAGAGGAGAAATCCCACAGCTCTCTGAAGGACTGCATATGGGGCCCATGTGTGAGGCAATAGTAGCCAAAAGGTTATCGGTTCAAGTCCTGGCTGCAGGCCCTGTGCTGTGTTTAGTTGTTTTTATTTATCTAAATACACAGAAATGTATTTAAACAGGGAAATCCCATTGAGACCAAGGCCTCTTTTACAAGGGAGCCCTGCACACAATCATACAAATTCACAATATTTACAATTCCAACTAAATAAAACATTTACACTGAATGTCGACTGAATGATTCGATTTTCTGATATTTAACTATAGTGTCCTTCTGCAAGGTCAATACTCAGACTTGTTTACTGTAGTATCGGATGCAACTCGGGGACACAACTGTTTTAGCACGCATGAAGTTCTATACACATACTCACGCAAATATGCTAAACAAAAACAGCCATTCAAACAGTCAGACTATTGTAAATACATGATAAACATATTTTATAGTCTCATTACCAGGCAATCTACACTTACAATTATCTTTGCTTTGACAATTAAAAATACTCAGTGCTGTTTTATGAACAAGACCCTTCTTCCCACTGTAGACATTTCTTCTTTTGCTATTATTCCCCAAAATGTTTGTCTTCAAACAAATAGGTACGGTCAGACATTCATGTTTTTGACAAACACAGCAATTTCAAATGATTGCCCAAGCACCCACAGCAATTGATCAAATCATACTCTTGGCATCTTTTCATCAGTATTGATTAAGATTAATTCAGACTACAGTTGGACCCAGTTTTCATTGTCGCTGTGGCAGAATGGAGTATTGATTTTTCTCCTCTACGCTCCTTTTCTCCCACAAAAGCAGTCTGCAAACAACTCTGCAGGGAAAGGTACGACCACAAAAAGACACGTCTTTCACGCACAAACAAACAGAAATAAAAAAACGAGAAAGTGAAAAGTAGTCCATGTGGCATTATAATACTGTTGGTGGCCTGCCAAACAGGGATGTTACAGAAGTAGCTACAGTATCACAGAGGAATATCGCAGGCCTGAGAAACCTTACATGTCTGTTACAGTAGCTTCCTCTCCTCTCTCATGTGGAGMGGGCTTATGTTGTTGTTTTTGCATATGATCATCCATCCCAAATTCATCCAGCATCACCATCTGGACATACTTGGAGCTCCGACTAAACATCTGTTGGGTTGATTTGGTGATGCTCTAAATGACCACAAAATACCCAGCATTGGAAGAGACACGCCGACCTCAGTCCGCTCAGCTCTGTTATAAAACACTCCTGATAACTGATCCAAAAGGGATTATCACGATGATGACACATGACACACATCCATATAATGTCTTCTCTTTCCTGTGCCTCCTTCCTGTGCATCTTTAGAAGACAGGATGAGATAGCACTATTTTTGCTTAACACCTGGCTAAATTTAGAGTCCCCCCCCTGCTTTGGATTCCGTTAACAAACACAGTGACACCTGTTAATGGWCACGTGTCCCTTGCCTTTGACAGGAGAGGACACAGACCCTGCCTCTCACTATCCTAGAAAACAGCCACTGAACGAAGCTCTATGTGATAAAGAAGAGGGATATATCTCAGTCATACACTGACACAAGGCACAAACCTACAGTGACAGCCAATGATTACATTTCAACCCCATTTAACTCACAGTACCCTTAGTATCAGATTAAAAAAGAACATGGTTTGTATAGATAGCATCAATTTCCTATCGAAGCTGAAATCAGCATTTAAAATGAGGGGAAAGCTCTAACTTAAATCAAAGTGGATCTTTACAATTCATATCTAAGCTTAGATAGACATCAAAACACAGTTGATGATTCCAACTGATATTTCTGATAGAATCCCTTTCTGTTTGGACACTGAATGTAATGATGTGGGTAGCCCATACAGTGGTGGCAGAACAAAGTTGGATGGTTAAACAATTTCTGTGGGTTTACAGCTGTCCAAACATGACATTTCTGGAAAGAATCTAGAATTCTTCTTTAAACTGTTATTCTAAGATATGGTTCAGAGAAGACTAATTAGAACATAAATGATATTTTCTCTACTTTTGTCACCCAAACCAATATTCTAACGTCATTTAAAAAATATGTTAATGTGTCTGTTTAATGAAAATACTAGAGTAAACTCAAAATAAAAGGGCAATCTTGCCAAGGAATATTTGTATATTATTATTTAAAAAAAAGGATTGGTCAAACCTGTGACTAATTCACAAATCAGAACGAAATATTTCAGATTGTGAGTAAAGCGATTACTTGGCAAACGATCCACTCACCCCTTTGCTGCGCTCGGCTGCATTGCCATAGCAACGCTATGAGTGTAAAAAACGATAGACCTTTCATTTTCAAATCTCTTCATCAGCGTGCAGTCTGGCGGAGTCGCTTTATGTGCGACGGACTCGGCGCCTGAAATTGAGGGGAATGTCAAAGAGTGACTTTTGCAAGTTCAAGAAACTCTCCCACTCCCCCCGCGCGAAATGGGAGGGGGCGTCACAGAACAGAAGTGAAGGGCTCATATGGAATGGGATTAAGGGAAGAATAATACTTTTACTAAACTTTACGATGGTAATGGTGGTCTTATAATAGTAAGAAACAAACTAACCTATGTGCTGAAAACAAAATGTAACTTTCCAAGTGTTACAATGTAGGTTTGTCATTGATGCTGAGACCAGTGCAAACATTTAGGCACCCATGCTTTTGGTCCTCTATTGCTCCCTCTGGTGTTAAATTTAACTGCCATAGTTGAACTAAGGGCAACTATWTAATTATAAGTTATCTGCACAAAAGCCCTAAACTATTATCATATCTTGTTGTTTCAAAATAGAAATTACAACTTATAAACTCAAATGGGCCCCTCTCAGGACCTTTGCAGAGGCAAGACATTCAATTATATCTGATTATTCTTGCATGATGGACTCATTCTTCATCTTAAAAGCCGGAAGCTATTATCCTTTGTCACAGTTCAACAGCCTGTCAATCGCCCTCATAGTGTCTCACCTGTTAGACCATTTAAATGTCAGGGAGAACCAATTTAGCCTCTCAGGTTCACGTTGTGTGCAGTGGTCATTAAGTGTGTATGYGGTTGAGCCCCCTTAAGATTGACACTGCTGTCTGCTGGCGGTTAGAGTTTGTGATGGGGAGGGAACCATCACCTCAACAGGTAGCCTCTCTCGTCTGACCTGAGTGGCTGTTTACAGTATCATTTGCTGAAGACAGAGCCCTCTAAACCCACACTGAAATGTCATTTCTGAGGCAGGCAGAGCTGCTGTGGACCTCCAGGTTCCTCCATGGGGATGAGGAGAGCCTKGGGTTCGCCCAGAGGGATGAGTTGAGCAGGACCTATGGAGAGGACCAAGAGGAGACCAGGGAGTCACCCACTACCTCCAGCCCAGAGGGGGGAAATGAGACACCTACCAGTCCCTCCAGCAGCAGCTGTCTTAAAATCACCACCTGGGAGGCAGGATGGAACGTGACCAATGCTATTCAGGTAACCTAGATTTTTTTAAACTTCAGACCTTAGGAAAGATGCTTCTCTATGTTTAGCTTTTTGTGTTTTTTCCATTCTCAAGATATGATTATGGTTATGGAGGAAAATGAATGTTAGATGGTGCACTGGGTGATTATCGATATTGCGTTGTTGTTGTTGTGCTTAGAGGATGCATTTTAATTACAGTATATTTAATGGAAGGAATGGAAGAGCTGAGAATAATCCTTTGTAAACAATGCCATTTCAATAACTACAGCATATTATTAGTATGTAAGTAAATATACATTTCAGCAGTTGTTCCCCCTCATTCATATTCAAATCAACAGTGTCCCAGCCTTTTTTATAAGATAATCAGGCTACTAACTTCCATTTGTGTTTTCTACGCCAGAGTATGATTAATT
This sequence comes from Salvelinus sp. IW2-2015, assembly GCF_002910315.2. Lineage (NCBI taxonomy): Eukaryota > Metazoa > Chordata > Actinopteri > Salmoniformes > Salmonidae > Salvelinus > Salvelinus sp. IW2-2015. The sequence goes on along the minus strand of NC_036854.1, from coordinate 10,917,616 downwards.
GTAAACAACTACATCTGTTCAGTTACTACCTTGTCATTGCATCATCATAATCCTCAACACCATGTACTTTTCCAGCAACACTAAATACCCAGTGTCCTATTGTCTGGACTGACTTTATCTATGTAGAGCATCTACATATTAACTCAGAATCACATTATAAACAGAGTTTGTTTACTTACATTGTTCTGCATTGCAATTTGACTTAAAGCCCGACGTTGCTCAGACTATCCATTTAGGAATTTGTTGCAAGATAAGATTGTTGTATTAATGTTGTGTGGTCTACTGAATAGTTTACAGCACGTGAAGAAATTCAGTTGCACATCTGTTAAGATTGAAGCAGAATGTTATCTTTAATGATTAAGTTTAACATCCTCTAATGTGTGGCAGTTTTCAAACAATCAAGTCTCAGGCTAAGAGCAAAGAGTAATTTACACTGTCCTTGGTGATGACTTGTACTTCATTCTAGGAAACACTGTGTTCACACTCTGTGTCGTTCACTTGTTTTCTTCTTTCTCCTAGGGTATCTTTGTTCTGGGGTTGCCTTACGCTCTCCTTCAGAGTGGCTACCTAGGATTGCTACTGCTCATTCTGGCTGCGGTCATCTGCAACTACACAGGTAAGATCCTTGTATCCTGCCTGTACGAGGACAACGAGGAGGGCCAGCCCATACGAGTGCGGGACACCTACGAGGACATCGCCAATGCCTGCTGTAAGCGCCTGTGCCCCCTCCTGGGCGGGCGGGTGGTGAACGCAGCACAGGTGGTAGAGCTGATGATGACCTGTATCCTCTACCTGGTGGTCAGCACCAACCTAATGTGTCACAGCTTCTCCTTCCTCCCGCTCCCCCCCGCCGCCTGGTCCGTGATGACCTTCCTGACCCTAGTGCCCTGCATGCTGATCCGGGACCTGAGGGTGGTCTCCAGACTCAGCCTGCTCTGCTCTCTGGCCCAGTTCCTCATCACCTTCATCGTGGTGGCCTACTGCCTGCACCAAGCCCACCGCTGGTCCTGGAGGAGGATGGTCCTCTTGGTGGACTTTGAGAGGTTCCTGGTGTCCGTGGGGGTCATCATCTTCAGCTACACCTCCCAGATCTTCCTGCCCACCCTGGAGGGAAGCATGGAGGACAGGGGGGACTTCTCCGACATGATGAGCTGGACACACTCCCTGGCTTGTGTATTGAAAACCACCTTCTCTGTGCTGGCCTTCCTCACCTGGGGCGAGGATACTAAAGAGGTGATCACTGATAACCTTCCCATTGGCCTACGCATGGTGGTCAACCTGTGCCTCCTGGCTAAGGCCCTCCTCTCCTACCCCCTGCCCTTCTACGCTGTGGCTGAGGTCCTCCAGAGCAGTGTTCTAAGGCTGGAGGTGGCGCAGGTGGGTGTGGACATGGGGACTCTGGTTCTGCGGGGCTGTCTCCTGTTGATGACCTTCCTCATGGCACTCTACATGCCCCACTTCTCCCTGCTCATGGGGCTGACGGGCAGCGTGACGGGGGCGGCCATGACCTTCATCCTGCCCTCCCTCTTCCACCTGCAGCTCAAGTGGACCACCATGAGCAGCAGGCTCAAGGCCCTGGACCTTCTAATCTTAACTCTGGGATCTCTGTGTAGTTTATCGGGGTTGGTTTGCTCCATCAAGGGAATGATTCAGGCTTTTGGGCGTTGATAAGCTCAAACTCTGCATGAATACTTCAAGACTTAGTGATGGTCCCCTATTTAATTTCCCTATATCAATGTTCTGGAACCTGTAAGTTGCCTACAGCTAAGGCATAGATATAACATGTTGTATGATAGTATGATAAACCAAGCTATTGTTTGTGTGTTTGATTTTAATTGAGTTGATTTGAGTTATTAACACAAAGGCAGCTTGTAAAATAACGACGTGATTGGAAATTGTGGTAAACAATATAGTGTGACCAGATGTTTGCTTTGCTGCTTATCATGGCAAAGTCACTATGATTCCTAACTGGTTTTGTTATCTATAGCATGAATTGGAATCTGTTGTTAATTACTATTACACTTGAAATTGTATGGCAATAAATATACCTATGTAGGAAAATATAGCTTTACATCAGTATCTCAGCATGAGAAACATTCTGTTGTAATGTTCTTGTTTATCTGTTTGGCAGACAATATGGAACATAATTGTATTTTAAAGAAACATTTCAAATTGATAATATATTAAATGTAACCGTTTGTGCAAGGATTTGCTGAAATAAAAAACAAAACATTTTAAAGGATGTAAAATGTAATCTAAGCCTCTAGTTCAAGAGACCAGCATGTGGAAATCAAAGTAATTAAAAATGSTGGGCACAAATGTAGGCCTATACCAGAGAAGAAGAGGTGAAGCAAGAGAGATAACTGGGKCCAAAATCTGTCTTCTCCAGCAGGTGGCGTTTTCCCCTGTTTATTTTGTATAGAGGTCAATGAACGAGTGCCAAATTTGGTTAACAAAGAATTGAATGGCTTATTTGATCAAATATAAGTTTCGTAATGATTAGGCTGTTACGAGTGTACTGATATAAGTAGGACACGTGACATACCGGCAACTTTGAGAAAAAACACTTTAGTTACAACAGCCACAAAGTTATAAATAAAGATTTCTACATATCTTAAAATGTGATTTTAAACCCAACCCTAACCACACTGCTAACCTTATGCATAACCCTAACCTTAAATTTAAACCAAAAGCACCAATTTTGACTTTGTGGCTGTGTTAACTAGTGGAAACCGTTGTGCTGTTCACACGCGTATCTGCCCTCTCATTGGCTAGAATGGTCCCACCTTGCCTCTTCCCAACTGCCTTCCATTTTTGAAGACATTTATTTTAATTGTTAGGGCGGGCATTAGAGTATGTGGTCAATATACTGGATAATCTGTGCCTATCAAGGGGCCAGGGTTCCGGTCTAGAAGCACGGTTTTGACTGCTCCTACATTTTTGCTTCGGTACTAAAGTTTAACTGACACCCGGCCCAGAAAGACCATTTCCATACAAGGGCCACAGAGAGAAGTCAGATGAGAAAATTCCTAATAAGCCACTTTAGTCATCACCTTTGTGCACAAAGCATCCGTTGAATTGTTCCAATAATTGTCGCTGAGGTCAATTTGTTTTCAGCACTCTCAGCCGAAGATACACTACTACATGACCTAAAGTATTTGGACACTTTCTCGAAGAACATTTCATTCCAAAATCATGGGCATTAATATGGAGTTGGTACCCATTTGCTGCTATAAAGTCTTTCCCACTCTTCTGGGAAGGCTTTCCATTACATGTTGGAACATTGCTGCAGGGACTTGCTTCCATTCAGCCACAAGAGCATTAGTGAGGTAGGGCACTGATGTTGGGCGATTAGGCCTGGCTCGCAGTTGGCATTCCAATTCATCCCAAAGGTGTTCAATAGGGTTGAGGTCAGGGCTCTGTGCAGGCCAATCAAGTTCTTCCACACCGATCTCGACAAACCATTTCTGTAAGGACCTTGCTTTGTGCAGGAGGCATTGTCATGCTGAAACAGGAAAGGGCCTTCCCCAAACTGTTGCCACAAAGTTGGAAGCACAGAATTATCTAGAATGTCATTGTATGCTGTAGCATTAAGATTTCCCTTCATTAGAACTAAGGTGCCTAGTCCGAACAATGAAAAACAGCCCCAGACCATTATTCCTCCTCCACCAAACTTTAGAGTTGGCACTATGCATTGGGGCAGGTAGCGTTCTCTTGGCATCCGCCAAACCCAGATATGTCTGTCGGACTGCCAGATGAGGAAGCGTTTCCACTGCTCCAGAGTCCAATGGCGGCAAGCTTTACACAACTCCAGCCGATGCTTGGCATTACGCATGGTGATCTTGGCTTGTGTGTGGCTGCGAAACCCATTTCATGAAACTCCCGACAAACAGTTATTGTGCTGACGTTGCTTCCAGAGGCAGTTTGAAACTCGGTAGTGAGTGTTGCAACCGAGGACAGACGATTTTTACGCGCTACATGCTTCAGCTCTCGGCGGTCCCGTTCTGTAAGCTGTGTTTGTCTATGGAGATTGTATGGCTGTGTGCTCGATTTTATACACCTGTCAGCAACGGGTGTGGCTGAAATAGCTGAATCCACTAATTTGAAGGGGTGTCCACATACTTTTGTATAATAGTGTATTAACATMTTATATTCATCCAATATCTGCCATGTTTTTGGATGACATGATGACATTGTCACTGCTCGCGTTTCTCCCTGTGGGCACTGCGTGGTAGTGCGCATGTGATGTTTGTCCATGAATCGGCGTATGCAAGCGTGAGCAGATTACCTTGAAAACAGAGGTTGGACATCTTGGACGCAGTCTCCAGTTCTTATTGGTGCCTATAAGTCATGAAAGTGGTTCTTCCTGGTTCCTCGTTTTGTAGGCTAAGAATTGGCTTCTAAAATACATCGTCAAATTCATGAAAATGTTGTCATATAACATATATATTCAAATGTATGTGTTTCTGAGTGAATTTATTTACCATATGCTGGGTTTCAACGTATTTGACAGCCAAAAAGAAGCATGAAGCCAAAAAGTTACAACAGTTTCATTAGAACTACAACTCTCACCAGCTGCATATGTCTTACTTTCGACCTCTTGCCATTCTACATTTTTGATTTTTGATTTACATTTTTTTAAATCCCCAYTGTAATCTAATATAAAACCCATCAAACAGACTGTAACTAACAGATTTTTAGCATCCTGTGATTCCTCAACTCTTCCAGGCATTCTAACAAGGCTGCAGGAATTGTAGTTCAAATTAGACTTTTCTAACGTTCGCCGATGTGTCTTAATTTGTCTTTAAATATTTTGATAAAAGGCATCAGGTATGAGCAAATCAATACACATATAGGAATATAATTTTATATACAGTATCTTATATTACATGAATTTTATGATATAAGCTTGAAGCCCATTCAAAAACCTTAGGTACTGGATCCAGGAAGAAGGCGGCACTTTCATAGGGTATTGCTGTCTGTCAAAAGGACAGCTCTTCAATGTCAGTTGTGGCCAACCAATCAAAACAGCAGAATCAACAAAAGAGGCGGAAGCAACAAAAAATATCTGTTTAAATATGCATGTTTGGTTTTCTGAATCATACTTACACTTTTGGAGTGTGTGTGTGTAGTTAACTAACTACCTATTCGTTTTGTATTGTATGTTTACACATTTCTTGTTAACCAGTTAGCTAGCCATATGCTTAATTAAAACATACAGTATACTGTATTCTACATTAAAATGGACAGCGTTTAAAATGTGTGATACAGTATATGTGAGGTAGGCCAAGCTTTCATTTGAAATCTAATACTTACCCTTAATAGGCTATTAGGCTATTGAGAGATCCTTGTCCAGCGCTAAATTAAATTAGCTGGAAGGCAGATTTAACCTACAGTACTTTCACATTTACTTTGTCTTGCTGAGTCTCTGTGAACCTCAAAAGTGATGGAAAATGCAGAAATGCAATAGATTAAAACACTATACTTGCTGTGTAGTTGCTWAGAGCTGTGGTGGTATTTTCACCTTCATACTGCTTATTTCCTTTCTTCAGATTTCTGTAGGTGACCTTTTGATCCGTGCAATTTTATCTCAGCTTATTTGCATGAACATGAGCAAGTGCTGCCACTCAATAACATGACTTGAAACAAAGGGATACTCAATATTGGATGGACAATTTATAACATCTGTGTATACAATCATGTTTTTCCCATCTGCATGCTTTGTTCCTCACCTCCCTCTCTTCCACCCACCATCTCTTCCCATCCTCCGCTTAGTCTGTCACCCAGTCACTTCCTTTTCTAGAGAAAGGAGAGGAGACAGAAGTATTCTGATATGCTGAAAAAAAGAAAATACATTTGTAGAGTTGTATACTTTAAAATGACGAAAAAAAATCGGGAAACTACATTCATACAGTTTCTTGACTGTGTCCAGCTTGCTAAAAATACCTGAAAATCCCTTTTTAACCGCACCCCTTTTGTTTTAAACCAAACTTTCCATACATACTTGCCCATGGTAGAACTGGTCAGAAAGTGACTTTTTGGACCTGAATGCCAAAACATTCAGGAGATAGAGGTGCTCAAAGTTTTGCATACCCCGCCATACCATGAGACATCCATGTCTTGATCGCTGGAAAAGATGAACAGTTGAGTTTGAGATCATTTAACAGCTTAAACATACGGCTTTCAAACAGTTTAATAAAAAAATATACAAGATTATTTATTTATTTATTATTATTTAACCTTTATCATTAATTATCTAAAAACGTGTAAACTCCCAAAAACATTTTCAGGTGTTTTCATTGCACCCACCATCGGCTGATATATACTGACAGCACTCACTAACAGGTGGCATAAATGCTCTTACAAGGCACACCTCAAAACATGTTAATGAGCCAGAAACAACAATACCATGCAACCACTAGTGGTCAAAGTGTTTTTGTCGCTCCAAAACTATGTCATGGCGCTGTATTCTGTGGGGTGGAATTACAGTACCATTTGAAATACAGCCATTCTGTCCCTGCCCACACCATTTCCCCACAATTCACCATAATTTACAGTATGCTGTAGGATAATGCTTCACTGTACCATATACAGTGCATTCGMAAAGTATTCAGAACTCTTGACTTTGTCCACATTTTGTTACGTTACAGCCTTATTCTAAAATGTAATAAATTGTTCTACACACAAAACCCAATAATAACAAAGCAAAAAAAAAGTTWATACATTGATTAAAAAAAKKKCGCAAATATCACATTTACGTAAGTTTTCAGACCTTTAKCTCAGTACTTTGTTGAAGCACCTTTGGCAGCGATTACAGCCTTAAATATTTTTGGGTATGAAACTACAAGCTTGCCACACCTGTATTGGGGAAGTTTTTTCAATTCTTCTCTGCAGATCCTCTCAAGCTCTGTCAGGTTGGATGGGGAGCGTCGCTGCACAGCTATTATAAGATCTCTCCAGAGATGTTCTGTCTGGGCTCTGGCTGGGCCACTCAAGGACATTCAGAGACTTGTCCCAAAGCCACTCCTGCGTTGTCTTGGCTGTGTGCTTAGGGTTGTTGTCCTGTTGGAAGGTGAACCTTCGGCCCAGGTGAAGGTGAACTGGGCCGAAGGTCCTGAGCGCTCTGGAGCAGGTTTTCCTCAAGGATCTTTCTGTACTTTGCTCCATTAATCTTTCCCTTGATCCTGACTAGTCTCACAGTCCCTGCTGCTGAAAAACATCCCAACAGCATGATGCTGCCATCACCATGCTTCACTGTAAGGATGTTGCCAGGTTTCCTCCAGACATGACACTTGGCATTTAGGCCAAAGAGTTCAATCTTGGTTTCATCAGACCAGTGAATCTTGTTTCTTTTGGTCTGAGAGTTCTTTAGGTGCCTTTGGGCAAACTCCAAGCGGGCTGTCATGTGCCTTTTACTGAGGAGTGGCTTTCATCTGGCCACTCTACCATAAAGGCCTGATTGGTGGAGTGCTGCAGAGATGGTTGTCCTTCTGGAATGTTCTCCCATCTCCACAGAGGAAATCTGGAGTTCTGTCAGAGTGACCATCGGGTTCTTGGTCACCTCCCTAACCAAGGCCCTTCTCCCCCGATTGCTCAGTTTGGACGGACGGACAGCTCTAGGAAGAGTATTGGCGGTTCCAAACTTCTTCCATTTAAGAATGATGGAGGCCACTGTGTTCTTGGGGACCTTCAATGATGCAGACATTTTTGGTAACCTTCCCCAGATCTGTACCTTGACACAATCCTGTCTCAGAGCTCTATGGACAATTCCTTCAACCTCATGGCTTGGTTTTTGCTCTGACATGCCCTGTCAACTGTGGGACCTTATATAGACAGTTGTGTGCCCTTCCAAATCATGTCCAATCAATTGAATTTACCACAGGTGGACTCCAATCAACTTGTAGAAACATCTCAAGGATGATAAATGGAAACAGGATGCACCTGAGCTCAATTTCTAGACTCATTGCAAAAGGTCTGAATACTTATGTAAATAAGGTATTTCTGTTTTTTTTGTTTTAATACATTTGCAAAAATTTCAAAAAAAACTGTTTTCCTTTTGTCATTATGGGGTTCTGTTTGTAGATTGATGAGGATTTAAAAAAATAAATAATACATTTTAGAATAAGGCTATAACATAACAAAATGTGGAAAAAGTGAAGCAGTCTSGATACTTTTCGAATGCACTGCAAATCACCGTTTTCCATTACAGTGTAATATTCTGTATAATACATTTTGTAAATCATATAAATGTTGTACACACCTTGTTTGGTTCACTTTAGACCTTTAGTCACTCCTTGAGTCACTACAAAAAGTATATTTGTCAATAACAGCTGGTGCGCAATGTCTAATATTAAGGTAGTCTCAAGGTATTGCTCGCCTGAGGTAGAGTACCTCATGATAAGCTGTAGACCACACCATCTACAAGAGAGTTTTTATCTATATTTTTTGTAGCCGTCTATTTACCACCACAAAATGACGCTGGCATTAAGATCGCACTCAACGAGCTGTATAAGGCCATAAGCAAACAAGAAAATGCTCATCTAGAAGCGGCGCTCCTGGTGGCCAGGGACTTTAACGCAGGCCAACTTAAATCCATTTACCTCATTTCTTTTTAAAATGTATTTTTTTTAAATCCATTACACCATTTCTACCAGCATGTCACAAGTGCAACCAGAGGGAAAAAAACTCTAGACCACCTTTACTCCACACACAGAGATGCATACAAAGCTCTCCCTTGCCCTCCATTTGGCAAATCTGACCATAATTCTATCCTCCTGATTCCTGCTTACAAGCAAAAACTAAAGCAGGAAGTACCAGTGACTCGCTCAATACGGAAGTGGTCAGATGATGCGGATGCTATGCTACAYAACTGTTTTGCTAGCAGAYACTGCAATATGTTCCGGGATTCATCCAATGGCATTGAAGAGTATACCACTTCAGTCACCGGCTTCATCAATGAATGCATCGACGACGACGTCTCCACAGTGAACGCACATACATATCCCAAACAGAAGCCATGGATTACAGGTAACATCTGCACCGAGCTGAAGGCTAGAGCTACCACTTTCAAGGAGGAGGGACACTAATCCGGATGCTTATAAGAAATGCCGCTATGCCCTCAGATGAACCATCAAACATGCAAAGCATCAATACAGGACTAAGATTGAATCCTACTACACCGACTTTGACGCTCGTTGGATGTGGCKGGGCTTGCAAACTATTACAGGCMTAATGCCTTTTATGCTCGCGTCGAGGCAAGCAACACTGAAGCATGCATGAGAGCACCAGCTGTTCTGAATGACAGTGTGATCAGGCTCTCCTGGGCATGACCTTTTAACATGTCAACAATCACAAGGCCGCGAGGCCAGACTTATTATCAGGACGTGTACTCAGAGCATGCGCGGACCAACTGACAAGTGTCTAAACTGACATTTTCAACCCCTCCCTGACRGAGTCTCTAACACCTACATGCTTCAAGCAGACCACCATAGTCCCTGTGCCCAAGAAAGCTAAGGTAATCTGCCTAAATGACTACCGCCCCGTAGCACTGACGTCGGTAGCCATGAAGTGCTTTGAAAGGCTGGTCATGGCTCACATCAACACCATTATCCCAGAAACCCTAGACCCACTCCAATTTGCATACCGCCCCAACAGATCCACAGATGATGCAATCTCAATCGCACTCCATACTGTCCTTTCCCACCTGGACAAAAGGAACACCTATGTGAGAATGCTGCTCATTGACTACAGCTCAATGTTCAACACCATAGTGCCCACAAAGCTCATCCCTAAACTAAGGACCCTGGGACTAAACACCTCCCTCTGCAACTGGATCCTGGACTTCCTGACGGCCGCCCCCAGATGGTGAGGGTAGGCAACAACACATCTGCCACGCTGATACTCAACATCGGTTTCCTTCAGGGATGCGTGCTTAGTTCCCTCCTGTATTCCTTGTTCACCCACGACTCCAACAKCATCATTAAGTTTGCTGACGACACAACAGTGGTAGGCCTGATCACCGACAACAATGAGACAGCATATAGGGAGGAGGTCAGAGACCTGGCAGTGCCAGGACAACAACCTCTCCCTCAACATGAGCAAGACAAAGGAGATGATCATGGACTACAGGAAAAGGAGGGCCGAACACGCCCCCATTCATATCGACGGGGCTGTAGTGTAGCAGGTTGAGAGCTTCAAGTTCCTTGGTGTCCACATCACCAACAAACTATCATGGTCCAAACACACCAAGACAGTCGTGAAGAGGGCACTACAATGTCTTTTCCACTTCAGGAGACTGAAAAGATTTGGAAAGATAGATCCTCAAAATGTTCTACAGCTGCACCATTGAGAGCATCCTGACCGGTTGCATCACCTCATGGTATGGTAGGTCCAAAAGGCTCAATAGCAGCTTCTACCTCCAAGCCATAAGACTTTTGAACAATTAATAAAATGGCTACCCGGACTATTTGCATTGACACCACCCCTCTTTGTTTTTACACTGCTGCTACTTGCTGTTTATTATTTATGCATTGTCACTTTACCTCTACCTACATGTACAAATTACCTCGACTAACCTGTCCCCCGCACATTGACTCGGTACCGGTACCCCCTGTATATAGCCTCATTATTGTTATTTTTATTGTGTTACTTTTTTATATAGTAATTTTCTACTTTAGTTTATTTAGTAAATATTTTCTTAACTCTATTTTCTTAAAACTTCATTGTTGGTTAAGGGCTTGTAAGTAAGCATATTCGCTGCATGTGACAAATAAAATTTGATCTGATTTGATGTCTCTCAATCCTATCACTCAGAGATGTTTTTAAAAAGTTGCCAGTTGCAATCCTACAATGCTGTAAAGTAATGTACTGTTAAACCAAAGTTTATTTAGAATTTACAGTATATTTGACTGTTTACGCCTAAAATCACCCGGAGTGCATAGCTATTTACAGCAATTTACTGTAAATATTTAATACAGTACTTTACTGTTCATTTTATTGTATAACACTGTAAAAACAACAGGATTGTTTTACAGTGTAGGGTTGTTTTGTTTGAGTTAGTACAGTTAGTTAAATAGGTATATGAATGTGAGTTGAGAMTGTCTCAATAAGGTTTTGGCTCATTGGTGTTTGGTCACCTTTCCTGTGATAACATTATCATCAACAATCCAGGGCAACTCATCTGGGCCTTTGAATGTATATCATCCTAAGCCAATATGTGCACAAATATTCAGACAAATGCGTCAACTGATTTGCATCATTGGCAGACATTACCAGGGCTCTTGCTGGAGACAAATCCACAGCAGAAAATTCAATGCGCTTTGGTTTACATGGCAAAATGCCTGCAGGCCTACCTCCAATACATTAGATTAGAGTTTTTTCCCCTCCTACCACAGTAGCTCTAATCGGGCTACCCACGCGTTGGTACCATTAAATGCCATACGGGTTACCAAATTATCCTTGTGTCCATGTGATGTGGTGTGATAGGGGAGACACCCGGTTGTGGAGGGCTCTGCAGAGGGAGATTAGGGGACCTGTGAAGCAGCAAGAAATGTCAAGAATCGGCTTGTTGGAGCTGCCACGTCTCAGCTGCTCTCAGAGCTGAGATTTATTCCTAAAGCTGTCTGAAAGGCCCCCTCACGCAGCGTGGCTTGGGCTCTGGGCACTCCACTTCAGTCCACAGTAGAGGGCACAAAGGCAAGAGGAACCAGTAATTATATAGTTTTTTTTACAAGACAATAATATTGAGGTAGTAGAGGTTTTTAATTTCTACTACCTACTTCAACTTTAATCTCCTTTAAAAAGAAAATAATACTGAAAACCAAAAGCATGGAAACAAAATGTACAAAATGAATGCATTTATGGTTATTTGCTTGCTATTTGGGTAAAGGAAATTGGAATACTTATCAGAATAACATGTTTGTTTTCTTGTTGCTGTGACAACAGAGTGGACCACCAATTCAATCTATTTCCAGTCAAAGATGCTTCAGTCTGTACAAAGAGACTTTGGATTAGGCTGTTAGTATTATAATTACTGCGCAAACTACCTTACTGGATGCATGAATTATGACATAATAAAAATGTGACTCCCAGACAAATGTTTTTCTGAGGAGCAGGGATCTGCAGCTGTGCCTTCTAAAATGTTCCTGAACAATATCAAAATAATTCAAAGATCTGGTCAAATATTTGTAAAACCATTTTATGAGTACTGAGTGAAGGCAACACATTCTGATGATGTGAAAATACACTATATATACAAAAGTACTTGGACACCCCATCAAATTAGTGGATTAGGCTATTTCAGCCACACCCGTTGCTGACAGGTGTATAAAATCGAGCACACAGCTATGCAATCCCCCATAGACAAACATTGGTAGTAGAATGGCCTTACTGAAGAGCTCCGTGACTTTCAACATGGCACTATCACAGGATGCCAATTTTCCAACAAGTCAGTTCGTCAAATMTKTGCCCTGCTAGAGCTGCACCGGTCAACTMTAAGTGCTGTTATTGTGAAGRGTAAACGTCTAGGAGCAACAGCGGCTCAGCTGCGAAGTGGTAGGCCACACAAGCTCACAGAACGGGACCGCTGAGTGCTGAAGCACGTAGCGCATAAGAATTGTCTGTCCTCGGTTGCAACACTCACTACCGAGTTCCAAACTGCTTCTGTAAGCAACATCAGCACAATAACTGTTCATCGGGAGCTTCATTAAATGGCTTGTGTGCGGCAGAGCGGCCTCACACAAGCCTAAGATCACCATGCGCAATGCCAAGCGTCGGCTGGAGTGGTGTAAAGCTCACCGCCATTGGACTTTGGAGCAGTGGAAACGCGTTCTCTGGAGTGATGAATCACGCTTCACCATCTGGCAGTCCGACGGACGAATCTGGGTTTAGCGGATGCTAGGAGAACGCTACCTGCTTGAATGCATAGTACCAACTGTAAAGTTTGATGGAGGAGGAATAATGGTCTGGGGCTGTTTTTCATGGTTCAGGCTCCTAAATTCCAGTGAAGGGAAATCTTAACGCTACAGCATAAAATTACTTTTTAGACGATTCTGTGTTTCCAACTTTGTGGCAACAGTTTGGGGAAGGCCTTTTCCTGTTTCTGCATGACAATGCCTTCTTGCACAAAGCGAGATCCATACAGAAATGTTTTTTTGAGATGGGTGTGGAAAAACTTGACTGGCCTGCACAGAGCCCTGACATCAACCCCATGAAACACCTTTGGTGTGAATTGGAATGCCGACTGCGAGCCAGACCTAATCGCCCTACATCAGTGCTCGACCTCACTAATGTTATTGTGGCTGAATGGAAGCAAGTCCCCGAACCAATGTTCCAACATCTAGTGGAAAGCCTTCCCAGGAGATTCGAAGCTGTTATAACAGCAAAGGGGGCCCAACTCCATATTAATGCCCATGATTTTGGAATGAGATGTTCGACAAGCAGGTGTCCACATTATTTTGGTCATGTAATGTAGCTTTTAAAATATGTCCATATAACAGAGCAATGTAGGATATGTCGTAAACAATGTTTTTCCATCACATAATGGGTTTCCATCAACATTATGCATCTTGCCATGAGAAAAACTGAACAGTGAGCATTGTCATTKATCAATTAGTTAGGCCTTGGCTTCTGTATAACCTGGAAAGGTCCCTGACGCTCCCGAGGACTGGAAATGATGACAGGCTTGTGTGGGCTGGCATTTTTATGTCCTGATACATTGGCCTTTCCCAAAGAGTTGGTACAGCTGGCATAACAGCAACTGTGGAAAACAGCTCAATTTGTTCTGAAACATGAGAATTCACGAAGTGCTTCTGAACATGGATCCTTGACAAGAGGCGTAGACATTACATTTTGGGATTGTTTCGGGGGCTTGCTCTGTGCTGTGAGATCAGTGTTCATTTTGGCACTCTTTTTAAAATGTAGTCTAGTCAACTAAATAAGTTAATTCCTAATTTAGCCTACATATACTGAACAAAAATAMAATCACATGTAAAGTGTGGGTCTCATGTTTCAAAAAGCTTATTTCTCTCAAATGTTGTGCCCAATTTTGTTTACATCCCTGTTAGTGAGCATTTCTTCTTTGCCAAGATAATCCATTCACCTGACAGGTGTGGATTATCAAGAAGCTGATTAAACAGCATGATCATTACACAGGACAATAAAAGGTCACTCTAAAATGTGCAGTTTTGTCACACAACACAATGCCACAGATGTCTCAAGTTTTGAGGGAACGTGCAATTGGCATGCTGACTGCAGGTATGTACAACAGAGCTGTTGCCAGATAATTGAATGTTAATTTCTCTACCAGAAGCCACTTCCAACGCCGTTTTAGAGAATTTGGAAGTACATCCAACCGGCCATCGCCACTGCCATGCTGGAGAAGTGTGCTCTTCACGGATAAATCCCGTTTTTAACTGTACCAGGCAGATGGCAGATGGTTTGCTGATGTCAAAGTGGTGAACAGAGTGCCCCATGGTGGTGGGGTTATGGTATGGGCAGGCATAATCTACGGACAACAAAAACAATTGCATTTTATCTATGTCAATTTGAATGCACAGAGATACCGTGATGAGATCCTGCGGCCCATTGTCGTGCCATTCATCCGCATGACCCCATGTCACAAGGATCTGTCGCAAGGCTCTGTACACAATTCCTGGAAGCTGAAAATGTCCCAGTTCTTCCATAGCCTGCATACTCACCAGACATGTCACCCATTGAACATGCTCRYGATCGACGCATACGACAGCGTGTTCCAGTTCCCGCCAATATCCAGCAACTTTGCACAGTCGTTGAAGACGAGAGGGACAACATTCCACAGGCCACAATCAACAGCCTGATCAACTCAATGCGAAGAGTTGCATAAGGCAAATGGTTGTCAGACCAGATACTGGCTGGTTTTCTGATCCAAGCCCCTACCTTTTATTAAGGTATCTGTGACCAACAGATGCATATTTGTGTTCCCAGTCATGTGAAATCCATAGATTAGATTTATTTCCATTGACTGATTTCCTTATATGAACTGTAAAATCTTTGAAAATGTTGCATGTTGCTTTTATATTTGTGTTCAGTGTAGATATTGCATATTAAGAGAGAGCGTGAGAGAGAGAGAGTAGCACAATCGCCAGATGGTGATTAGCAAAGTAGTATGTGTTGTACTTCTGTCACTCGGTTATCAACGTTCCACAGACGCAGCAACCTCCTTGATGTCCAAAAGTGGGGCTAATGACTTTGAACGGGAGCAAATTACTGTTTCGCCCAGTGATGTGTCACTTAAAAACTTCTTAGGGCTAGATCCCTTTTTTCTCCATTTCCGCCTGAATGACGTGCCCAAAGTAAACTGCATGTTGCTCAGGCCCTGAAGCCAGGATATGCATATAATTGGTACCATTGGAAAGAAAACACCTTTAAGTTTGCAGAAATTTTWAAATAATGTAGGAGATATTCCAAAGAAAAAACAACCAGATTTCTTTTTGTTTTGAGGGACCATCCTCTTAGAATGGCAAGTATAAGGTCATACTGAAAATTTGCTCCCTGGATGCAATTCCTATGGCTTCCACAGGGTGTCAGTAGTCTATGTTCAAGGTTTCAGGCTTGTAACTTCAAAAACGAATAAGAAATATCAGTTTTAGTACAGGGACACAGTCTTGGATATTCGTGTTTGCGCGCGCCATGAAGACAGGATTTACCTGCTAAAATCGGTTTCCTATTGAACATACTTCTTTCCGTAATAAATATTATAGTTTGATTACATTTTATGGTATCTGAGGAGTAAACAGAAACGTATTTTGACATCTTGAAACAAAGTTTAGGGGTAGATTTTCGGATTCCTTTCTCTGCATGTTGAATGAGTGGATTACACAAATCGATGGCACCAAATAAACAGACTTTTTGGAATATAAAGAAGGATTTTATTTAACAAAATGACACTACATGTTATAGCTGGGACCCTTTGGATGACAAATCAGAGGAAGATTTTGAATATTTAATCGCTATTTGTGAATTTATGAAACCTGTGCCGGTGGAAAAATATTTTGATGTGGGGCGCCGTCCTCAAACAATTGCATGGCATGTTTTTGCTGTAATAGCTACTGTAAATCGGACAGTGCAGTTAGATTAACAAGAATTTAAGCTTTCAACCAAAGAAGACACCTATATGTACCTAAATGTTTAATATCCATATTTTTAATGATTATTTACTTGAATTGCGCGCCCTCCAGATAGCGGGACGCCTAGCCCAAACAACCTTGAGTCTGAATTGCGTCCCAATTCCCCTGTGCTCGAGTCCTAGTCCAAGTCCAAGTCACCATTGGTCGAGTCACAAGTCGAGTCACGAGTCCCTATGACTGAAGTCCGAGTCCCAGTGCTGGCGTCCTGGTCCAAGTGCTCATGTTTGAGTCACCGGTACACATTAAGTCAAAATAAAGTTATTTACCCAGTCAGATATAGTGTAGTGGTAAAAGGAAATTAGTCAATAAATGTTTTGCTATCCCTTTTCCTTTCTTCTGTGCCACTAAATGTTTTCATGTAGGCTACTGGTAATGTTACCAGGGGCACGTTCCGTTGCAAAATGTTCTCAAACGTTGCAGATAGAAATTCCATGAATAGAGCCAACGTTATTCCTTATTCAACATGTCAGCTAGGCATATTTGTTCTTCATAGCATTTTTCTATCTGAACGTTCCAAAACGTTGCATCCTGCTGAATGCCCCCCAGGATGTTAGCTATAGCTACCTAATGAGGTAACATGACTGAACAAGATGTAGCCTAAACATATGGTAGCTGGTCCGGTCCATAAGTAGCTTAGTTTTAGAGCGGCCCGATATATGCTTTATAATTTTCAAATACGTCCTGCCAATGCATGATAGAAAGAAAAAAAATGTAGCGCCYGTATTATGGGTCATCTTTAGAATGGTAATCTCTGAAGCTGTTTTCTCTGAGGTAAAGAGGGAGACTTGGCAATGTTGGCTACAGAATCTGGCAATGAAATGCAGTGGGGAAAGTAGGAGGGTTGAGCGAGACTACAAATTCGAAGACAGACTATTTTTCTATACTCAAGGGAGTATAGCTACACTGTTGTTTTACTATTAAACTCAATGCTGATATAGTATTTTTTTTCGTAAGGCAGCTTGTGTTTCTAATAACCAGGCAAAGGGTAGCTAAGTATAAGGATGGTGGTGTCTGGTTAGCTACGGGGGAAGCAAGAGATGATGTATAATCGGAGGCGGAGCCAGAGCAGAGCCTGTCTGCCTGTCTGCCCACACTCATCCCTTGCTCCCCCACAGCTCACCAGCTGATATAGGCTGCGTGTGCCGGGTGTGCGTCGTCCTTCCCACTGCTAAACAGAACTACGCTGCGCGTCTGTGCTGCTAATATTAATAGTGCTTATCACTGACAAGCTCTCAATCTCTCCAGAAAGTCTTGTCTTGTGCACTTAGTAGTCAGATTTCAGTCACAAAGATAAAGTCTCGTTTTAGTCAACTGAAATGAAAAATCCTTTAGGGTTTTTTAGTCCTTGTTTTTTCTGGGTCTATTTAGTTAGTTACAGTCTCGTCAATTGACACTGAAACATAGGTGTTTGACGAATATTTTAGTCAATATCGTTGTTGACCAAATGAACACTGTGTGAGATAGCTCCAACAGAGGGCACCAAGCCTCATTCTAACTCCAGTCCACTACCCCTCACTATGCAGACATTGGGCACCAATTATCTGGATGTGCAGTTTAGAGTGAATGAATAGTGTGTTTTTAAGAGACTGCATTAACCCAGTTMTACGCTATTGATTGGGGTTCCTAACCAAAGAAAGGGGAGAGCAGGTGATCGCTGTTTTCAATTCACCCCCTCTTGGCTGCATCTCTGTCCATTCCGCTACAATCTGCAGTCATAATGAGGCCATTAAGAGTCTTCAACCCTGCAGCCCTTACTATTGTTTTCTCTTTGGACAATGCTTTTAGAGCAGGATGTCTTTCAGTTGGGCCCTGAACTTTTGGAAGCTCTGTCTATTCTGAACCATATATATATATATATATATATATATATATATATATATATATATATAATTATTATTATTAAAAAATAATAATAATCTGGTATGAAATAAAAAGGGCCTGCAAAAGGCAGAGGTGACATCATCAACTTCTGTCGGTCTGGCGTGTCTGAATCCAGCCGGTCTGTCTTTCCCCTGAACACCCAATCCCCATGGATACACAGAGGATCTCCGACAGGAAGCATGCTTGGTGACTGACCTTCACCAATGTAGTCTCACAGATGACAATCTAAGTAAGATCAAAAAAGGAAATCAAGAATTATGCATATATTGAGAAATATTGATACATGAACAACAGGTTTGACACCATCACAAAACATCACAGAATTCATTTGACCCAGAGCTGACAATGATGCTCTCCTTTCATGACATAAAAAATATGGGACACGTATTTTTCAGGGTCTTTCTATATTTGAGCCAATTCTGCAATTAGAGATATTGGTAGCAGCAGATGTCAGAGGATGGTGAATCCTAACCCCCTGGAGCATAGTAGAGCGTAACCCCCAGGTGACACAGCAGGACCAGGAGGGACACATGTGGCCTGTTTGTTGTCTGCAGGCTGCAGCGGGTCTGCATCCCTTCTGGTCAAAAGAAGTGCACTATATAGGGAATAGGGTGCCATTTGGGACGCTTCCCAGGTCTCACTGCAGCTCAGTGACCCTGAGGTGATTATCCTCTCTCTGTGCCAGCCAGGAGGATGGACTGGGTGGCTCTAACGCTGCCAGGAGTTTTCTATGTTGGCACGGTCAGACTCAGGCTGCTGCTGTACCAGCTCAGCCTACACTCATACCATGCCATCCTAGTAATACCTCACAGCGGTGATGATGATACTTACTGTATATTGGCATAGATTTTAATAAAGCGAAAGTAGTACTGTGAGGTAATGTCCATGCCATTATTGGTAAGAGGGCTTACTCACGGATATTAGAATTMCACATCCAATATAACATTCAGAAGGATGGATAATAATGGATAAAAAAGGCGGCAGGTAGCCTAGCAGTTGAGAGCGTTGGGTCAATAACCGAAAGTTTGCTGGTTCACATCCGGCAAGGTGGAAGAATCTGCCGTTCTGCCCTTGAGCAAGGCAATTAACCCCCAACAACAACGAATCCTCGGGCTCGGATGAAGTAGACGTCGATTATGGCAGCCCCCCCGCACCTCTCTGATTCAGAGGGGTTGGGTTAAATGGGAAAGACACATTTTGGTTGAATGCATTCAGTTGTGCAACTGACTAGGTATCTCTTTTCTCTTTACAATGTTCTAATGGTATTCACATTTTCCCGATTTAGCATTTTCAGTATTATAACTGCAAAAAAAGTCTATGCACATAGGCCAAACTGTATAATCTCTTAAAAGCACACATGCARATTACAGGGCCCTCCACTCACTGAGCCATTAAAAAAGTAACTGTCCTATCCAAATGTTATTTGCAGTTCACACCTACAAGATTAACCATAGCATTTGACTAACTGAAATGCCAACCAGGAAAACAGGACCTGTATTCAGTCCCATAATGCCCTCCGCTGAGAGACATGGCAGTTTGAGCTGTTGTCACGATCAAACCTGAATGGGCTTATTGTGTGAAACAGAAGATAAAATACAAACAATCCAAAGGGAAGAAACATTAATGATGCCAAGATGAATCTCTGTAATGTTTGATGAGAATAAAAATAAACAATTATTRAATGGAGGAAAAAAACAAGAGATTGAAGTTATGTGATGTTACAGCTTTGCCAGTGTTTGGGATTTCTGAGTTATTCCAGTGTGTTAAGTAGAACATAAACAATGGATGCATTGTGATGTTGAAAACAAAAGTCTCTCAGCTGTAAACCTCCAGTATGCGCAGCATCGTTCATTTCGCCAGAGAAAATCGCTAGGCATGGAGCAGATTTCACTGCTATTCAATCTCTTAACTAAGGCATTTCAGTGTGTGGGTATAATTAACGGGACATTTCTTATTATGATTAATTCCGTTATGATGGTAGAGGCTGTCTGCTGGCCCTTTCTTGGTTTGTAAATAGACATTGGACCATAGCCACTTTTTTWAAATTGTGCTCTATGTTTATATATATATATATGTTATATATATTTTTTTATCATTATTATTTTTATTTTTTATCCCAGTCCCCACAGGAGGCCTTTTGCCTTTTGGTAGGTGGTCATTGTACATAAGAATTTGTTCTTAACTGACTTGCCTAGTTAAATAAAGTTTAAATAAAAAAATATGCAAAGGCCATGCAACTACTGTGCTGGGAAGGTGCATTCCCTCTTTACTGTGCTACTCTAGCTATTCCTTGTATCTTTTTTCCTACTACACTATCATGTAGTCTTTGTGTTAAAGCAACATACATACTAAAAGTATTGAATACCTGTCACCTTGTGGGGTTTCAACTTGAATTTAATCACACACTTGGTGTGGTGTTGGCTTGAACTATAGGGCCTGTAGGTTTTATAAAGAGAACATAGGTACAGTAGCATGGCTTTTAGTATGACCTTTCTATATGTTGAAGAACAAATCACCTAAAGCAAACTCAACCGGCCACTGGATGATAATCAGACATMAAAAGGTTACATGCTGACAGTAATATGTTCGTTTCTTTCCTCCCTCTCTGCTCATTAGCTTCAGATGAGAGACTGAAAAAGAAGAATAGGATATGTTAATGACACTTTAATTTGTTACGTTAAAGGGCTTTTTATTATCACCTTTCATAAGACACACTCATTTTGTCATCGTTCTAGTTTCTGGGAAGATAATTGTCTGCCTAGTTAATTATTACGGAATAAAAAGTGAAGAGGGCAATTGGCATTTCAAACTATGATTTAAACAAGAAACCTGCTCCTGGTTTCAGCCTTGAGAATACAGTTGGCACAAGGGTTATGTGGGTATTGGGTATTTTCTCCAGTGTCCTCTCAGCCCTTATACAGTATATGCCCCATGGCATTTCTAGTTAAGGATTTGCCAAGCGTGGGAGACACTCCTGCTTTCTTTCATTGAAGTTCAGTTTGATCATATTTGTCAGCACTGCTGTGTTCAGGAATAACTAAGCACCATTTTTAATCTACTGAAGAAGCAATCTGATAAAGGCAGCAATAAGCGAAGATCTTATTAACATGACTGTGTAGCTTTATCGTAATCGAGTTATGAACACAGCCAAACCAGTCATACTCACAAATGGAATTAGCAGAGTTAAAATGTCTATATAATTGGATTGTGATTTCCATTTTCTGGAGTCTAAAGCAGTTGCCAACCTTTTAATCAATAAGCAAGCTGACATTTTGTCACAATTCATTGAAATGGGGATCCCATAAAATTAGGCTACTATACCGTCAACAGAGAAAAAAATGGCAGGAAAATAATTCATAAATAATCAGCCTATGAAATGCCAGCAGTTCCTTTCCCTGACAATGTTACAGTAGACATACACATCTACCAGGGTCATGTATTTCCTTTGATTCCATTTATATTCACATGCACAGGGGYAATAGGGAATACGCAGGATGCATTCTGTATTTAAATTATTATAGTGAGATTTAAAGTGTAAACTAGATATGTGCACTGTTGTGGTTCTCACTTAGTCTAATGAACGTCATGGAGGATGTCTTGTAGTATTTCTTACACTCGTATAGAGACCTGTGGTAAATACTTAAAACCCAGCCAATTGGAGGGATCTGTATTCCAATTCTGCAGGATATGATAGGAAATAAAGCTAGCCATTTTTTTACYTAAGATGAATCTCACAACTATTGCTCAATATATTTGAATTTCAGTATTAATTTCACAAGTCACACTCCATCAATTCCATGTAAATGGTTTCAATCATGTTAAGTGGTCATGATGATGAAACTGGGATCTAGAAACAGTTATATTATTGGATATCAGAAACTGGGAGCCACCCTCAAAAGATAACCAGCTACAGCTCATGGAAGGACAGGTTGAGATCATCAACAATGGGGACATGAGGATTGTGGACAGTTGAACTGCTCCTTATTGGGAGGCATTGGAGGCAACCATAGACTCTTCGAGCATAATGTGGGATTTCTTCTGCAAAAATACAATCTTTATGGTTGATGCACTGGACTGGGGTAATGAGTGTTAGCTGAGGCTATGGTCAGGTGTATAGATGCAAAAGCAATTCCAGTGTGACTCATTCACACAGTTTGATTATCTGGTCAGCATTTATATTCCCTGTAAAGCAATGCTGTTTAATCAATTATGTATGATGAAAGGTTTGGCCATGAAGTGTGCTATCTGTGACGCTTTGCACTGTTGCTGAAATCAATAAAGAGCAGAGAGCTAACAGCTTATCTCAGCATCCAATTACCTACCAATGCTGTGGGTCTCTAGGCCTGTTTTGGGCAATTCCTTCAGCCCTGCGTGCTGTGGATTGGGGCAATTCTCACTCAGCATTATCATCACAGACACATCTATTACAAGATCAGCTGGTCATTGTTATTCACCATCAGCTGTGTCAGTTGCCAGATAGGATATTTAAGGAAGCTTGATTTCTCTTATGACACCATTACTCATCTGAGGGACTAACACTGCTGACACCTCGCCTACTGTATAGTGACTACTCAAGGATTACAGAAAGAGAACTAAGGGCAAGTTAACTTTTCCAACTTTTGGAAAACTAGATCAGTATAAAAGGCAAATATAGCTACGAGCAGCAAGGAACGGGGTTCACAGGATGTCAGAATGGACACAAGATCAGTTGGATAACAAAGCAAGCACTCTATCATGTAGGAGCTATCTTCCTGTATGTGCATTCATGAGTCAAAATCCAAAATCTGGAGTGAATCTGAAGTATGGTTCATGAGGAGAAGATGATTTTGAGCATTAGCGTTAAATATGCAAAGAATGAGTTGTTACAGTGACTTGCAAAAGCATTCACCCCCCTTGGCATTTTTCCTATTTTGTTGCCTTACAACTTGGAATTAAAATAGATTTTTTGGGGGGGMTTGTATCATTTGATTTACACAACATACCTACCACTTTGAAGATGCTAAAAAAAAAATATTGTGAAACAAACAAGAAATTAGACAAAAAAACAGAAAACTTGAGCATGCATAACTATTCACCCCCCCAAAGTCAATACTTTGTAGAGCCACCTTTTGCAGCAATTACATCTGCAAGTCTCTTGGGGTATCAATAATCAATCAATCAATCAATTTTATTTTATATAGCCCTCGTACATCAGCTAATATCTCGAAGTGCTGTCAGACCCAGCCTAAAACCCCAAACAGCTAGTAATGCAGGTGTAGAAGCACGGTGGCTAGGAAAAACTCCCTAGAAGGCCAAACCTAGGAAGAAACCTAGAGAGGAACCAGGCTATGAGGGGTGGCCAGTCCTCTTCTGGCTGTGCCGGGTGGAGATTATAACAGAACTATGCCAAGATGTTCAAAATGTTCATAAGTGCACGCATGGTCAATAATAATCATGAATAATTTTCAGTTGGCTTTTCATAGCCGATCATCCAGAGTTGAAAAACAACAGGTCTGGGACAGGTAGCGGTTCCATACCGCGGCAGAACAGCGTGAACTGGAAATGCAGCAAGGCCAGGCGGACTGGGACAGCAAGGAGTCACCACGGGCGGCAGTCCCGACGCATGGTCCTAGGGCCCAGGTCCTCCGAGAGGAGAAAGAGAGGGGAAAATTGAGAGAGCCAAGATTTTCAAAATTTCACTAAATGACAAGCATGTCAAATATAATCAGGAATAAATCTCAGTTGGCTTTTCATAGCCGATCTTAAGAGTTGAAAACAGCAGGTCTGGGACAGGTAAGGGTTCCATAACCGCAGGCAGAACAGTTGAAACTGGAATAGCAGCAAGGCCAGGCGGACTGGGGACAGCAAGGAGTCACCACGGCCGGTAGTCCCGACGTATGGTCCTAGGGCTCAGGTCCTCCGAGGAGAAAGAAAGAGAGAAGGAGAAATTAGAGAGAGCCAAGATTTTCAAAATGTTCATAAATGACAAGCATGGTCAAATAATAATCAGGAATAATCTCGTTGGCTTTTCATAGCCGATCATTAAGAGTTGAAAACAGCAGGTCTGGGACAGGTAGGGGTTCCGTAACCGCAGGCAGAACAGTTGAAATGGATAGCAGCAAGGCCAGGCGGACTGGGGGCGCAAGGTGTCATCATGCCGGTAGTCCTGACGTATGGTCCTAGGGCTCAGGTTCTCAGAGAGAAGAGAGACGAGAGAATTAGAGAGAGCATTACTAAATTCACACAGGACACTGGATAGAGAGAGAATACTCCAGGTAACACAACTGACCCTAGCCCCCGACACAAACTTACGCAGCATAAATACTGAGGGCTGAGACAGGAGCGGTCGGGAGACACTGTGGCCATCCGACAGAAACCCCGGACAGGCCAAATAGGAAGGATATAACTCCCCCCACTTCGCCAAAGCACAGCCCCGCACCACTAGAGGGTAATCCTCAACCACCAACTTACATCCTGAACAAGGCCGAGTATAGCCCACAAAGGTCTCCCCACGCACAACCAAGGGGGCGCCACCCAGACGGAAGACACGTCAGTAACTCAACCACTCAAGTGACGCACCCTCCTAGGGACGGCATGAAGAGCACCAGCAAGCCAGTGACTCAGCCCCTGTAAAGGGTTAGAGGCAGAGAATCCAGTGGAGAGGGGGAACCGGCCTGGCAGGAGCAGCAAGGGCGGTTCGTCTGCCTCCAGAGCTTTTTCGTTCACCTTCACACTCTGGGCCAGGCTACTCCTCATATGCACCTATGAAGAGATAAGTCTTCAGTAAAGACTTAAGGTTGGAGCCGAGTCTGCGTCTCTCCACATGGGTAGGCGACTGTTCCATCAAAATGGAGATCTATAGGAGAAAGCCCTGCCTGCGCTGTTGCTGAGAATTCTAGGGACAATTAGGAGGCCTGCGTCTTGTGACCGTAGCGTACGTATTGGTATGTCCGGCAGGACAACTCGGAAAGATAGTAGGAGCAAGCCCATGTACGCTTATAGGTTACACGTAAAACCTTGAATCAGCCCTTGCCTTAACAGGAAGCCAGTGTAGGGACTGACTGGTAGTTTGATCAAAGTTTTGGGTTCTTAGTCAGGATCTCTAGCAAGCCGTATTTAGCACTAATGAAGTTTATTAGTGCTTATCGGTAGCGCGAAGTAGAGCATTGCAGTAGCTAACACTAGACAGTAACAGTGCCCTGCGTATTAATTTTCTTCTGCATCATTTTTGGACAGAAAAATTGTCTGATTTAGCAATGTTACGTCAGATGAAAAAAAGCTGTCCTTTGAACAGTCTTTGTATGTTCGTCAAAGAGAGAGATCAGGTCACGAGCAAAACGCCGGGCGCTTCAGCAGTTTTTTCGAGACGACTCTTCAACCCATCAGATGATTGTTCCAGATTTACAGAAGATCTCTTTGTTTATTGGGACTGAACAAGCATCCTGTTTTGTTCGAGGGTTAAAGTAGAAAGTATTTCAGCCACTCTTCTTATGTCCTGAAACACAGGCTATCTGCGAGGGCAATTTTGGGGCTGACCATGTTTCATTGAATGTACAGCTTTGTTATCCGCATAGCAGTGAAGTTAACATAGTGTTTCGAATAACATACCCAAAGGGTAAAATAACGTATGTGAAAACAATTGCTGGTCCTAAAACGGAACCTTGAGGAACACGAACATGTACATTGAGTTTGTCAGAGGACAGACCATTCACAGAGACAAACTGATATCTTCCGACAGGTAAGACTAAACCAGGCCGAACTGTCCGTGTAGACCATTTGGTTCCAGTCTCCAAGATGTGGTGATCGATTTGTGTCAAAGGCAGCACTAAGGTCTTCGTAGCACGAGGACAGATGCAGAGGCCTCGGTGACGCCTTAAAGCGTCTCTTGTACCACCTTCACAAGGGCAGTCTCAGTGCCTATGATGGGTCTAAACCAGACTGAAGCATTTGTCATACATTTGTCTTTCAGAAAGGCAGTGAGTTGCCTGCGCACAAGCTTTTTTCTAAATCTGAGGGATGGAAGATTCGATATAGGCGTAGTTTTTATATTTCCGGGTCAAGGTTTGGCTTTCCAGAAGGCTTTTATCCTGCCCTTTTAGTGAGTTTGTACACATCCGGTGGAGAGAGAGCTGTATTATGTTCGAAATAGGAGGGCCAAAGACAGGAAAGCAGCTCCTTCAGCGGTTTAGGAATAGGATCCAGTTGCAGCCATTGAAGGTTTAGGGCTGATTATTTTCATCTTGTGTCAAAGAATATAGTACTAAACACTTTAAGTGTCTTCTCCCGATTCAGGCCTCGCAGGACTGTGCGATCCGGACAGCTAAGCCTGGGACGACGCGATCATAGGAGTCCGTATTTGCTTTCTAATGGTTCATGATCTTTTCCTCAAAGAAGTTCATTGATTTATTACTGCTGAGTGAAGCCATCCTCTCTTGGCGGATGCTGGCTTCATTTAGTTTTTCGCAACCAGTATCAAATTAATTTTGGATTGTTTGTATTGTTCCCGATTTAGTTGGAACAGTAGGGATGAGGAGCGCAGTGAGGGCTCTTCGGTACTGCACAGGGGACTGTCTTTCAGCTAGTCGGAAGACTTCCAGTTTGGTGTGCGCCTGTTCGTTCAATTCCTGGAAGCGTGGTTGCTTTCAAGTGGGATTTTCTGTATACAGGAGCTAATTTTCTTATGAAAAATGTTTTTCGTGTTTTAGGTCGGCACTGCCTCTAGGGTATGCGCAGTGTAAATTGAGTTCCTCAGTTAGGTGTTAACTGATTTTTGTCTCTGACGTCTTGGTAGCCAGAAGGAGTCTGGAAGGGGCATTCAAGGATTTTTGTGTTGTCTGGAATTTATAGCACGACTTTTTGATGCTCTTGCGGTGGGTCCTGGCAGGATTATTTGTTGCCGATGGCACGTGAATAATGGTGGTCCGATAGTCCAGGATTGTGGAAAACATTGATCACAACTTTCTTCATGGGACAAATAGGTCCGAGTATGATGTGGGGCAGTGAGTAGTCAGAGGATGGGTTGGACAAACCCACTGAGGCGATATGCTCGAAAGCTTTTGGAGTGGGTCTGGTGGATTCTTCATGTGAATATTCATCACAAAATTAGAATATGATCTGCTATGACTACCAAGGTCTGATAGATTCAGGAACTGAGAGGAACGCTGATATGGCCCAGGAGGCCTGTAAACATTAGCTATAAAGGTGATGGAGTAGGGCTGCATAGATTTCTGACTAGAGCTAAAAGGACGAACGCCATTTTTTTTTTGTAAATGTGAAAATTTGCTATCGTAATGTTAGCAACACCTCCGCGTGCGGTGCACGGGGGATTATGGTCACTAGGTACAGGAGGTGAGGCTCATTAACCGAAATTCTCAGCTTAAGCCATGTTTCAGTCAGGCCATCCATCAACGATATGATCAGGTATTAGTTCATTGACTATGACTGCCTTTGAAGTGAGGGATCTGAACACTTAAGATAACCCTATTTTGAGATGTGAGGTATCACGATCTCTTCAATGATGGCAGGGATGGAGGCGTTTGTATGTCTCTATAAGCTTGGCACATCTAGCCACTGGGTTTTTGCCCATTCTTCAAGGCAACTGCTCCAGCTCCTTCAGTTGGATGGGTTCGCGCTGGTGTTACCAGCAATCTTTAAGTCATACCACGATTCTCAATTGGATTGAGGTCTGGGATTTGACTAGGCCATTCAGACATTTAATGTTTCCCTTAAACCACTCGTGTGTTGCTTTGCAGTATGCTTAGGGTCATTGTTCTGCTGGAAGGTGCACTCTGTCCCAGTCTCTCAAATATCTGGAAGACTTGAACAGGTTTCCCTCAAGAATTTCCTGTATTTTAGCAACATCATCTTCCTTCAATGTTTTTTATTTAATTTAAAAAAAGTTTTTTAAATTTTCCCCCTTTCTCCCCAATTTTCGTGGTATCAATCGCTATGTAATTACTATCTTGTCTCATCGCTACAAACTCCCGTTACGGGGCTCGGGAGAAGACGAAGGTCGAAAGCATGCGTCCTCCGAAGCACAACCCAACCAGCGGCACGTGCTTCTTAACACAGCGCGCCTCCAACCGGAAGCCAGCGCACCTATGTGTCGGAGGAAACACGTGCACCTGGCCCTCGGTTACTGCCCCCGACACTAGGACGTCTCTGAGAGCGGCGATGGGACAAGGTTTAATTTTTTTTTTTTTTCCCACGGCAAACCCTCCCTAACCTGGACGACGCTAGGCCAATTGTGCGTCGCCCCACGGACCTCCCGGTCGCGGCCGCATGCGACAGAGCCTGGGCGCGAACCCAGAGTCTCTGGTGGCGGAGCTAGCACTGCGATGCAGTGCCCTAGACCACTGCGCCACCCGGGAGGCCCCCATTCCTTCAATTCTGACCAGTTTCCCAGTCCCTGCTGATGAAAAACATCCCCACAGCGTGATGCTGCCACCACCATGCTTGGTGTTCTCTGATCGATGAGAGGTGTTGGATTAGCGCCAGACATTTTTCTTCATGGCCAAAAAGCTCAATTTTAGTCTCCTCTGACCAGAGTACCTTCTTCCATATGTTTGGGGAATCTCTCACATGCCTTTTGGCGAACACCAAACGCGTTTGCTTATTTTTATCTTTAAGCAATGGCTTTTTTTCTGGCCACTTCCGTAAAGCCCAGCTCTGTGGAGTGTACGGCTTAAAGTGGTCCTATGGACAGATAGTCCTATCTCCGCTGTGGAGCTTTGCAGCTCCTTCAGGGTTATCTTTGGTCTCTGGGGCCTTTCAGAACATGTGTATATATACTGAGATCATGTGACGTATCATGTGACACTTAGATTGCACACAGGTGMACTTTATTTAACTAATTTTGTGACTTCTGAAGGTAATTGGTTGCACCAGATCTTATTTAGGGGCTTCATAGCAAAGGGGTGAATACATATGCACTCACCACTTTTCCGTTTTTTTTGTTGTTGAATATTTTGAAACATTTCACTTCACCAATTTGGACTATTTTGTGTTCGTCCATTACATGAAATCCAAATAAAAATCCATTCAAATTACAGGTTGTAATGCAACAAAATAGGAAAAACGCCAAGGGGGATGAATACTTTTGAAAGGCACTGTAGTAGTTTCCTTGTTTTTCAAGATATAAATAACAACGCGGTTCATCTTAGGAACATCTGTGATAGCGATGACAAGTTTCAAGTTGATAGGCCACTGTGGAGTGGATTTAGAGGGGTTTAAATGGACATGTAAAATCAGCTTTTTTGATTGGTCAATAACTCATCCATTCTTTGACCAATCCCTTAGCTAAGTTAAGACATGTACCATGGGTCTACATTCTAAATGTGGTGTAATTTGGTCCCATGGAACATTCAAATAATTTTTTGCATATTTTATCATATTAGCGGATGTGCTAATATGCATCTAATCAAATCAAATTATATTGGTCACATACACATGGTTAGCATATGTTAATGCGAGTGTCGCGAAAGGCTTGTGCTTCTGGTTCTGACAGTGCAGTAATATCTAACAAGTAATCTAACAATTCCCCAACAACTACCTAATACACACAAATCTAAAAGGGGTGAATGAGAATATGTACATCAAAATATATGGATTAGCGATGGGCGACCGGCATAGGCAAGGTGCAACTAGATGGTATAAAATACAGTATATACATATGATATGAGTAATGTAAGCTATGTAAACATTATTAAAGTGGCATTATTTAAAGTGGCATGGTTTAAAGTGACTAGTAATCCATTTGTTAAAGTGGCCAGTGATTGGGTCTCCATGTAGGCAGCAGCCTCTCTGAGTTAGTGATTGCTGTTTAGCAGTCTAATGGCCTTGAGATAGAAGCTATTCTTCAGTCTCTCGGTTCCAGCTTTGATGCATCTGTTCTGACCTCGCCTTCTGGAAGGTAGCGGTGTGAACAGGCAGTGGCTCTGGTGGTAGTTGTCTTTGATGATCTTTTTTGCCTTTTTGCTTTCCTGTGACATCGGGTGCTGTAGGTGTCATGAAGGGCAGGTAGTTTGCCCCCTGTAATGCGTTGTGCAGACCGCACSACCCTCTGGAGAGCCTTGCGGTTGAGGGCAGAGCAGTTGCCGTACCAGGCTGTGATACAGCCCGACAGGATGCTCTCGATTGTGGATCTGTAGAAGTTAGTCAGGGTTTTGAGTGACAAGCCAAATTTATTCAGCCTCCTGAGGTTGAAGAGGCGCTGTTGCGCCTTCTTCACCACACTGTCTGTGTGGGTGGACCATTTCAGTTTGTCGTTTGTTGTGTATGCCGAGTAACTTAAAACTTTCCACTTTCTCCACTGCTGTCCCGTCGATGTGGATAGGGGGGTGTTCCCTCTGCTGTTTCATGAAATCCCTTTGTTCATCATCTCCTTTGTTTTGTTGATGTTGAGTGAGAGGTTGTTTTCCTGACACCACACTCCAAGTGCTCTCACCTTCTCCCTGTAGGCTGACTCGTCGTTGTTGGTAATCAAGCCCACTACTGTTGGGTCGTCTGCAAACTTAATGATTGAGTTGGAGGTGTGCATGGCCACACATTCGTGGGTGAACAGGGAGTACAGGAGTGGGCTGAGCACGCACCCTTGTGGGGCCCCAGTGTTGAGGGTCAGCAAGGTGGAGATGTTGTTTCCTACATTRACCACCTGGGGGTGGCCCATCAGAAAGTCCAGGACCCAATTGCACAGGGCAGGGTTGAGGCCAGGGACCTCCAGCTTGATGATGAGCTTGGAGGGTACTATGGTGTTGAATGCTGAGCTGTAGTCAATGAACAGCATTCTTACATAGGTATTCCTCTTGAGGCAATTTCCTCTAGACCAAATTTGGAGTGAATCTGACTTTTAGTCCATGAGAAAATGTTATATGGTTATTTTAAGCATTAGCATTACATAGTTAAAAAAGGGAATTGTTAATCGTTAATTTTTAAAGTTATTGATGCCAAACTTAACATGGTCTAAAAAGATYATGTCTTTGATGGCCCTAAAAAGCTTCAAGTTGATAGACCATGGTGAAGTGGACTTACAAAGGATTTAAATGGACATCAATATCAATCAATCAATCGAATGTATTTATAAAGCCCTTTTTACATCAGCCGATGTCACAAAGTGCTATACAGAAACCCAGCCTAAAACCCCAAACAGCAAGCAATGCAGATGTAGAAGCACGGTGGCTAGGAAAAACTTCCTAGAAAGGCAGGAACCTAGGAAGAAACCTAGAGAGGAACCAGGCTCTGAGGGGTGGCCAGTCCTCTTCTGGCTGTGCCGGGTGGAGATTATAACAGTACATGGCCAAGATGTTCAAACGTTCATACATGACCAGCAGTGTCAAATAATTATAATCACAATGGTCATAGAGGGTGCAACAGGTCAGCACCTCAGGAGTAAATGTCAGTTGGCTTTTCATAGCCGATCATTCAGAGTTAGACAGCAGGTGCGGTAGAGAGAGAGAGTCGAAAACAGCAGGTCCGGGACATGGTAGCACGTCCGGTGAACAGGTCAGGGTCCCATAGCCGCAGGCAGAACAGTTGAAACTGGAGCAGCAGCACGGCCAGGTGGACTGGGGACAACGAGGAGTCCTTAGGCCAGGTAGTCCTGAGGCATGGTCCTAGGGCTCAGGTCCTCCAAGAGAAGGGAGAAAGAGAGAGAGAGAATTAGAGGGAGCATACTTAAATTCACACAGGACACCGGATAAGACAGGAGAAATACTCCAGATATAACAGACTGACCCTAGCGCCCKGACACATAAWCTATTACAGCATAAATACTGGAGGCTGAGACAGGAGGGGTCGGGAGACACTGTGGCCCTGTCCGACAATACGTCCGGACAGGGCCAACCAGGCAGGATATAATCCCACCTACTTTTCCAAAGCACAGCCCCCACACCACTAGAGGGATATCTTCAAACCACCAACTTACTACCCTTAGACAAGGCCGAGTATAGTCCACGAAGATCTCCTCCACGGCATGATCCAGAGGGGGCACCAACCCAGACAGGAAGATCACGTCAGTGACTCAACCCACTCAAGTGACGCACCCTTCCTAGGGATGGCATGGAAGAGCACCAGTAAGCCAGTGACTCAGCCCCCATAATAGGGTTAGAGGCAGAGAATCCCAGTGGATTGAGGGGAACCGGCCAGTCAGAGACATCAAGGGCGGTTTGTCGCTCCAGTGTATAACTCAGCCATCTCTTACCCAATCACTTAGCTTTTCTCAAACTTAAGATATGTACCATGGGTCTACATACCGAAGCTAGTGTTATTTGGACTCGTGGTTCATGAAAATACGTTTTTCAAAGGTTTTCCAAAATGTCCAAGATGGAGGAAAATCTATCCTAATGAACCTTGTGTGTCCTTGAGGCAAATTTGTTCAGTATGAGGAAAGACACCTACATACAAAGTTTCAAGTCTTTAAGTTTTTAGGTCAAACAGGGAGGTGGATATGAGGGTGAGACTGCTTGTAACAACGCCACCTATAGGACAATTGGTGCCATTCGTTTTGACCAAATTACTCATGGCTTCTGGTTTCTGTGTGCCAAATTAGAAAAGTTATTGAGCTTTTTGACTATGTCAAAAGGGGAAAAAATATCGAAGAATAACTACAGGTTTCACAGCTTAGCTGTGAGCCCATAATTAAAAGGTGAATTAAAGACAGAAAAACATATTACACACACCAATATATCAAGTGTAGAGCTGAGCATACTTTTTTAGTGTGATACATTTTTAACAATAAAGTCAATGGTATATAGGCCTAATAAGACCATATATTTCTGCAAGTATAGTTGCCGTCATAAAGTCTGGTGCCGCTGCAGGCGAGAGCAATTAAGCCTGTTTTAATAACCCCCATGTTATTTATTCTTTTAGCACATTTATGCCGCCACAATAATTTCGGAGAATGTTAGATTATGCAAATACAAATAACGCAAAGAGATACAAATGCATTTAGATCTGAACCAGGGTTGCAATTACAGCATAGCACCACGGCTCCATGAATTACATTGATAAGGGAAAGCTTGACACAGAGACACAGAAGGGGACACAGCAGGCCTTTGTGTTTTTATTCTCTGTTTCACTGTGACACTGTTTGTCTTCTTTATTACTCCTATGTCTACCTGTCAGGTCTTCTCCTGGGGGTTCTCAGAGACTTGGATCAAGTGTGATTGATGATAGAACAGTGGCTTGGTTTTCATTACGAGACCGAGAGGTGGATGAAGTATTTTCAGGAGACCTGCCATTGAGGACGTGAGGTCAAGTCCACTCAAACTACAGCGCTAGAGAGTAAAGGAGAGAGGCCTCATAAAAATATTTGGCTGAATTGAACAGTAATAATTGATAATAACCATTGATAACTTATTTAATTAAATCATAATAATTCTAACTAATTACTCACTTAATAGCACTGAGTAACACTCAGAAAAAATGCATTCTAAGACAATCGACTTCTACTTATCTGTAGTAACCAGCTACTGATTTGGTTGAGAGTGCTTGGTTTTTGCAGTAGCACTTGGCAACCTTCCAGTATGTCATATCCTCTCCTCTCACACTCCCACAGTGGTTGATTCCCAGTTTCTGGGCCTGTGTTATTCTCTTCATGGCTCGGTTGTGGGGGATATATCTCTGTTCCTGGTCCAGGTTCGCCGCCATGTCTCCTGGCTGTGGTCACGGCTGTGCGCACCACACCGCCAATAGCAAGGGCCTTTACTACACCTCCAATATTTCAGGTGGTATGAGACACACAGAACTCTGAGCCATCCATCACAGCAGGCTGGATGTTTTCTCCATTCCCCTGGATGATCAAATGCACTATAAACACTTGGTAAGACTTAAGTGTAGAAATCCTTAGAAATTAAACAGCACCAACAACAGTATGCTGTTAAGACAAACGTCTTGGTACTTTGACTATTGTACCTTTGTTGCCTCAAAACTTGACACTGTGTTGCTGTGAAAACATACAGTGTATTATATCTGTGACAAATTTGTAACGTATTTCCGTGACACATTGGTGCGCGTTGAAATGTCTCCAAACATGATAGTGTAGATATACAGTATGTTCCAGGGTAGATGTGTTTAACAGAAACCTCATTTAAATCACACAGATCACATGTTTCACCTGCTTTCACCTCTCATTGGTTTTCTGAACACACAAGTCAGTCACTGTGGAACGTAGGGAGTATGTAATCATCACTAGGCATGTGTACATGTGTAAACCTGTTAAGGCCAGTTGTCATGTGTATGTGCATGTTCATACATTCATTGTAAAGTGTGTGTGTGTGTGTGTGTGTGTGTGTGTGTGTGTGTGTGTGTTGTGTGTGTGTGTGTGTGTGTGTGTGTGTGTGTGTGTGTGTGTTGTGTGTGTGTTTGTCTGTGATGTGTTATCTGTTCCCTTATCATAAGGCTTGAGTGTGAGAGCATCAGAATTTCACCAAAACCGAGATAAAAAGACAACAAGATTATTTTAGAGTTCAAACAAACAAAACAAAAGGAAATGAACATGATTCTAAGACTGAAGGTTAAAAACTGGTTGGCATTGACATGTCTTTTCTTCACCAACACTTTTATTGCTGCTGAGTAATGTGAGCTGGGAGTATTTTTGTTTGCTTGTCTATACCCCATTATTGTATTTCATTTATGATCATTTGGAGTAAAGTAAAATTCCCTTTATATAACCAGAAAACAATATTGTGACTGAAGCAATCAAAAAACAGAGTCTCTAGAGTCTCACCAAAGCAGTCTCCGAATTATCATAAATAAAATACAACTGGTATATATTCAACTCACTGATGATGTGTTGAAATGCCTTGTGGTATTTCAGGGGGGAAATGATATAACACTGTATTGTGTTGTGTATTAAATATTGTGTCATTCTAAAGGGTGTGGTCTGGTGTGCTCATCCAGTCATGCATTGTTTACACATCATGCTTGAAAACAATGGTTCACATAGCCATGAGCCTGCATCTCAGTCTGGGAAATGAAACAAGCCCATTGAAGTGCACCATGTGATGTCAAACAAAGAAGTAACTATCAAAATCTCATGAATATCTTCACAGGAAAAAAAAGCCTGCCAATATTTGCTGTTATTTAGCTAGTCTTGAGGCTACTGTACATATGAAGTACCTGTAACCTTAATACCAATGTAGTACTATTGATTTCATGTTCAAAAAATCTGATTGAAAAGTCAAACGTGATCCTAAATGTGCTTGCTGACTAGCTGTGAATTAATTAGATTCATGACCACCATGTATTTTCCTAGCAAGGAAAATAGCTTTTTTTAATGAGCCAGGCCAAGCTACAGCCCTCTGGAACGCTATATATCTAGTCCTGGTTATCAAAAGGGATGTTTGAAGAGTGTGTTTATGTTTCTTTCCCTTCTATTTCACGTATCCCGAGGCCTGGCCTGTTGGCCGTGAGCACCTTTAACACATTCACTTTGTTGTCTACTTGGCTTTTCTCTTTCTTTCCCCCGCTCTCTCCATTTCAAACCTTGTCTTGATTCGTCAGTCTTCTATCACCTTCCAGTCATGTTTCCTCTGTGTGTAGGCAGGTAACCTAGCGGTTAAGAGCGTTGGGCCAGTAACCGAAAGGTTGCTGGTTTGAATCCCTGAGACGACTAAGTCAGAAATCTGCCGATGCGCCCTTGAGCAAGGCAATTAACCCTAGTTGCTCTGAATAAGAGCATTTTCTAAATGACAAAAATGTCAAGTGTGTTTCAGAGAGAGCACATTGGGGTTATTTGGTAAGTGTTGACACTTGAATTTGGCACCTTCCAAAGGCAGCCCACCCTCCCTTTGCAGGGAGATGTAAAAGCAGCCTTTGATTTCAGCTGTTTACATGGCAGCCAGGCCTGCTTCGCAATCCCTCACCGAAGAGTCAGTGCGTCTCATTGGGGAAGAGCTGAGGGTCAAGTATGATAAGCCTTTCGTCTGACAGACTTACAGACTCGCGTACTATGGTGTGTAATTACAAGCCCACAACAAATACAATCATGTTACGTTTCCTCTCTTCTTACATCTCTCTATCGTGTCATTGATCAGACTGACTTGACACCCAAGATGGCATGGAGGCAGCAAATTGCCAGCAGTCACACTCAAGTCTGCCTAAAGGGACCAATACATGGAGATCAGTACTTCCTATGAATTAATGGGAAAGTACAGCAAATTGCTACTGTTGATTGATTGTTATGCTACAGTAACCATGGATTTCAAGATGTGATACCTAATTAATCTACAACTCATATTTCCAGTTCAATTCAAGTCCCTATAGTGTCTGCAGAAGGCTTCTACTGAGTTATTACAAGTAGCCTACCCTGTCCAATCACCAAACAGCTCACTTTGCAACTGTGAAGAATTACCTTTCCTTTTCATGAGACATCTATAATCCCTCCCTCCGGTAAACCGGGTGAGTATAGTGGCACCAGTGTACCACTTTCTATGAATTATAGTGATAAGTGGCACTGTCATTGTGAATGGGTCTCAAAAGCTATGCAATTTTTTAATTAATGCATTTCATGGATCTCGTCTATACATATTCATCCGATTCAAGTTAATCAACAATTTAATGCAACACAAATTCAACTGGATACACTTTCTGTTCCGTTTGGATAGAAAAAGACGCATGAAAACGAAGCAGCTGTAGCACTTTGCCAACATTAGGGGGAGCCTGCTGTCGGTCTCAGAGCCTGCCGAGCAGCCAAATCTCTCCGAGAGGAGCCGTTTGAATAGGTGACAATGCTGACGTCATGGACTTTCACTCCACTCACGGAGAAACAAAGTATCCGCAAGAGTGAAGGGGTGAGAATGGAGCCCGTGAATCCACAGGAATAATAAGCGTCTCAAACTGCTTTAAAACTTGAACAACTCTATAAACAAACATGGATACATTTAGACTTCGCTTCATACTACTCTACTCTTCAATTCTAAGCGTCGGGGCTCAATTCACGACAGGTAAGGATCTTTAAACCTTTCTGTGAGAGAGACTGTACGAGCCGAGCGTAGAGGAAAGTTGGTGGTGAATGTTTTTAGTTGGAGTAATTTAAATGAAGGTGTGGACTGTTGCATTTCGTTGTTCCGGAAAAACTTGATACAAAAGCAGAATTAGCCTATGTCTTTTCCAAGTCTGATAGCCTAATGTTTGTGAGATTGTTCCGAATCATTGCTCCAAAATCGGGTCCGATTTCTCCCGTGGCTTTTCTGTAGGTATAGCGAGCAAGTTACCATTCAGAATATACGGTTACGTCCCAAAATGTTGCCACCTAGAACGAAAGTATTTGAGTCTGTCCTGACGTCGCTGCATGCACCCATAGACTATGTCGCCAATTTGAAAAAAGTTATCGGATCCATGATTTCTGCATGATCACAACATTGAAATGGACAATTTGATCATAACAGGCAAATATAGCAGTAAATAGATTGTTGTAATTTCGCATTATGTTGCATACTGTAGCCCAATGAAGATGTTGTGCAAACCTGAAGTCATTGAATTAACACCAACTTGCCATTTAGGAACTTTACGCCAAGAATAGGCTGACTAATGGTGAGACTGAAAGTAGGAGCCTGCTGTCTCTAACTGTTACCTTAAATATGGCATGATATGGTTGTACAGTAGGCCTAATTAACAACTTTTTGGACACGAGAAAGACTGGTCCTTATACGAATAGGCTACAATGACTCAACTACCGGTATATAATCTATGAAAGCCTAATTCTTCCTTATTACATGGAACCAAAGGTAAAAGTCAGTTTGTTTAGAAACATGAATGAATACAATMCAACATTGTGATTACAGATTAAAGCTTTTGCCCTTTTGAACTTTCGCAGTGACCTTTAAGTAAACAAGCAGATCTTGGAACCATACAATAAAGCGTCACAAAGTTACTCTCAGGGTAAAAAAATATATACTTTTTTAGTATGTCTCAACTCTTGAGGGTCCAATGTGTTTCACCTTCAGTTGCAACATTTTCATCTAAATTGACAAAACTGTAGTTCTTCATAAAGATWWAAAAAAWAKAAAAAARAAAAAKAAWTTTAATGGCTAAATCACTKATTTAAACGGCTTATATATTTTTGTAACCTAATGTTTAGACTCTACTAGACTATGTGGAATAGTAAAACATATTATTAGCTTTTTCTGTTGTGTAAATGAAATCCAATACATCTCATACTGTGTCCCAGGGGACTTGCAAAACAGCAGGGGGGGGTCCTGTTTTCTATAAACCATTCAAAATGTTAATTCTAAAGAAACCTGATAAATGCTGTTTGTCATGTAAATAGATGTTCATTCCATTTATTCATTCCCAATCATTTAAGATTGATGTTTAATGTATCTTTTATATTTGTATTGCAATCCATATGATCTCTTTTGAAGCAATTTCCCCATTTTTGGAATTCTTATTGAGAATCTGATGTGTTCAGATATAGTGGGGTCCGAAATGATTGACACCCTTGATAAAGATGAGCAATAATGACTGGATAAAATAAGTAATTCAAATACTGAGCTATATTGCATGGTCCAAAAAATTGGGAAATTATATAATTTGATACTAATACAATTGCTCAGAGAAAGAGATTTTGTTTAACAAGTAATACATTATTTTCACAAAAAGGTAGGGGTCAGAATTATTTACACCCCTAAAGATTCTTATAAATAAAGTAGTCAAAAGTTTAGTATTTGGTCCCATACTCCTAGCATGTAATGACTACATCAAGCTTGTCTCTCTGCTAGGGCTGATCCCATTTAGATTGTTTGGTTGATATATTTTTTAGTCGAGCTGTGGCAACAAAAAAAAAATGTATGGCACATGTCTTGATTGACGCCTGTCTCAGTGGACTAATCCATTGCGGAGGCCGTGGGGGTGGCACACCAGTATCACCAGTAGTACATTTACTGTTATTTCCCATCATTTCTAATCTACAATGTTTGTTTGGTTACGGTAATTTCTGTTAATATATTATTATTACAGTCTTACTGTTGTGATTGTAGGAGTGGAAACATTGTTTGCATAGCGCACAACCTATGCTACACTTGTGAGAAACAAGTTTTGGTTTATTTCATTCCATTTACGAGTTSTCAATTTATTCATTGTGTTTTCTTTGGAGCGCTCCTGTCAATGTTGAGTAAGGACGTGCACCTGATTACGCATATAAGTAGGACTAGGCTACCTGGTCTTTTTCCATTTGGCACTCCAAATGAAAAAAGTTGCCGGCCACTAGTGTAGCCTATTACTGACAACTTSGGGAGCGTAATGGCAGAATCTACGAAGGCATAGCGGCGGGAGGAGGAGGTTCAGGAACAGGTTTTTTTTTAATGGAAAAGTTTTCTTGATCTCTGGCTCCCTCTTGAGTCATTTGTGTGTCTTAATTATTTAATCACAGTGTGCTTAAAGCATCAGACAAGCTCAGTAGCCTACATATAATTGATTTTATTAAAACACAAAGGGTGTGTCTAAAATCAGCATACAATATAGTTCAGCTTTTGAATTATTTATTTTAAAGTCATTATTGCTCACCTTTATCAAGGGTGTCAATAATTTCAGACCCCACTGTATGTAGTCAGATATGTAGCCCATAATTGTTACTTTAGCCTCTGCCTCTATAACCTTTTGGCCTTAGTCTCTTTTTTTATTTGCTGATTAACTAAGGGCCTCCATAAGTCTTTGCTCTTCAAAGCGCACACACACACACACACATGTTCTCACATATCTGTTTGAGTGTAACCTGCATCATCAGATTAATTCACCACTGGTTGGGGGTTGGAAATAGAAAATACAGCTGTCTATATAATTGCAGATGAATTCATCAGAAAGTCTTAACCATGGATTAATTACATTAGAGTAATCAAAAACACACAATGACAAAAGGCAAATTACACATTTTCGAGATTGATTCGTAAATGATGTGATTATGCTGGCGGTATTATGGAAATGAACTGGAAGATCACTTTACATAAATGTACAATGTCAATTTCATAAAGCAATGCTGCTCTGCGATGGAAATATACAAATCGGTGTGCTAATCCACTTATGATTTATTTTCTGTTGCTTGCATCTGGCCGCAGCGCAAATGGGACAACCGGTGAAGGGTGAGTTACTAAGCTGTGCTATCATTCGACAGGAGCCCCTGTCCTGATTAATTGTGACCTGATGACTCCTGGCTGTTGGACTATGCCACCTTGAATGCTCAATATGGTCTCTGTGCAGATGTGTCACTGCATCTCCCTGTTAATG
The DNA here is from genome assembly GCF_002910315.2 of Salvelinus sp. IW2-2015. Classification (NCBI taxonomy): domain Eukaryota; kingdom Metazoa; phylum Chordata; class Actinopteri; order Salmoniformes; family Salmonidae; genus Salvelinus; species Salvelinus sp. IW2-2015. The sequence continues at coordinate 10,877,375 of NC_036854.1, read as the reverse complement.
GCTCTCTCTTCGGGAATGGCTAGTGACGCTCTCACATGATCTGGGACAATAAACCACAGCATATAAAGGTTTACGCGATAATTTTTCGTATATAAAACAAACCATTTTCAAAACTTTTGCGGGCTACAGATCATGTGAGGTTAGCCAAATACCACACATTAATTTGGTTGTGACGTCCGTGGGCGATAACGTGAAATAACAGCCGTTGTTGCAGGTAAGCAACACGGTTTCCTTCATTACATGCATGGAATAAATGGATTCTTTTTAAACGACATTCATCTGCAGTTACCCTTTAGTGTTTGCTTTGTAAAATCACTGTGGTTGCCTAAGTAATTACAGAGAAGCAAACTCATTTAGTTGCCCACCTATCTGAGAATCAAGTGTGAATGACTCTCGGGAGAGATGGCCATTAACCAAAAGGTAGACACTGCAGGAGATGAACAGCTGTTACTGGGTGAGGTGTATTCAAAATGGACCCCTAATGAGAAGAACACTATTGATGCTTTCATATGGTGAGTCAGCACTAGAAATAACTGGCCTAACCTTACTCTTATTGGTTGTTCTGACAAACAATTCATCATAGCACTTGCATTTCCAGTACATTTGTATGTTTTGACTTTGATATGTTTGTGAATTTGGCACAGGAGAGTGAGTTCTTTTCTCAGTTTCTCCAAGGCCTAATGGGATATCCTTCACTACATCTCAGCCTCAGGTTTTTTATGCACGCAATTTTCCCCTAGAGTATGGTTAGTTACTGCATGCTTTGTCCATTGTCTACATCCTGGTCTGGTTTAACCACTTCTTTTAAAAAAGGCAACTTGGTGCCATAAACTACTATGTCCCCTCATTAAAACATAGGCCATGGTAGACAATGGTCTTGTCTAGTGTGTGAGGCAATACAGAGAGAAAGACCCCCCCCCCCCCCCCCCCTCTGCTATTCAATACCAATAAGACTCTTCTAAGAGGGGAAGTTGCTGACCACTCAGTGCAGCACTTGCAGTCTTATATCTTAGTTTTATTACAGGTTAGGTGACAGTGAGAGAAGTTGCTTATCTCAGCACCTGTGAGAGAATTGTATGTTTTTTATGCGTGGCCTCAACAAAATCTATTTGCAGCATGCAGCCACTTATTGTTCCCTTAGCTTTCTGAAGTTTTAGATTATGCATGGTGAATCAATACCTGACAGAATGTGTCAAGTGATTTTGCAACGGTATGGATTTTTAATTTGGTTTTCCTCAAAATCAGCAGCTTCCGTATTATTTCTCCCCTTTATTTATTTATTCAGAACTGCACCTGTAAGGATTTTGTCAGCATGTTACCCATCTGCCAGTTTTTCTCGGGATTACGAATGAATAAGCAAGTTTGTTCTTGTTATAAGCCCAACAGACATGTTAAACATAGGCCCACTGCCTTGAACAATCCATCCAATGACCCTTTTACCGTACAGTACTAAATGTCTGCAGTGTTTCCAAGGCCCTGTGCTCTTATTGTTTATTTGGCCCCGAGAGGTGCCCGCTCAGACAGATGTATTCTGAACTGGACTTAAAGGAGCATTTCATCCCTCTTCATGCTCACAGCAACACGGGCCATGGGCCTATTGTAACACGCAAGGCAACAAAAGCCTTGTGGAGTTACACTTGAAGCTCTGCATCGGAGGACAGTGTCGGTGTGTTTCTGCTCCCAGCATGCATCATGCTCCTGTCTGCTGGGTATTTGGGACAGGGAGAGATGCTCTGCAATTGTTCGTGTTCATTGCCCTGGTGAATGTCTCAGACCCCAGTTATCCCCAGTCTTTGTCATCACAGCATTTTGGAGATTAAAGCTGTAATGGTGTTTTTGGTGGTCTATTCTGATGCCTGCCCTTAAGCTTCTTTTGAAAGCTGACTGGACTTTTCCTAAGGGAGACTGGGAATGAAAAAAAAACGTCTGACGGATTAGATTTTTGGCCTTTTTTTTTGTTCTGGTTGGAGGGTTTAAGGAGATCGAAGTATCACTGCATTGACTCAATTAAGATGATCATACYTCATCATACATTCAACACCCTGTTCTGGGAAGTGCAGCTCCCATGTCCTTCATTTGACAGAAAAAAAACTCTCCATTACTGTTGTCACAATAGCAGAATTTTGACTTCGATACCAGGTTTAGTATCACAATTCTCGATACCAAAACGATACRACTGCAAAAAAAMAAGGCATATTTAATAGCAAAAGTCACAGAATGGCAATTGATCCAGACAGATAAATTCAGCTACTGCTCTGTTCAATTGTTGGGCAATATCATTACAGTTGCATTTATTTTTTTAATTTTTTTACATCTGAGACAGCCATGTATGCATTAATGAATTATACAATCAATTTGACTTGACTTTAATCAGTCTAACGACATAATGGTAATACTTAAAGTAAATCTCTATTAATAAAGTAAATCTCTATTAATAAACTGGGTAAAGATATAGCCTAAGCCTATCCACAATACAGGTGAATGCATATTCAATAGGAGTGTGTGCATGCATTGAGTTATTGAGCTTGTTTTGGCTGATGTCATGGGGCTACAGATTCRATTTGGGACTTATTTGATTGTACTGGTCAACAACATTTGCATAGAAGTAGCTTCTTCTATAAAAATGTGCACTGTCTTTTTTAACCAGTAAATACATCATTCACGAGGCAGTTAGTTTGCTGAGGCAATAGATAATCTTTGGGAGAGATGTGTGAGAGAGACTGAATAGTGCTCGCCAGCTTGTAGTCATAAACCTCGGAAATTAGTTACCTCTAATTCGAAAATGAATGGGAAAAGAATAGGGTTTTGCGACAAACGCCGAAAATAGGTCTGAGGTCGACACAGACAATATCAATCAGTAAACATGACCTTTATGAATTATGAAGCTTTTATATTTTTTCATAAATGCTTCAAAATTCACAAAAAGTGACGTTAGGTGATGAAGATTATCTCAATAAAATATATAAGATCTCCTAAGCCTGTGTTTAACTCAGTCCTTATTTTCTGCGTTTATCCAAAAACGCTACAAAAACTCCATTCATTTTAGGATTTGTCCAACGAACCATGGCGGAGTTAGTGCCTACAGAAAGACGACATTATGATTACTCTCTATAAGTGAATGAATTAAGCTTTTGGTGGCAATCAGCTTTGAAATCAGGATATTTAGTGTTATGGTTTGCATATTATCACAGAGTACCTGGGTAGTGAATTTATGTTAGCGTTAGCTGTCAGCTAGCAAGGAAAGTTAGCCTACAAAGCTGGACGCTACCGGTATCTTCTTCCATTGTAAAGTGTTCTTCAACATTTTCAACATTTCATTTTCTGTCGAATAATTGAAGTGTGTTAATTTCTGTGCGTCATGAGTGGGGATTTAATCATTGCTAGCCTGCACAATGTTACGTGGAGCAGGCGCGGTGCACTAAAATAAGGGGTCAGCTGCGCTGATCGACAGGCTTGATCAGTGAGAAACATATGACAGAAGTATCGAAAGTAACACAAATTCTAGTACCGAACCATTTTTCATGTTCTAATATAGTTTTGGTATAGGCCTACCATGCAACAGTACTCTCCATTGAGGTTGACTTCAATTCAACATGGTCTAAATTCTGTCAAATGGTTGCTTTGAACAAATTAGAAAATTCGAGGCCTGACCAAAATCCCCTGCGCAATGTTTGTGAGGGGGAACTTTAAATCACTTATCATGATTCTCTTTAGCTGCACATACTATCTCACGATTCCATCCACAGTTTTTATGCGCGTAAAGTCATATCGTATTTTTTTWAAATCACGACATCTGTGATGGAAGTTGATGGACCTTTCGGTACAATTTTCTAAATGTGACTCACCACTTGGATTCGGTCTTATGTAGCAAAATTTGAAATTGTGTTTTTTACATTGGATTAAAGTAGAGACAGAGCTACAAAATTATATATCATACACTGCATTTGAGGAACAATGGGAAAGTAATTCTGCTTTGAAACTTGATCAACTTGTAAACTCACTTTTGAGAAAACGGCCTTTGAATGTTTTGGTATCTAGTGAGCTCTTCTTTATCTACACCCATTCAGATTCGTTCACACCCTCTTAAGCTTTAGCCCCACCCATCTCGTTTCGCTCTCTGAGCGCACACTTCACGCTCTGCCCGATTATTTGTTTACCTATGGATAACATGAAAACAGCCTAACCAGCTCTGCTTGCAACAATTTCATTACACTTTTTTGCAGACGTTTACTGACACCGGCCATATTCAACAGGTGTTGTACACACTAATGTTAGCTAGTTAAACAACAATGAACACAGTGCCAACAATGCCACAGTGCTGGGAGGTAACCAACCAGGTTCAATGTTAGCTAGCTAACATTAGGCTCTAACTAGAACAGCAAACGGCACTGGGATACGAATAATAACGTCAGCTAGGGAGCCAGGCAGTTAACGTTAGCTAGCTAGCCGCCTGGTGTAGAGGTCCTGGATGACAGGCAGCTTAGTCCCAGTGATGTACTGGGACGTACGCACTACCCTCTGTAGTGCCTTGCGGTCGGAGGCCGAGCAGTTGCCGTACCAGGCAGTGATGCAACCAGTCAGGATGCTCTCGATGTTGCAGGTGTAGAACCTTTTGAGCATCTGAGGACCCATGCCAAATCTTTTTAGTTTCCTGAGGGGGAATAGGCTTTGTCGTGCCCTCTTGACTGTCTTGGTGTGTTTGGACTATTCTAGTTTGTTGGTGATGTGGACACCAAGGAACTTGAAGCTCTCGACCTGCTCCACTACAGCCCCATCGATGAGAATGGGGGCGTGCTCGGTCCTCCTTTTCCTGTAGTCCGCAATCATCTCCTTTATCTTGATTACATTGAAGGAGAGGTTGTTGTCCTGGCACCACCCGGCCATGTCTCTGACCTCCTCCCTATAGGCTGTCTCGTCGTTGTTGGTGATCAGGCCTACCATTGTTGTGTTGTCTGCAAACTAAATAATGGTGTTGGAGTCGTGCCTGGCCACGCAGTCGTGGGTGAACAGGGAGTACAGGTGGGGACTGAGCACGCACCCCTGAGGGGCTCCAGTGTTGAGGATCAGCGTGGCAGATGTGTTGCTACCTACCCTTCAGGAAGTCCAGGATCCAGTTGCAAAGGGAGGTGTTTAGTCCCAGGGTCCTTAGCTTAGTGATGAGCTTTGAGGGCACTATGGTGTTGAACACTGAACTATAGTCAATGAATAGCATTCTCATGTAGGTGTTCCTTTTGTCCAGGTGGGAAAGGGCAGTGTGGAGTGCAGTAGAGATTGCATCATCTGTGGATCTGTTTGGGCGGTATGCAAATTGGAGTGGGTCTAGGGTTTCTGGGATAATGGTGTTAATGTGAGCCATTACCAGCCTTTCAAAGCACTTCATGGCTACGGAAGTGAGTGCTACGGGTCTGTAGTCATTTAGGCAGGTTACCTTAGTGTTCTTGGGCACAGGGTCTATGGTGCCCAAGAMAATAAACAGCTTACTATGGTCAGGGCGTGACAAAGAGCTTCATGCTCCTTTCCAATAAATGTTGAGGGTCTTATTRTGGAGACATGATGATCGATGCTTGACTGGCGTTTGACAAATACAAATATTCTCGCTCTTATCCATAATAATCTCATAATGCAGACGAGCCTACCTGCTCTGTATCTGCAAGCTGTTGGCTAGAGCACGTGTCAATACCAGACTAGGCACATTTACTATTTAACTCAACAGTTGTTGTAACAAAACTATCGGTAGAGTTGAAAATGCGATAGAAACACATTGAACATTAGATTGTTATTCGGGTTCATGACAACTTCCAATCGGAAAAGCACATTTTGTGTGCCCAACATCACGCACGGATTTCTATCTGAAATAAGTCGTGGGAACACACCACTGGTAGGAAAATGTTTTCAATCCCTCATTGTGAAAAGCAACTAAGGTCTAAGAGGACAGAGGAAGTGGCAAACATCCTGCATATTGATCTGTGGCTCCCAATTGGCTAATGGCGCTCGGTGGAATGCGCAAACACGTACAGAACAGCCCGTCTATCATATTATCTTTATGCAGATTTTAGAATATTTGCATGTAAATCTGTCACAAATTAGATGTAAATCTAGCTATTGACAGGTTTCACAGACATGCTGGAGAAAAAAACTGTTCCACAGCCAGTGTCTGGTGATTTAAAATAGACTTTCAGCATGTCCTGCCTCATACTTTAACTTCGAATCACGACTCCAATATACAGGCAGCCAACGTATGGTCTAAAAGTTGGCATTCGGTGGCGAACAACAATATTCTTTGCAGATGACTAGTTGAATTAAACTGCTAATAGCTAAATTGGATGAGACCATATTTTTTTGTAGTGTGGAAAAGAATATATAACAATTGACTGTCATCAGATTTCTTTATAGACGATGAACTACKAAATATGACCTACAAGTTCAGTACCTCAGATAGCAAATGCTCATTCCAATTGAATGACATGCCGTGTGTAGGTCTGTCTGCTCCTCATGAATTACTTTCCGTGGATATGTCTGCAGTTTCTGTAGATATGTCTGCAGTTAATGGTCGAGTGTGTATGGTCGACATGTTGCTACAGCGTGGAGCTGTTGTGTGACTGACTCACAGTGAACTGCCCCATCACCACCATCATCGTCCTGTCTGTCTTCCAGGTCGAGTGGGTTTCTCCCCACGGGTGGTTTACCTCGTCATCATGTTTGTAGCAACCTGGATATCATGTGTTTTTAGCTGCTGTACACCTGCTTCTGAAAACCTCCCGAGGGCTGAAGTCTCAACATCATATTAAAGGGGAATTCTCACACAGGCACACGAGCTCAGGGCTGAAGTCTCAACATCATATTAAAGGGGAATTCTCACACAGGCACACGAGCTCAGGGCTGAAACGGATAAGAAAAGAAGACTGTTGCCTTTTCTGTCTGGGAGGCTTTATGTTTTCCTATCAATACATGTCTGTCTGGCACTATTGTCTGGATTGTTTGTACAATAGAAAAGTTAAGCGCAGAACAATCCTCATTTAGGTAGTTTTTGACGTAGCATTTGAAATGTTACAGTACTCCATGTTTATTTCCTCAATGTAAAATTGTATTCTTTTCAAGCCAAAAAATGCATAGCATTGCTTAATAAACTTAAGCTGTTTACTTTCCTGTGGAAGAGCAGACAACAAAGCTTAAAACGACACATGATCCTCATGATCACTCTTGTGTTATTTGTTGAATTTTAGTAGGGAGGCTTTCAAAAAGAGGATTTGCTTGTTAAGTCGGCACAAATGAATGTTAATGATATACATTTGATCATGTATATCATTAACCCCCCTCCCCCTCCCGTGGCCCTCCCACCTCCCCCCAGTCCGTTTTCTGCATTGAGGATAAGCAGATCCCCCTGCTGGTTGCAGAGACAACTGGGCTGTCGCCTACTGGTACATTAAAGGCACAAAGAGCCAAGTCCTCACGGCCCCACTCAACTTGGAATTTATTGCCCCTTACTCAAACAAAGGAGCAAATGATTTCTCAGGGCACCCCCAGCACTCTCCTTATCCAACACTTACCTATGGAGCATAGCCTAGATCATCACACTCATAGTGTATTCTGAAAGGTGTGTTTTAGGTACTTGTTCAAGGTTTTGACTCAAATTAAGGTATATGTTATGATACAGTAGGTTTTGGTGAATTATGTGCACAGTTTATTTCAGGTAAATTCCTAAAATGTTCTCGTCAGAAGCATTAAACTGGAGATGGAAAAATGTGCTTAGTGTAGATTAAGTTAAGCTAGTCTGCCTTTGTATGACAGACGTTGTCTTGGCAAGTTATGTCCATAAGAGATGTGCTTACTGTATGAATACCGGAGCCCGTGGGATGTTTCTGTCCTAGGCCTTTGTTTGGTTATTTTCCCATCCTGTGTGGTATACTTGACCATTCTCTAGAAAAGTAGTGCCCCCCCAGACTCCCCTCCCTGTGACTCTACTAAAAGGCCCCCAACTGACTCCAGTATTTATGGTCCACTCATGACTTTCCCCCACGTGGTTTAGGTTAACCACATCGCTGTGGGTTTGAACTGAAATTAACAGGGTCATTTGGGTAAAGTCAGTCATTTTGAAGTAAAGAACACTGTATATTTCTGGGCTAGACTAACCATTGCCCTGGAAACATGACAAGTTGATTGTAGGTACTCAAAAAGTAAAAAAAATAGAGGTATACCATATACACTACCAGTCAAAAGTCTGGACACACCTACTCATTCAAGYGTTTTTCTTTCTTTTTTACTATTGTCTACATTGTAGAATAGTAGTGAAGACATCAAAACTCTGAAATAACACATGGAATCATGTAGGAACCAAAAAAWGTGTTAAACAAATCAAAATATATTTTATATTTGAGATTCTTCAGTAGCCACCCTTTGCCTTGATGACAGCTTTGCACACTCTTGGCATTCTCTCAACCAGCTTCATGAGGTATTTACCTGGAATGCGTTTCAAATAACAGGTGTGCCTTGTTAAAAGTTCATTTGTGGAATTTCTTTCCTAAATGCGTTTGAGCCAATCAGTTGTGTTGTGACAAGGTAGGGGAGTTATACAAAAGATAGCCCTATTTGGTAAAAGACCAAGTCCATATTATGGCAAGAACAGCTCAAATAAGCAAAGAGAAACGACAGTCCATCATTACTTGGAGACARMAAGGTCAGTCAATGGGGAAAATTGTGCAGTCGCAAAAACCATSAAGCGCTATGATGAAACTGTCTCTCATGAGGACCGCCACAGGAAAGGAAGACCCAGAGTTACCTCTGCTGCAGAGGATAKGTTTATTAGAGTTACCAGCCTCAGAAATGGCAGCCCAAATAAATGCTTCACAGAGTTCAAGTAACAGTCACATCTCAACATCAACTGTTCAGAGACTGCGTGAATCAGGCCTTCATGGTAGAATTGCTGCAAAGAAGCGACTACTAAAGGACACCAATAAGAAGAAGAGACTTGCTTGGGCCAAGAAACACGACCAATGGACATTAGACCAGTGGAAATCTGCCCTTTGGTCTGAAGAGTCCAATTGTGAGATTTTTGGTTCCAACCGCCGTGTCTTTGTGAGACGCAGAGTAGGTGAACGGATGATCTCCGCATGTGTGGTTCCCATCGTGAAGCATGGAGGAGGAGGTGTGATGGTGTGGGGGTGCTTTGCTGGTGACACTGTCAGTGATTTATTTAGAGTTCAAGGCCAACTTAACCAGCATGGCTGCCACAGCATTCTGCAGCGATACGCCATCCCATCTGGTTTGCGCTTAGTAGGACTATCATTTTTGTTTTTCAACAGGACAATGACCCAYCACACCTCCAGGCTGTGTAAGAGCTATTTGACCAAGAAGGAGAGTGATGGAGTGCTGCATCAGATGACCTGACTTCCACAATCACCCAACCTCAACCCAATTGAGATGGTTTGGGATGAGTTGGACTGCATAGTGAAGGAAAAGCAGCCAACAAGTGCTCAGCATATGTGGGAACTCCTTCAAGACTGTTGGAAAAGCATTCCTCWTGAAGCTGGTTGAAAGAGTGCCAATGGTGTGCAAAACTCTCATCAATGCAAAGGGTGGCTACTTTGAAGAATCTAAAATCTAAAATAGATTTGGATTTTTTTAACACTTTTTTGGTTACTACATGATTCCATGTGTGTTATTTCATATATACATACATGCATGCATGCATAGATATATACAGTGCATTCGGAAAGTATTCAGACCCCTTGACTTTTTCCACATTTTGTTACGTTACAGCCTTTATCTAAAARGGATAAGATAKATAAAAATCCTCATCAATCTACACTCAATAAAAAACAGAAGTACCTTATTTACATAATTATTCAGACTCTTTGCTATGAGTCTCGAAATTGAGCTCAGATGCATCCTGTTTCCATTGATCATCCTTGAGATGTTTCTACAACTTGATTGGAGGCCACCTGTGGTAAATTCAATTGATTGGACATGATTTGGAAAGTCACACAACTGTCTATATAAGGTCCCACAGTTGACAGTGCACGTCAGAGCAAAACCCAAGCCATGAGGTCGAAGGAATTGTCCGTAGAGCTCTGAGACAGGATTGTGTCAAGGTACAGATCTGGGGAAGGTTACCAAAAATGTCTGCATCATTGAAGGTCCCCAAGAACACAGTGGTCTCCATCATTCTTAAATGGAAGAAGTTTGGAAKCACTCTGACTCTTCTTAGAGCTGGCTGTACTGGACAGAGTTCCACTGTGGAGATGGGAGAACCTTTCAGAAGGACAACCATCTCTGCAGCACTCCACCAATCAGGCCTTTATGGTAGAGTGGCCAGACAGAAMCCACTCCTCAGTAAAAGGAACATAACAGCCCGCTTGGAGTTTGCCAAAAGGCACCTAAAGGACTCTCAGACCATGAGAAACAAGATTCTCTAGTRTGATGAAACCAAGATTGAACTCTTTGGCCTGAATGCCAAGCGTCACGTCTGGAGGAATCCAGAATCCATCCCTACAGTGAAGCATGGTGGTGGCAGCATCATGCTGTGTTTTTTTTTCAGGGGCAGGGACTGGGAGACTAGTCAGGATTGAGGGAAAGATTAATGGAGCAAAACACAATCGAACATCTCTGGAAGGACCTGAAAGTAGCTGTGCAGCGACGCTCCCCATCCAACCTGACAGAGCTTGAGGGGATCTGCAGACAAGAATGGGAGAAACTCCCCGAACACAGGTGAGCCAAGCTTGTAGCGTCATACCCAAGAAGACTCGAGGCTGTAATCGCTGCCGATGGTGCGTCAACAAAGTACTGAGTAAAGGGTCTGAATTYTTATGTAAATATGGTATTTCAGTTTCTTCTTTTGAATAAATTTGCAAAAAATTCTTAAAACCTTTTTGCTTCGTCATTATGGGGTATTGAGATATGGGGTCTTCTGTGCGACCTGGAGTTTTAATTGGCAAAAAAAATTGTAGCACTTTAGAGCCATGAACAATGGGCTGAATTTGGAGCTGTCAGACGTGCCTTGGCTTCGAGACTCATTGGTATTCTTAATGGAGGTGCGGGTCCTGGGAGTTCATCCCTTGTTTGTCAGTGACATCATTTACAAGCTAAGAACTTTGATAGGGTCAAGTTATCCCAGCAGGTTAACATTATTTCATGGCAGCCAATCTCTAATGAAGAAATGTGCACATCTACGGCAGCCTAAAGATGAAGGTTAAATAGCTGTGATTCTACTGCTTGGGAAAAACCCAATCTGATTACCCAATCAGAATTCTGTCGCTTGTCTCTGTCACGCTTAATGCAATGTTTCAAAGGTAGCTCGTACTGTGTGTATTGATGATGGAATAAAAAATTACAATTTTACAGCTCTATTTGAAATACAAACCTGAAAGCAGCATGTTATTTCTAGCTCTCTTATTATGTTAATTCCTAAAAACCTTTTCCAATGGGTTGTTTCTACTCCATGGATAACATTGGACTGTTGTTTCTCCTACCCCTCCGAAAGGGTGACAACAGGCAACAGAGGAGTTGGGAATCAGAGAAGATAAAAGAGGAAACCAAATTTCATCCATATTGTTTCAATCAACCCGGTGATGGAACTCAATTGGGGTCTCAATAACTCAGTTGGCATCTCAACTTACTGTTGAGAGTTAGAATAGTCGAATACACYAGGTGCAATTTCGGAATTTGGTTYTGCATCAGCTAGCCAAGTGGCTAGGGCCGGCTCTGACTGCATGTTTGGTTATGGATGTGGGTACGCAGAACCACAACCACAGAGCCACTGCGTCCCCTCATGATGAGTCCATTAACATTGGCCCACATTTTACCTGCACTTTTTTAACCTTGGATCATCATTAGGAAAATCATTCACCATTCACTGATTTACCCTCCTCAGATTACTTTTACACTACATTAATCCGAAAATTGGCTTCTTCCTTTTCTCGTCYATCTTGAAGTTTGTTTGTTGCGTGTACTGTTTGTATTGTTTGTGCTGGTTTGATTTGTATCAAATACACAAATACCATGAAAAGTCCAAAGTGAACCGTTGCTTTTCTAATGTAATCTTGGGTTCTAAATGTTTACTTGTCACAGGTCTTTCAACTGACAACCACTATGCATGCTGGGCTTCTAAACATAACAAATGTAAGTGGTTGCAGCAGTGTACTTTGGCGGCAGACTAAACTCTTTCTCAGATCCTTTGCAAGTAGCTTGGTTTTGGACGGCACCTGGACCTGCCAGTTCCATGATCGTCTTGGGTCTTTGATGTGATCACACAGTTTAGTCATAGTCTCACCTCAGAACAGGACATGGGGCAAGACACAAGACCACAATTGTCTTCTCAGCGAATAAGATTAGGAGAAGTGATGGAGAATGATGATCTATCGTCTTCAGCTGAGGATCTTCACTCTGTAATCTGCTCCTCAATGCCCCTTTGTCCAAGCTTGGGAGCCCTCAGATTTCAGTGTTTTTCCCCCAATTGCCAAAACAGTCTTGGCCTCATGAAAGAGAGGGCTCTTTCCTGCTAAGAAAACACATTTGACCTGTATGAACATGCCAAGGCAAGTTGATTTAGGGGGAAGGGTGGTTTAAAACACCTCCCTGTTCCCTAGCCATGCAGTTTAGCAGGTCTTCCCAAAGTGTCTGTGTGCCTTCTTGGCTCCTGTTCACTTCTGTGTTTTGTGGGCCAGTTTCGCCCCATGTCAATCAAAGGAGCACAGCCTCATGAACACTAATCTCTCATTTGATAGAGAGGGGTTTGCGGGAAGGACTCCGTTGAACACTGACAAACGTTGAACCATTGGCAAGTTAAATGTTTTGTTTTGTGTGTAGAGTTAATGCTACTACTTATATTATTATTCTTACCAACTCATTTGCCCAAACGCTGTTCTTATGTGTGGGGGTTTTATCACAGGAAGGAAACATTGCTTCATTAATAGACCCCCCCCCATTAATTTACCCAAGTCTTTGTCATAGCAGGCTTGTTATGAGTAGTTTGTGCCATGTTGTTTACGGTGATGCATCTTGGCAGGTATTTAATTATAAGACTGTGGACTCCCAGTCCTGACAGGCTGTCTTAATGAGGATGCTGTCTGAACTGTGGGGATGATCCGGGGTGACAGAGTCTTCCAGCATGGAACCAGAATTCATGCAGGGAAGTCAGAGGTCCGTTCTCGCAGCCCCTGTGTCTGTGATCCGTCATCTCCGCCGTCAGAAACTCTGTCGATGGCGGTTAGCCCAGATCTCTTGATTGATTTCCCCTCCTTTTCTCCTGCTTGATGTATCACCAAATTGTTTTAACTAGTGTGATGGAGAAGGCCTTCTTGTCACCTTCCTGTAGGCGGAGGAAGTGGTAGACAGAGCTAAAACCTGACTTCCTCACATATTTCCAGGACTCTATTAATATTTGAGTGCCACCTTGGCTGCAATACGTTTTTACAATTATCTTTGTATTGTGACATTTGACCCCAAGGTGTTCCATTCTTTTTTTAACGGTTGCACACTGCGGGACACAGTTTGCTCAAAGAAATTGTTTTGGTGATTGCCAACACAGAACCAGAGACAAATTCCAGGGAGTGAGGATGGCACTTTTCAACACAACATAGCTTTTTGCTAAAGTGGTTCAGCTATTATAGACAGTGAAATGTCAATGTGGAAAAGAAAGTGATTTGAAGCATATTGAAATATCTCAAAAGAATGTCTGACTTTACTTTGGTCATTGTCAATGCGTTACCTTTACTAAAACATTACATTATATATGCTATGGCAAAGTAGGGCAATATAATTTAATTACAGTTGCAATTTCAAATCATGAAAAATTGCCTCGTAAAAAAGTATCAACAACGGGCTGTGTCACAGCCTGGTACAGCAACTCCACCACTGCTGACCACAAGGCTTTACAGAAGGTGGTACGCTTAGCCGAACACATCATTGGGTGCTCACTGCCTGTCCTCTAGGACACCTACAACACCAGGTGTCACAGGAAGGCCAAGAACATCCTCAAGGATCTCAGGCATCTGACCCACAGCCTGTTATCCCCGCTTCCATCACTCAGACGCAGGCAGTATAGTATCATGGGAAAAACTCTGACTGGCCAATAGCTTCTACTCCCATTAGGCTGCTGAATAGCACTAGGCAGCTACGTTGTCCCCCTGTCCCCCTGCTGCTCCCCTTATATATACCCCCCCCCCTAACGGGCACTTACCCTGTCCCCACCCCTCAATGTAAATCTATCATTTCTACAGTTGTAAATGTGTACATTGTTATTATTTTTTTATTTGATTTAGTGTGAGAATACTAGGCCCAGTGCAGTCAAAATGTGTTTTTCCCGTTTGTTTTGTATCATATTGCACAACAGCTGATGAAACTAACACTGTAAAAGTGTGAAAAAATGTGATCATTGTAATTTCCTGATAGTTGCTGGTTTAAAATACAACACCTTCTAATCATGTTTTGCTTGTTTTGTTTTGTACCTGTCCACTCAAGCTTAACATTGTTGTCATCTATCGCCTACCAGAGGGGTATCTTATGAAGCAGGTTTGAGGAGTTAGCGAGGTAACTTTGGTCAACTCGTAGTTCAACTCAGGATAACCGGTCATATGAAAGTGGCTCACCTTTTTAGCCAAGTAAATTTCTATGGCAACGAATTCTTCAGAACTAACGTGCTCCGAGGCAGGCAAACTCATGGCTAACTCCACTTACCCTGAATGAAATGAGCCGTGAGTTGAGCACCAATGAAATCAGATTCCCTCCCTCTTGCAAAGATTGCATCGTCATTTGAGGAAGACGACTGATTTTAAATATTTTATTTGTGTAAACATTTATATATATATATATATATACAGTTGAAGTCGGAAGTTTACATACACCTTATCCAAAAACATTTAAACTCCGTTTTTCACAATCCCTGACATTTAATCCTAGTAAAAATTCCCTGTCTTAGGTTAGTTAGGATCACAACTTTATTTTAAGAATGCGAAATGACAGAATAATAGTAGAGAGAATTATTTATTTCAGCTTTTATTTCTTTCATCACATTCCCAGTCGGTCAGAAGTTTTAATACAATCAATTAGTATTTTGTAGCATTGCCTTTAAATTGTTTAACTTGGGTCAAACGTTTTGGGTAGCCTTCCACAAGCTTCCCACAATAAGTTGGGTGAATTTTGGCCCATTCCTCCTGACAGAGCTGGGGTAACTGAGTCAGGTTTGTAGGCCTCCTTGCTCGTACACGCTTTTTCAGCTCTGCCCACAACATTTCTATAGGATTGAGGTCAGGGCTTTGTGATGGCCACTCCAATACCTTGACTTTGTTGTCCTTAACCTCTCTGGGATATGGTCCCAACTGGCCAACATCCAGTGAAAATGCAGAGCGCCAAATTCAAATAAATTACTATACAAATGTAACTTTGATGAAATCACACATTCAATATACCAAATTAAAGCTACACTTGTTGTGAATCCAGCCAATGTGTCAGACTTCAAAAATGCTTTACYGCGAAATCAAACGATGCTATTATCTGAGGATAGCACCCAAGCAAACAAACACAGACCATCATATTTCAACCCTCCAGGCGCGACACAAAACGCAGAAATAAATGTATAATTCATGCCTTACCTTTGACGAGCTTCTTCTGTTGGCACCCCAATATGTCCCATCACAAATGGTCKTTTTGTTCGATTAATTCCGTTGATATATATCCAAAATGTACATTTATTTGGCGCGTTTGATCCAGAAAAACACCAGTTCCAACTTGCGCAACGTGACTACAAAATATCTCAAAGTTACCTGTAAGCTTTGTCCAAACATTTCAAACTACTTTTGTAATACAACTTCAGGTATTTTTTAACYTAAATAATCYATAAAATTGAAGACGGGATATACTGTGTTCAATACCAGAGGAAAACAAAGTGGAGCGTGCTTTCAGGTCACYCGCCTCTAACAAAGAGTACACTTCCCTCTACCCTCATTGTGAACAGTGTTACTTCTTTATTTCTCAAAGGAAAAACCTCAACCAATTTCTAAAGACTGTTGACATCCAGTGGAAGCAATAGGAACTGCAAGAAGGGCCCTGAGAAATCTGGATTCCCAATGAAATATCATTGAAAAGAGAGTGAATGGTTTGTCCTCAAATAAGAACAAATAAGTTCTGTTATACTCACAAACATGATTCAAAGAGTTTTCGAAACTTCAGAGTGTTTTCTATCCAAATCACTAATAATATGCGTATCTTAGGTTCTGGGCCTGAGTAGCAGGCAGTTGAATTTGGACACGCTTTTCATCCGGACGTGAAAATACTGCCACCTATCCCAGAGAAGTTAAGCCATTTTGCCACAACTTTGGAAGTATGCTTGGGGTCATTGTCCATTTGGAAGACCCATTTGCGACCAAGCTTTAACTTCCTGACTAATGTCTTGAGATGTTGCTTCAATATATCCACATAATTTCCCTACCTCATAATGCCATCTATTTTGTGAAGTGCACCAGTCCCTCCTGCAGTACCTCCTGTGCTTCACGGTTCACGGGATGGTGTTCTTCGGCTTGCAAGCCTCCCCCTTTTTCCTCCAAACATTGCGACGGTCATTATGGCCAAACAGTTCTATTTTTGTTTCATCAGACCAGAGGACATTTCTCCAAAAAGTCGATATTTGTCCCCATGTGGCAGTTGCAAACCGTAGTCTGGCTTTTTTATGTGGGTTTTGGAGCAGTGGCTTCTTCCTTGCTGAAGCGGCCTTTCAGGTTATGTTGATATAGGACTCATTTTACTGTGATATAGATACTTTGTACCTGTTTTCCTCCAGGCATCTTCAAAAGGTCCTTTGCTGTTGTTCTGGGATTGATTTGCACTTTTCACAATCTCTAGGAGACAGAACACATCTTCTTCTTGAGCAGTATGATGGCTGCGTGGTCCCATGGTGTTTAAACTTGCATACTAATTGTTTGTACAGATGAACATGGTACCTTCAGGCATTTAAAAATTGCTCCCAAGGCTGAACAGACTTGTGGAGTTCTACACTTTTTTTTCTGAGGTCTTGGCTGATCTCTTTTGATTTTCCCATGATGTCAAGTTTGAAGGTAGGCCTTGAAATATATCCACAGGTACACCTCCAATTGACTCAAATGATGTCAATTAGCCAATCAGAAGCTTCTAAAGCCATGACACAATTTTCTGGAATTTTCAAAACTGTTTAAAGGCACAGTCAACTTAGTGTATGTAAACTTCTGACCCACTGGAATTGTGATACAGTGATTTATTTTTTGTAAACAATTGTTGGAAAAATGACTTGTGTCATGCACAAGAGATGTCCTAACCGCTTGCAAAACTATAGTTTGTTAACCTGTCTAGGACTGGCGATGTAGAGGTGAATCCAGGCCCTGCAGTGCCTAGCTCCACTCCTATTTCCCCAGGCGCTCTCTTTTGATGACTTCTGTAGCCGTAAAAGCCTTGGTTTCATGCATGTTAACATTAGAAGCCTCCTCCCTAAGTTTGTTTTAGTCACTGCTTTAGCACACTCTGCCAACCCGGATGTCTTAGCCGCATCTGGCTTAGGAAGACCACCAATAACTCTGAAATCTCCATCCCTAACTACAATATTTTCAGACAAGATAGAACGGCCAAAGGGGGCGGTGTTGCAATCTACTGCAGAGATAGCCTGCAGAGTTCTGTCCTACTATCCAGGTCTGTACCCAAACAATTTGAACTTCTACTTTTAAAAATCCACCTCTCTAAAAACAAATCAGGAGGCAGGAGACGGTGGAAAAGAGAGTTTCCTAGGGTTAGAGGCAGAAGCTTGAAATTTAGAGTGATAGAAAGTGGCTTTAGCAGTTGATACAGAGGAAGAGAAGGTAGAGAGGAGGGAGTGAAAGGATGATAGGAGAACTACCCTATGCCTTGACCTCTTTCTCCCCTCTCTCTCCAGATTAAATCCTGCGCTGCCGACCACCTGCCCGCTCGACCCCCATCRGCTCCTCCCTTCTCCAGGTCATCTCTGGAGACCTTTCCCATTCCTTATTTCCCTCATCAACACATCCCAAAATGGCCAGAGTCACTCCCCACCTCAAGAAACAAACACTCGACCCCTCTGTCACAAACTATAGACCGGTATCCCTTCTTTCTTTTCTTTCCAAAACACTTGAGCATTGTGTCTCTGATCAACTTTCTCTCCAGCTTTCTCAGAATTATCTTCTTGACCCTTACCAGTCAGGCTTCAAGACAGGTCACTCAACCAAGACTGCTCTCTGTGTCACGGAGGCTCTCCGCACTGCCAAAGCTACTCTCTCTCCTCTGTTCTCATCCTCTTAGATCTATTAGATCTGCCTTCAACACRGTGAACCATCAGATCCTCATCTCCACCCTTTTTGGGCTGGGCGTCTAAGGCTCTGCACACTCTTGAATTGCATCCTACCATGGAGGCCGCTCCTACCATGTGACATGGAGAGGATCTGTGTCTGCACCACTTACTCTCCCTACTGGTGTCACCCAGGGCTCGGTCCCCTCTTCTCTCTATACAKAGTCACTCGGCTCCGTCATATCCTCACACGGTCTCTCCTATCATTGCTATAGGGATGACACTCGACTACTTTTCTCCTTCCCCATTCTGACACCCAGGTGACGGCACCCATCTCTGCGTACCTGGCAGATATGTATCTCGGTTTGGATGTCGGCCCACCACCTCTAGCTCAACCTCGACAAGATGGAGCTGCTCTTCCTCCCGGGGAAGGTCTGCCCGCTCCAAGACCTTTCTATCATGGTTGACAACTCCATGCTCTCCCTTCCCAGAGTGCGAAGAACCTTGGCGTGAACCTGGACAACAACCTGTCYTTCTCTGCAAACATCAAAGCAGTGACTCGCTCCTGCAGGTTCATGCTCCACAACAACCGTAMAATAACTTATTCAGAAGGCCGCAGCCCCGCCTGTTGTTTAACCTTCTCAAGTTCTCCCATGCCACCATGCTCCTCTGCACACTCCACTGGCTTCCAATCAAAGCTCGCATCCACTACAAGATCATGGTTATTGCCTGCGGAGCAGCAGGAGTAACTGCCCTCCCTTCCGTCAGGCTATGCTCAAACCCTACACCCCACCCCTACAGGAGGGAAGCTCCTGTTTGAGCTATTTCAAGCTCTTCTCTTTCTTGACACCCCAATGGTGGAACCAGCTTCCCCCTGAAGCTAGGACAGCAGAGTCCCTGCCCATCTTCGGAAAACATCAAACCCTACCTGCCTTTCCTGAACTAACACTCGCTCTTGACTCTTTTCCCCCATACTAGCACTGACTTTGCTACTTTATTGAGTAAAACTGTACTTACTATGACTGAGAAGTGTGGTTGTCCCACCTAAGCGAAATGCACTAACTGCAAGTCACTCTGGACAAGAGCTTCTGCTAAATGACTAAAATGTAAATGGTGTTTCGGCTTACCTGGTGACATTATTTAATAGACCAATCACAAAAAGAGTTCCACACCTCTCTGCCAATAACAGATGGTTTTTAGTTTTCGCCTCCACAATCACACRACTCCCAAACAGTCCTAGTAATTTGTTCTGCTAAAAAGTAAATGTTGTTTATTTTTGACCATTTTGATGGAAAACTATTACAGTAAGGTACTTAATTGTTACCCAGGCATGATTTGATATTGATATAAAACAGCTGCATTGGGACTTTAATATTTATTTYATATGTAATTCTATGACTGTGAGGCCGAAGATCTCCCTGTTTCTGTGTGTATGCAGGCAGAGATGGTGTAGTGTCGCTTCAGTATACACAAGACACCCTTGTGTAAATCCCCCAGCCAACCAGTGTGGCCCTGAATTTAAAGGCTAATCTAATAGACAGTGATGACTCTGTGTAAGTGGAGGGTCTGCTAGTGTTTCTGCCTCTGCTGTGTATTCGCATATTTTGACAAGASGAAGCCCACAATGAATCTTAATTACCAGCAGTTTAACCTCTAATGTCCTGAAACATCCACAGAATCCACAAAATACCACACCTTGCTTCGTGAAAAACGACCAGTTGAATTGCTCTGTGACTGAAGAATATTTTGGGAGATGTAGATTTGCACTCAAAAAAAGACAAGCCCAAACCTCAAGTAATTTTGCAACTCAAGTGTTGTTTTTGTATATTTTCCCTAACATGTCGATAAAATAATATATACTGTATGTTTTTATAGCAACGATGTTCTAGACTTCCGTGTTGTACACTGAACCAAAATATAAACGCAACATGCAACCATTTCTAAGCTTTTACAGAGTTACAGTTCATATAAGGAAATCGGTCAATTGAAATAAATTCATTTGGCCCTAATCTATGGATTTCACATGACTGGGAATACGAATATACATCTGTCACAGATACCTTTAAATAAAAGGTAGGGCAGTGGATCAGAAAACCAGTCAGTATCTGGTGTGACCACTATTTGCCTCATGCAGCACGARACATCTCTTTCACATAGAGTTGGTCAGGCGGTGATTGAGGACTGTGGAATGTTGTCCCACTCCTTCAATGGCTATGTGAAGTTGCGGGAAATGGAACACGCTGTTGTACACGTCAATCCAGAGCATCCCAAACATGCTCAATGASTGAWWTGTCTAGTGAGTATGCAGGCCGTGAAAGATTTGGGACATTTCAGCTTCCAGAAATTGTGTACAGATCCTTGCGACCTGGGGCCGTGCATTATCATGCTGAAACACGAGGTGATGGCGGCGGATGAATGTCACGACAATGGGCCACAGGATCTGTTCAAGGTATCTCTGTGCATTCAAATAAAATACAATTGTGTTTGTTGTCCTTAGCTTATGCCTGCCCGTACCATAYCCCCACCACCACCATGGGACACTCTGTTCACAACTTTGACATCAGCAAACCGCTCACCCACACAACYKCATCTGTCCGGTACAGTTGAAATCAGGATTCATCCGTGAAGAACACACTTTTCCAGCATGTCAGTGGCCATCGAAAATGAGCATTTGCCCACTGAAGTCGATTACGACTCCGAACTGCAGTGAGGTCAAAACCCTGGTCAGGATGACGGTCACACAGATGAGCTTTACTGAGACTGTTTCTGACAGTTTGTGCAGAAATTCTTCATTTGTGCAAACCTACAGTTTCATCAGCTGCCTGGGTGGCTGGTTTCAGACAATCCCGCGGGTAAAGAAGCTGGATGTGGAGGTCCTGGACTGGCGTCGTGGTTACATGTGGTCTGCAGTTGTGAGGCTGGTTGGATGTACTGCCAAATTCCTAAAATGACGTTGGAGGTGGATATTGGTAGAGAAATTGACTTTCAATTATCTGGCAACAACTCTGGTGGACATTCCTGCAGTCAGCATGATAATTGCACTCCCTTAACTTGAGACATCTGTGGTGTGTTGTGCACCTTTTAGAGTGGCCTATTATTGTTCCCAGCACAAGGTGCACCTGTGTAATGATCATGCTGTTTAATCAGCTTCAGGTATTTGGATTATCTTGGCAAATGAGAGATTATCACTAACGGGGAGAGAAATAACCTTTGTGTGCATTTGACACTTCTGTGAAGCAGAAGCGTGACGTTAGAGATAGGCTTAATGATCGGGTAAATAGCCATAACTCCAGGTAACTGCCAAAATAAAGGAAATACTTGAGTAAATGAGGGATACAAAGTATACTGAAAGCAGGTGCTTTCACAAAGTTGTGTTTTTTGAGTTAATTAAGCAATTAACATCCCATCATGCTTAAGGTCATGCAAAAAAATAAAAAATAAAAAGTCCAGTTGCCCATTATCTTGGCTTCCATGGCTAGAAGATGAAATCTCAGTGACTTTTAAAGAGTGGTCTCAAATGAGCATAGGGGTTTTAAAGGGTGTGTGTGTCTGTCAGTCACCAGATCTCAACCCAATTGAACACTTATGGGAGATTCTGGAGCAGCACCTCAGACATCGTTTTCCACCACCATCAGCAAACACCAACTTATGGAATTTCTCGTTGCATAATGGATCCCTGCATCCCTCCAATAGACTTCCAGACACGTGTAGAATCTATGCTAGGGTGCATTGAAGCTGTTCTGGCAGCTTATGGTGGCCCAACGCCCTATTAAGACATTTTGTTTGTGTTTCATTTATTGGGGCAGTTACCTGTATCTTGGACATTATACACAACATCTCCGCCATTTCCATTGAAGTAATTGTGACCGGTGAATAACCTCAACTTTGACACACATGGTTTCTCCATGGTGTCAGTGACGTAGACAACATAGTTGGGTGGACTTTGAAAATGTTATATATTTTTTTAAGTTCGTCATCACCAGTCAGGAATCAGACCTGTGTAGTTATAGCAGAGGGAGAGGCGAAACGTTAGGGTCGACTCCACCCAAAATCTGTCCGCGTAAATTAAGCAGACCTTGATTGCTAATAGCGTTAAGCAGACCAAGGGAGGATTTTTTTGTATGGGGGGCAATAAGYGYGTGTTGAATTTGGTCAAGATAAAAGTGAATTGCTACTTTGATAGGTGAGGCTTATTTGATCAAATAGAAGTTTCATAATGCTTATGTTGTTACGAGTGTATTGATATGTTTTTTTTTACAAAAGATCATTGGCTAGAATGTTCCCACCTGATCTCGCCTCCTCCCGCCTGCTTTTCGCCTTTGCGGACATGTATTTCCATTGTTATAGTGGTCAGTCGACCATCTTTGGTCATAGTAATTGGATGATCTCTGACTTCGTGTTGCCTTTACCCTTCCTTGCTATGTGCTGTCAAAAGCTCTTGTTAGCCATGACATGGCTGAACCTATGGCTGACAGCAGTCAACGGCCGCGTGGAAATGAAGATTAATTGATGACGTAGGTCACTCATGCTGATTCACAATGAAAGATGTTCTTGAATATTTAATGAACTTAACCAATTAAGATCATGTACACTTTCATGATGTTGCTGTGATTAGCATCACAGAATATAGGGCAATCATTCACTACATTAGTGTATTGTTTATATCTGCGTGTTGTAATTGTTACTAATCTCATCCTCGGTTCAAACCTTCCCTTTAAAACCTTTTGGAGCTCACGGTTGTCTTTGGCGTGACATTGGATGGCCAATTCTCATCGTGTGAGAGAAAATGCACAGAGTGGCATTTTCTGGAGCGAAGGGCTTGGGGTCAGCACAAGGGAGTTTGGATGTAGCATGTGGGAGTGCTCAGGGCTGGATGTGTTATTGCTCACAAGGAGACAGATGGCAGTAATGTCTGTTCCATATAGTGCTCTACCCCTCCTGTTGACTGAAGACAGGCCCACACTGTTTCTATTGGGCACCACCGCCTTGGCTTCAAGTGTTGCTACGCAAAAAAAACGTAAGATAAGATCTTAAAACAGTGTTTTTCATTAGTGCCGGCTGTCGGCTGATCAACCGGTTACAGACTCATTTTCAGCCGGCTACATTTTCCACTTCATATTAACTAGGCTACTTTTCATTTAAAAATGTCACTTCTCTAGTACGTGAGCGCTCTCCCGCTAGAATGAATGATATGCATCTTTCACCGATCTATTGATCAGATAGGCGGCAGTCAGTCACAATGTGAGCCACGGCAGGGAAATGCAGCAGAGAGGAAGAGGCGAAGCGAGATGTTTCACTCTCGCCAAAATCTGTCCAAAATAAGTCAAATGGGTTTATTTTGGACCTAAGGTTGTCGCCTGCCTTCCCGCCTTTAGGACAACGACTCCCAGGGCAGAGACATGAGCATCTCGTCATTAAATAGCCTACAGATCTCTGGTTGCCGAATCACATCGGTGAAAGAGACGTTCATTTGGCTAACTAATTTGCATAGGCAACTGGTAGGCCTAGAGTTTTTGGTGATTATCTGCAGATTCATTATGAAAACATTTGATGAAGATGGTGAATCATCACTGCAAGAACAATAGGTAGTGGAGAGCCTCATTCTGGTCCAAATATGATCATTAATGGCCACACGGAATCCAGGCATTAAAACAGAATTCAACAATATTAAAACACGTTTTGACCTTTAGTAGGGAATCAACTAAATGTATTGAACATGTATTAATTTCACCAAGTTTATCATAAGACATGAACAGAATGCATCAGTGGTATGTATTTCCTGCGAGAGGCAATGAGAATGTCCCTGTCTGTGTGTGTGCGGTGCGCTTTGTGTAGCCGTTAGCGATGATGTTAATGAAAACCGTCTTTCCCAAAAAACTTCTCAATGAAATGTTAACTACAACGTAGCCTATGCTTACCTGGCAGAATTATATCATATGATTATATGACTATTTTCATCCATCCAGTAGGTATTTGTTTTGTAAACTRTACCATCACGTGTGCTACAAAAACACTGCTAAACGACAGGCTCTTGCTGTGCACTTGAATTAAAGGGTAACTACAGTACAACCAAAAATAAAACATTCTCAGATTTTACCTACACCTCAAAAGTGGTCTCCTGAGGTAGTTTAAGTATTGTTGTGTCCAATTTTGTGGGGGGGTTTCTATAAAAAAAGGTGTGGTTTGGAGAGTGAAAATGTGAAACTGACATCTGGAAAAACAAAACCTTTAATACATTTTTCAAGATAATGTGGGCTATTTATGCTTACTTGCAGGTTCCTTCTCGACAACGCACAATGCAACAACAATAAGAAATAGAAAAAATCAGAATACCAACATAAAGTAAATGGCAGTAGAATAGAATAAATATATTAGCATAAGTATAATACAGGAAGGCACAGTTTATAATACAATATTTGGGGTGGGGTGGTGATGGGGTGCAAGTGTATAAATTGAGCAGTATAATAAGAGTCTGGTAGCAGCAGTTGTGATGTGTACTAAGGTGCACAGAATCCTGAGCAGATGGTCAGTCCAGTTCAAGTGTTCAGCAGTCTGATGGATTGTAGATACCAACAGGCTCAGAGACAGTTTCTATCAGACCTCATTCTCCGATTCTATCTGCCCGACGGTAAGGGAGAGAACAACTCTGGCTAGGGAGTGTGGTCCTTGATGATGCTGCAGGACTTCCTCAGGCACTATTTCGAGTAGATGTCCTGGAAGGGTGGAAGCACGGTCCCAGTAATGTGCCGTCTTCACCACCCGCTGGAGGGCCTTGCGGTCATGGATGGAGCAATAACCGTACCGGGCCGTGATGCAACAGGTCAGGACGCTCTCGACCGTGCATCGGTAATATTTGGAGAGGACCCGGGGCGATATTCCAAATTTCTTTAGCCGTCTTAGGAAGTAGAGACGCTGTTGCACCCTCTTGACAAGAGTGGTGGTGTTGTTGGTCCATGTCAAGTCCGCAGTGATGTGGATGCCGAGGAACTTAAAACTCGTGACTCTCTACTACAGTCCCACTGATGTGGATCGGGGCATGTTCCCTCCTCAACCAACTTGTTTTGCTGATGTTGAGGGAGAGGTTGTTGTCATGACAGCACAATGCCAGTTCACTTACCTCCTCCCTGTAGGCTGGCGCGTTGTTGTTGTTGGTTATAAGGCTTACAACTGTGGTGTCGTCAGCAAACTTGATGATGGAGTTGGTATCGTCCAAAGCCATGCAGTCGTGGGTGAACAGGGAGTACAGCAAAGGACTGAGGACACACCCCTGGGGGGCCCCTGTGTTAAGAGTCAGTGTGGAGAAGGTGTTGTTGCCAATCCTCACACCCTGTGCTCTGCCCGTCAGGAAGTCCAGGATCCATTTGCAGAGGGTGGTGTCCAGACCCAGGGTTCTGAGCTTGGTGTCGAACTTGTAGGGAACAATAGTGTTGAATGCTGAACTGTTGTCAATGAACAGCATTCTCCAATGGTGGAAAAGTACCCAATTGCCATACATGAGTAAAGGTAAAGATACCTTAATAGAAAATGACTCAAGTAAAAGTGAAAGTCACCCAGTAATATACTACTTGAGTAAAGGTCTAAAACTGAGGACACACCCCTGGGGGGCCCCTGTGTTAAGAGTCAGTGTGGAGAAGGTGTTGTTGCCAATCCTCACACCCTGTGCTCTGCCCGTCAGGAAGTCCAGGATCCATTTGCAGAGGGTGGTGTCCAGACCCAGGGTTCTGAGCTTGGTGTCGAACTTGTAGGGAACAATAGTGTTGAATGCTGAACTGTTGTCAATGAACAGCATTCTCCAATGGTGGAAAAGTACCCAATTGCCATACATGAGTAAAGGTAAAGATACCTTAATAGAAAATGACTCAAGTAAAAGTGAAAGTCACCCAGTAATATACTACTTGAGTAAAGGTCTAAAAGTATTTGGTAAATATAATTGCTAAAATATACTTAAGTATCAAACGTATAAATAATTTCAAATTCCTTATATTAAGCAAACCAGGCAGCACGATTTTCTTGTTTTTTTAATTTACAGATAGCCAGGGGCACACTCCAACACTCAGACATAATTTACAAACAAAACGTTTGTGTTTGTGAGTCCTCCAGACAGAGGAAGTAGGGATGACCAGGTAAATTCTCTTCATAAGTGTGTGAATTAGACCATTTTCCTGTCCTGTTGAGTATTCAAACTGTAACAAGTACTTTTGGGTGTCAGAGAAAAAGTAAAAAGTAAAAAGTACATTATTTTCTTTAGAAATGTAGTGGATTAAGAGTTGTCAAAAATATAAAGAGTGAAGTACAGATACCCAAAAAAACTTAAGTAGTACTTTAAAGTATTTTTTAGTTAAGTAATTTACACCACTGGCATTCTCACATAGGTGTTCCTCTTGCCCAAATGTGTTACGGCCGTGTGAATAGCGATGGAAATAGTGTCTTCCTTGGATCTGTTGAAGCGGTAGGCAAATTGGAGTGGGTCCAGTATGAGAGTTTTCCTCACGTCAGCCTCGGGGAGCGAAGGCATCTGGTCGTCCGGGGCAGCGAGAGTCTTCCTACATGGCTCAGTATTGTCTGCCTCGAAGCAAGCATAGAATGTGTTAAGCTCGTCTGGGAGGGAGGCTTCGGTGGGCACCGCACAGCTGGATTTTCCTTTGTAGTCTGTGATGGTCTGTAGTCCTTGCCACATGCGATGTGAGTCTGTTCAATTCAAGTTTGAGTTTGTATTGACTTTTTGCATCCCTAATGGATTTGCGGAGCTTGTACCTGCTTGCCTTGTAGGCATCGCCCGCCACCGAGTCATCGGGTTCATTCTGCTGACGTTGAACGCTGCAGTACGGGCTCTCAACATTGTACGGATATCTCCATTCATCCACTAATCTCTGTTAATCTCAAGAGATGATTAAAGTTAAATGTTTTTAAGAAAAGTACGTTATCTTTCTTAGAAAATAGTCCTGATCATATAGGCCTAGACCTAGACAAAATCTAAAACAACTAACGATACACTGAATTCATACATTTTCAGTCATTTTAATTGTAAAGTCATGTCTTTCTACACAATACCACAAGTAAGAACTGACTCCCCCACTTTGAGTTGGAAAGTCCTGCTGAGAACTAAGGCCATGTGATGGAGTGGTACACTGGATGGGTCGGCCTGGTACTGCGCTGATGCAGAACTGGGGGAGGAGGATCACTCGACTGTCTGGGAGTATTAGCCTTCCCATGATGCTCTGTGAACTGGATCTGTCAGGAAGTGTAGTGGGCATGATTGTCTTCGCCCCTCTGCCCTATAGCGTCAGCTGCCTTGCTACTCTGGGATGTAGTTACAGCGATGCCGTGGTAGATGCTCTGTGACTCAACTGGGAGAGGGCATTCATTCTGTGAGACCTCCTCTCTGTAAAGCCACCGTTACATCACTATGGTCAGGCGACCTCGTGCTTGGACTTGGCTGTAGTTTTTTGTGTTGTTGAGATGTTTGAGTGCCTCCCGTGCAGTCATAGTTTTTCCGTTGTCTTACGGATGTAGCCAGTGGCTGAACTGAACAGGTGAGGTTCTGGGGATAACAAACCTATTAGTTGGGTTTGATGGATGCCCTCATTAAGGCTACATCCCATGGCTGTAACTCCACTGGCAAGGTGGCACCAGAGGAGAGGGAGGGGGGGGGGGGGTAACCGCGTCCTCCTGTGCAGATTACAGTGGAGATACCATCAGCCTGGCTTAGCATTGTTGATGCTCCCCCTCCGTGATTATAGAGCCATTCTGCAAAGGAGGCTTATTATGAGGCCTGGGGTCACGTGTTTAAATGCAGATGGATAGGACCCTCTGTGCATTGGTCAGCGTCACTTAGATCCCTGCCATTTGAAGACCCTCAGCCATTTTGACTTACCATTTTAGTCCATTGGTTATGCCAATAGAACATTTTACAGAACGTAACCATTTGCAGACTTTTATCAGCAAAGTACAGTCACTGATCCCTGAACTGAAGCACAGCCATTTATTCCTGTAATTGTATATTTTATATCAACATTATTTGAGGGCAGGAGACAGTCTCCGTGCCCTGCTCCAAACGCTGGTCCTCCACCGTGGCATGCCTGCCTGCACACCCGGTACTGTCCAGTGGGTGATGCGTGGCGTGGGGGCGGCCATATGGAGCTGGAGACGGTGAACAGGGGGTCTCTCCAGATGGCCCACAGCCTCCCCTCCACTCTCAGTCCCCTACCCAACTCCAAGCTGGCAGACAGCAAATGGCACTGTCCACTCCAATGGCTCGGATGGCTTCACTTCACCAGAGGCACTTTCTCTGCCCCAGGACCATTCCTCCAGGTGCCCATGCAGGAAATGTATTCAGATCCTACGCTCATTATGCTCATCAGAACTTCTTCCATTCACATGCTAAGTACAGGGGCATAATCTCAATGACATTATTACATTTCAATAGGAACAGAAAACGAAGGAGGAAGGGTTCCTTTTTTTTCTCTCCCACTGAGCCCTATTGGAATGCATGCTCAGCCCATTGGAGGGAGCAAGGAGGAGTGCGTGTGAATGGAGTAAGGAGGAGTGAGTCTGAATATAGCTTATTAAGCATAGCGTAGCCAGGTGAGGGTGCAGGCATAGTCTGGGAGAAAGGGAACATCTCTGTGGTTATTAGTGCATCACTGAATAAGGAGAAATTGAGGTCTCAACCTTTTGGGGGTTCTCGTAGAAATGCTGGTGGTGGCTTTGACCAGCCGTTATAGAGTACATCCTGCAGGTTGACTGCTGGTTCAGCCCTGTGACAGCTTGATGTATTGATATCCAGCTCACTGAGAAACCATCACCACCACGGGCCCAGCGATGATGAGATGGGGATAAGAGGTTGATAGGTGCAGTTTGACTTCATTTCTCCTCATATAAGCTTTACGCATATCCAGCCGTGTTCCTGACAGTGAAGCCAGAGCTCTTATTTTGTCACCGAAGAAAAACAATATACAGTAGGCTAGTTGTGCCGGGCAAAGCCAGACCTAGAGATGAATCTTATGTGACTGCACTAGCAACGCTCAGCTGTTTCACATTGGGCTGCGTTTTCTATGCGGTCAGCAGTCTTCTCCTCAAACTTTCAATAATGATCTTTTTTTTTGGAGAGCTTCCTTTTTATATAGAATGTTGCGTAGACTGTACCAAACACTGGGACTACACATTACGGGATTGTTTCACTTCTTGACATTCCCACTTCATAATACGACGTTTTTTAATTTTTTATTAAGGCCACTCCAGAGTCTACAGAAAACCCTACAGTTACTTCCTCGTTTGGACTACCTTGTGCTCCAACGGTTAAGCTACATAAACACTCTCTCCCTGTGTCCGCAGCCATCACCTCTTTCTGGTTTGAAGCACCTCCAGTAAATGATCAAATTGGAACAGGTAGACGGGCTATTTAATGACGTTTCTAAGTGGCTTTCCACTGAGAATCAGTCCATGAACACTAAATGTCAAACACTCCACTGGCCTTATGTTAAAATGCCTATTTCTATGCTTACAGTGAGAGGAGAGTAAAATACATTTTGTTATCTATAATGAAATCGGGCTTCACTTTTTTATAAAGACATATATTTTAGTCAGCCCATTGTTCTTCCTCACCTTTTATTCAAATGCTAATTAGTAATCTGGAGGCATTTTTCCTTTCTCAATAGTATTGAGAGGTACATTTTCAATATCACCCATGCAGGTGAATATTAACCAGTACTGTAGCGGTGTGTATGAACACTGTCTGAGAGGCATGTTCAGCACAAGGGTAGATATACACGGTCCCCTTATCTTCGACAACATCCCACGGTGTGTGTTTGTTCCCGTTGAAATTAACACAGTGCCAAGCAATTAGCCAAGTGTGTACTTTGAACAACTGAATTGTTCGTCTTGTGCATAGAAAACAAGCATACACATGCTCTTTACTCTGAGCTCTCTAGTCCTCCAGAGGAGAGAAATTTCACGCATGGCCAAGCCTGGACACATTTCCTCCTCTGTGGACAATTATGGAATGGACAATTCGGGACATTGTTTGTCGTCATGTGACCAGGGGCTTGTCACCACTGTTCAATCGAACGCAGGCCAACTAGGGCATCATGGCCCTGCTCCCATCTACCGGGAGGTGGATTGTCTTTCTTATACAGATACAGGGCCCTCTGTAGTTGTCCAGTTTAATGTAACTAATGAAACTGGACATTTGCCTTTGTGCTGCCAAGAGGCATGGGGTTTGTGTCTTCCTCAACCTCCCAAAAAACAAAACGGGTTATTTTTTTCCTTATTCTGMATGCACTATGATTGGTAGTAGCAAGGAGAAGCTCTATAGTTTGCAGTTTGTTTATGTAATCTGAGTTGTGCTGATAACATTTGACTTGTTATAATTTCATATTGCATGCATGACTCTCTTGGGTGCTGACGCTGTATGTATTTGAAGTCAAATGATTTGAAAAATATGATTGATTGAATATTTTTCTTCCACATTCGCAACAGATGGAAGGAATTCCTTTTGGCTTCGTTTTTTCATTAGACCTGGTCATTGCCAGTATCCTGTAGGGAAAGAGATTTGCAGAATTCTCCTGGAGCACGAGCTGGAATCTAAAGTGTACTGCTTGAAAAATGAACAAAGACCATTCACTGGGCTACACTGTATAAGAACAGCAGAACTCATTCGGCTATCACTGCGGGTTGCATTTGAGGCGATATAAACTGTGTGTGTGTGTGTGTGTGTGTGTNAACAAGGCAGTTAACACACTGTTCCCCGGTAGGCCGTCATTGTATATAATAATTTGTTCAAAACTGACTTGCCTAGTTAAATAAAGGTTATATTTTAAAAATGTTAAAAAACAATTGTCATGCTGAAACAGGAAAGGGCCCTCCCCAAACTGTTGCCACAAAGTTGGAAGCACAGAATAATCTAGAATGTCATTGTATGCTGTAGCGTTAAGATTTCCCTTCACTGGAACTAAGGGGCCTGAGCCATGAAAAACAGCCCCAGACCATTATTCCTCCTCCACCAAACTTTACAGTTGGCACTATGCATTCGGCCCGGTAGCGTTCTCCTGCCATTCTCCAAACCCAGATTCGTTAATTGGACTGCCAGATGGTGAAGCGTGATTCATCACTCCAGAGAATGGGTTTCCACTGCTCCAGATCCAATGGCGGTGACTCAAAATGAAGCTCCCGACGAACAGTTCATGTGCTGACATTGCTTCCAGAGGCAGTTTGGAACTCGGTAGTGAGTGAAGACAGAATTTTTACACGCTGCGCGCTTCAGCACTCGGCGGTCCTGTTCTGTGAGCTTGTGCGGCCTACCACTTCGCGGCTGAGCCGTTTCCACTTCACAATAACAGCACTTACAGTTGACCGTGGCAGCTCTAACATGGCAGAAATTTGACAAACTGAATTGATGGAAAGGTGGCATCCTATGACGGTGCCATGTTGAAAGTCACTGAGTGCTTCAGTAAGGCCATTCTACTGTCAATGTTTGTCTATGGAGATTGCATGGCTGTGTGCTCTATTTTATACACCTGTCAGCAATGGGTGTGGCTGAAATAGCCTAATCCATTATTTTGAAGGGGTGCCCACATACCTTTTGTGTATATAGATTGGAAGTAGCAAGGAGCAGCTAGCTATATACGTAGATTGCAGTGTGTTTATCGGAGTTGTGCTGATGACATTTGACTTGCTATAATTTCATATCGCATACATGACTCTTTGGTGCTGACTCTGTATGGGTATTTGAAGTCAAATGATATTAAAAAGATGATTGAAGGCCTCCCGAGTGGCGCAGTGGTCTAAGGCACTGCATCGCAGTGCTAGCTGTGCCCCTAGAGATTCTGGGTTCGAGTCCAGGCTCTGTCACAGCCGGCTGCGACCGGGAGGCCCATGGGGTGGCGCACAATTGGGCCAGCATCGTCCGGGTTAGAGAGGGTTTGGCTGGCAGAGATATCCTTGTCTCATCGTGCACTAGGGACTCCTGTGGTGGGCCGGGCGCAGTGCGCTGACACGGTCGCCAGGTGTACGGTGTTTCCTCCGACACATTGGTGCGGCTGGCTTCCAGGTTGGATGGGCATTGTTTCAAGAAGCAGTGCGGCTTGGTTGTGTTGTGTTTCAGAGGACGCATGGCTCTCAACCGTCGCCTCTCCCGAGTCCGTACGGGATTTACAGCGATGAGACAAGAATGTAACTACTACCAATTGGATACCACGAAATTGGGGAGAAAAAAAAAAATATTGAAGAATATTGTGCTTTCATTTTCACAACAGATGGAAGGAATTTATTTTGGCTTTCTTTTTGCATTACGCCTGGTCATTGCCAGTGTCCTGTAGGGAGAGAGATTTGCAGAATTCTCCTGGAGCACGAGCTGGAATCTAAAGCATACTGCTTGAAAATGAACAAAGACCGTACACCAGCTAGTTTCAATACATACTATATAAGAACAGTAGAACACAATCCGATATCACTGTGGGTTGCATTTGAGGCCATATGAACTGAAAGTGTGTGTGTGTTTAATGCCAGGAGGAGGGTAAATCCTTTCCAATAATGGCTAAGTGTAAACAGCTTTTTGGACTGAATGTCTAGCCCTTGGGTGGTTTCCTCTTATATCTGGGTTGTCCGTCAAGCCTCTGTGGCTTTCCTCAGGCAACTGGGCAATGGGGTTGCTTCATGCCTGGAAACACATGAAAGGTATTGGAGGCAGCAGAGGCTGTACATGGAGGATTTTTTACACCAATGCCTCCACAAAGTGCATCCCTCTAGCTGTGGCCTGTAGTATTTACGTATGGATGCGTGAACAAACATCCAACAAAATGCATTCTCCCGAACAGGAGCCTTGGAACGCCAGTAGAAAATGTTACAAAACATGTAGCAAATTCATAGTAATGATCCTAAATTATTTTCTTCCCTTTACTCATTAATCGCTTGGTCTAAAATTGCTTATCATCTACTAATGTTTTTGGACTCAAGGTCAGGGTGGTGCTGTTGAGGAGAGGCGTGTTGCCTCAGTGCCTCCACAGATTATTATAATGTGGAGGGACAGCGCTTTAAAGAGAGCTGTGGTGCAGCTAACTTCTCAAGGGGTTTTGGGCCTGAACCAGACTCTTAATAGCACTGTAATAGTACACCTCCTTTGGAAATGGACATGCGAGGCGGAGGGGGAGGGAGTCCCAGAACAACAGTGCCTCTGGTGACTAAATGGAGAGGTATTGTGTTTTTCTGCCCAGAGGCTGTCTGCCCTTACCTGAATGTCTCACACACACTGAATGAGTCAGACCGGTTGGACTCATTTCCTAGTCTCACATTGTCATTGCACAATAGACCCCAGACGGCACTGCAAACTCCCTGAGCCACTCCCGTGCGCGGCGGCACAGTGCTGCACACGCCCTCAGCCAGTCACAGATGAGGGAGGGCTGACTTTCTCGTGTCCTCTCCTCCTGCTGGTGATTCTTGTATGTTAAGTGTAAAAGCAAACTATTTCCAGTCCTTTTTAATGACCGTCATAAAGTTCCCTCCAACTCCCAAACCTAATTTAACCAGGAATGCCTGGTGGCTCAGATGGTTTTGAAAGTGACTTTTTTTTCGTTTTCTCTACCCCTAAGTGGCGTTTGACCAAAGTTACAACTGAAGGGGAGCCGACCCCTCCCCTCCTCACTCGAACCTGTATTGTATTTTATATTATTTATTACTGAATCCACCCAAGAGGTCATTAATGGTTTATATGACTGGGTCATGTTCATGGTTGCTGTAAAGGTTTACTATCATTTATGATGTTCCTTTGCATTCATAACCTGCCCACTTATATATGAACATATTTATTTTTCTGAATTGTCTAGAATTATGGAATGGCCCAACTAGCTCAACCATTGCCATGGAGCTTTATGTGTGTCTCTGAATGGGAACAAAACCGCTAGCCTGTGGTCTGTTACATCAGTGTCCACTTGTTTTAAAACCCCTTATGTTATCAGAGGTTGCTGATCATTGTTTAACTGAGGCTGCGTTAATGGACTTCCTACAGTGCACAAATGAGTGCACTGTAGCTGCTCTTGTCAAACCACGAATAAATAACTCCGCACCGTGGAGCACCGGCAGGTTGCTCGGCCCGGCCATTATCGACCTAGCTCAGCAGCTCTGGTGGCGGAGCTGCCAGGTGTTTGTGTGGTGGAGATAGTGTCAACCTGGCCTGGTGGATCCTGGAGTGTAAGCCCTAAAATCCTCAGCCAGCCTGAAATCGTCTCCCGCTTAATGGCTATGGTGCGGCCTGGCACCGAATCCATCCCTCCGCTCCCATGACATCACTAAACTCAAAGTAGAGTTGAGCCCCTTAAAATATGCTCATGACTCAGGACATATGTTCTGACTTTATACTTGTGTACTCCACTAACAGGCCGTCTAAACAGGATGAGCGAGTATAGCGTCGATGCTATGACTGGTCTGTTGCGCTGCAATCAAAGGGATGAAACGGGAAATTAAGTTATGGGTGATATCAGATGAATTTTGATGAGTTTCCTCGCCACGTGGATTGAGTCTGGGAGATAACCGCTGTGCGAAGAGAGACAGCCTCATGAGAAAGGCTGCACATCTATCAGACACTTTCAATTAATCAACAGTGTGGAGACTCAATTGATACTGTGGAGGGAGTATATTAATTCCCTTTTGCAGGAAGATCATAGGTTCACACATTGTGGCTGGAAAAAAATATCTAGAGCAAAGGAAATAAAGCATAAGCATATTCATAAGCTAAATATCCATATTTTGGGGAATCGATAGATACTTCACTGCAGAGGAGATGAGCCAGCCAGTAGATCTCTCTACCCGCTGTCGCTCTGTGTTTTACGCTGGGAATGGTTAGTGGGATGCTTGGCTAGGCTCTCGGAAGCATGAAAGGCAGGCCTCACTAACACGTTTGTAATGTTACAAGGGGGTCTTTCTGGTGTTGTCAGTCACATCTTCAACGTGAATAAAAGCCATGCAGCAGATCGACAACAAAACTGCTGTGCTGGAGGAAAGAGTGCTCACAAGCTGCAGTCGGGGGGGGGGGGGGCATTCTGTCACCTCCGACGTGTTATTAACATGCAATGCGAGTGTTTGCCGTACTTATTTTCTGCTGCGCTCGGATTGAATTCCTTTCATCCCACTGTCTGTTCCCACTATCCCTCTATCCCCACCTGACCTTTATCTAGACAGGTGAACTCTAGGCTGTGCTTAAGTTGACGGAAGGTGTCATCAAGCCTTGCCTGCTCATGTTTAGAATGGGTGTGTGATTTTAGAACGGAGGTTTGTGGTGAAGGGGCTTTGGCAGTGTGGTCCACGGTGTGAGTGTCTAGGACCCCTGCCGAGCTCTGGACATTTTAAAGGCTTATCACCTCCTGCAGACGAGGCTGTAAACCTGCTGCCTGCCCAGGAAAACATCTGGCCTTGGAGGGGACAATGCAAACCCTGTCTCTCGCAGCACTGTTTATTTGCTGCATTTATTGTGGGCCTCCATCTTTTTGTTAAATGGGAGTGGTGCCAAGTTTTGTGGTGGTGAGTTTTGACTTGCTTGTACTGTGTCGCGGTTGAACTCAGTAACAATTACTTTATTAATTTGTTTGGAGAGCTAAAAACAGAGGATTTTTCCTGCACAAATATTTAAACATCAAAACAAACCACCTACGAAATGTCTATTCAGCCTAACCTCTGGCTGCTAAATATTCTTTTTGACTTAACATCCCTATGTACAAAAAAACTGACCTAGATATTTTGACCTCTCCCACAAAGTTTACCAAAGCCTCTAATATCTGCTAAGATCTGCTACTTTTAGTTCCAAAATAAACAATCTCCTTATTGTAAATGATTTTCTCAGACATTGTAGGCATATTAAATGTTTGCTGTTCTGCATGCTTTCGTTCCAAGAATGTTAAAAAAGAAATTGTGTTCAACTGCTACCTCAAATGTCAACAAAAGGTTTGAATGGTAACTTGTCTTGAAGCCTCAAGGTTGGTTGAGGATATCGGAGATCCCAACACTAATTGGACTTATGAATTAGTTAACTTTGTTTTAAATGGATATTGGCTCTTAACGCTATAAAACATGTTAAACATGTTGTAATATTTTTGTATTACTTAATTCCATTATTTTACTTTTTATATTTGTGTGTATTGRTAGATAATACTGCACTGTTGGAGTTAGGAACACAAGCATTTCACTACACCCGCAATAACATCTGATAAATATGTTTGATTTGAAGCACGGAAACCAAAATACCAAAAACCAACAACAACTATATTTGAGTTCTCTCTAAATAAGTATTCAAATATGGTGCATGCAGTGGCACAGTAATTATCTACTRGACAATAGCTTGAGGGATCAACAGGGTTGGTCAGAGGTTAAAAGGCTCTTCACTCCACTTGGAATGGCCTCAAATCAGCCAGCCTAATTTCACCCTCTTGGCTATTTATTGTGCCGTTTAATCCTAATACCCAACCCAGGAAACCATTGACATTTTCAAACTATGGTTGTTGTGAAGCTAGGTGTTCATGCTTATATCCCAAACCAGTATTATTGTCAAACAGGCTGCCGGGCAGGGCAGGGATTACAGTTGTGACAGATATTGGGCCTCACAACAGTGGACGGCTGTTTAACTCGGCACATTTGGACCACGCTAGATTGTTTGCTATTTCCCCCATCTATCTGAGATATTTCGAACACAGTGTCGGTTACAATGGCCTGGTGAAGAAGACACTCCTAGAAGTCTTCTCGGATCCCAAAATTGAGATCCAAATTGGATCCGATAATTTCCTACCCGATCCCGACAGGATCCGGTCATTTTAAATATCTACAGTACCAGTCAAGTTTTTCATTCAAAGGTTTTTCTTTATGCATTTTAGTGAAGACATAAAAACTCTGAAATAACACATATGGAATCATGTAGTAACCAAAAAAGTGTTCAACAAATCAAAATATATTTTATATTTGAGATTCTTCAAAGTAGCCACCCTGCCTTGATGACAGCTTTGCACACTCTTAATAATTCACTGTATCACAATTCCAGTGGGTCAGAAGTTTACATACACTAAGTTGACTGTGCCTTTAAACAGCTTGGAAAATTCCAGAAAATTATGTCATGGCTTTAGAAGCTTCTGATGGGATAATTGACATCATTTGAGTCAATTGGAGGTGTACCTGTGGATGTATTTCAAGGCCTACCTTCAAACTCAGTGCCTCTT
Organism: Salvelinus sp. IW2-2015; assembly: GCF_002910315.2. NCBI lineage: Eukaryota > Metazoa > Chordata > Actinopteri > Salmoniformes > Salmonidae > Salvelinus > Salvelinus sp. IW2-2015. Next base: position 10,839,929 of record NC_036854.1, on the reverse strand, counting down.
TGCTTGGCATCATGGGAAAATAAAAATAAATCAGCCAAGACCTCAGAAAAAAATTGTAGACCTCCACAAGTCTGGTTCATCCTTGGGAGCAATTTCCAAACGCCTGAAGGTACCACGTTCATCTGTACAAACAATAGTATGCAAGTATAAACACCATGGGACCACGCAGCCATCATACCGCTCAGGAAGGAGATGTGTTCTGTCTCCTAGAGATGAACGTACTTTGTTGCGAAAAGTGCAAATCAATCCCAGATGCTGGAGGAAACCGGTTCAAAAGTATCTATATCCACAGTAAAACGAGTCCTATATCGACATAACCTGAAAATAGAATAGCCAGAAAATAGCCAGATTACGGTTTGCAACTGCACATGGGGACAAAGATCTTACTTTTTGGAGAAATATCCTCTGGTCTGATGAAACAAAAATAGAACTGTTTGGCAATAATGACCATTGTTATGTTTAGAGGAAAAAGGGGGACGCTTGCAAAACGAAGAACACCATCCCAACCGTGAAGCACGGGGGTGGCAGCATCATGTTGTGGGGGTGCTTTCCTGCAAGATGGACTAAATAGATGGCATCATGAGGGAGGAAAATGATGTGGAGATATTGAAGCAATCTCAATCTCAAGACATCAGTCATGAAGTTAAAGCTTGGTCGCAAATGCGTCTTCGAAATGGACAATGACCCCAAGCATACTTCCAAAGTTGTGGCAAAATGGACAACAAAGTCAAGGTATTGGAGTGGCCATGACAAAGCCCTGACCTCAATCCTATAGAAAATTTGTGGGCAGAACTGAAAAAGTATGTGCGAGCAAGGAGGCCTACAAACCTGACTCAGTTACACCAGCTCTGTCAGGAGGAATGGGCCAAAAATCCCCCAACTTATTGTGGGAAGCTTGTGGAGGGCTACCCAAAACATTTCACCCAAGTTAAACAATTTATAGGCAATGCTACCAAATACTAATTGAGTGCATGTAAACGTCTGACCCACTGGGAATGTGATGAAAGAAATTAAAACTGAAATAAATCCTTCTCTACTATTATTCTGACATTTCACATTCTTAAAATGAAGTGGTGATCCTAACTGACCTAAGACAGGGAATTTTTACTAGGATTAAATGTCAGGAATTGTGAAAAACTGAGTTTAAATGGATTTGCCTAACGTGTATGTAAACTTCCGACTTCAACTGTAGTTCACTTTTGTCTGTTACCTAATATTCTGTAGGCCTATTCTTTTACTGGGCAACATTGCAATCTAGCCTATTTTAAAGGTTTTTATCAACATTGATTTCGACAAAAATGTGTCTATAGCTTGTTTGATCAGCAAGCTTTTGAATAAGCTACGGAAGGATGGAGTTGTCCATCTGCATTCCAGTGTCATTTCCAATAATTGGGATTTTTAGGTCTAGGTTAGTGCTCACTCTATGAAAACGCTATAGTTGGATGTAGAATATTTTGAGGTTTTTAGAGATCTGTTCAATTTGTTTCTGTTCAGCACATTTTTGAGATTAGAGGATTTTTATGTGGTAATTTTAGGATGCTAGCGAGTGCTGTGTGTTAAACATATCTTGGTAAGCTATATCTATAACTCAGGTCAGACTCATTATACTAGCCTAATATTTTTTGTTCTAAATTAAATGTAGATATATCCTTAAGGCCTACAGAATTAGCCTATACAGCCTATACAGCCTGTGATTTGTTTGGATGCGGGGTTTGATCGAAAAGTCATCCATGTCACGGCTGTGGAGGCCTACCGTCCATGGAGTTACTCAAACATTCATAACTAAAGAGAGAAGTTGTCCTGATATTTCTTATACCTACGCATGCTTTACACAATAAGTAAATCGGAAGCCTTTCAACATCAGGCTATAATATTTTCTGTAGATAAGCCTATGGCTATTAGTCTACTGCACACACAACATGAGCAGATTAAATCGGTCAAACATTTTCTTTATTATAGACGATCAGAAAGAATGTGTCGGTAACTCGGCATTATAGTACAACTTATTTATTTTCAACGAAAGCCACAAAACTAGAGTATAATTGAGTCGCTCATCTTTATGCTGACAAATATCACGCTTGACTCAAGTCTTTAAACATTAACAAACTGTTATTTGTAACAAAGAAAAMACCCAAAATAAAATAGCAAAACAGCCTACTAAATAGGCCAAGCCTAAACGGATAAATTAGATATCCTAAATAAACTAGTAAATTCAATAAAATAGCTCAAGTCTTAAAAATATGGGTGACCTTTTTCCCCTCTGTATCCACAATGTGCATAAATGAGGCGAATGGAAATGATTTTCCTGTCGGTTTTTCCTCCCTGTAATCTCTCTCGTTCAGTTTCTTCTTCACATCAACAAAGAACGACTTAATGTTTCTGAAACTCACTTGAACAGTTTCCTGTGTGTATCAAGAATGGTTCACCCCCCAAAGGACATCCAGCCAACTCGACTCAACTGTAGGAAGCATTCGAGTCAACATGGGCCAGCAATCCTGTGGAACGCTTTCGAAACCTTAGTGAGTCCATGTCCCGTCGAATTGAGGCTGTTCTGAGGGCAAAAGGGGGTGCAACTCAATATGAGGAAGCTGCTCCTGATGTTTTATACACTCCGTGTATAGACTACAGGCTATCACTTTTTTTCTCCGCTGCGTCCCCCTCCTCTCCCACAAGTAGCCTATTTTACCCCACGTCACATGCAGTGGCTCGTTTTCATAAAGTGAATATGCCGTTTTGTCACAAAATGATATTGACACATTTGGTTTGATGAAAGGGGACCCACTGACATTCATTTAAATGTATGAAACTTGCAATTGTTGTTAAGGAGATAAACTCTTCAAATATAATTTTGGATACCGTTGGTATTTCACATATTGTCACACAGATCCGAGACCCGTGGCCACCAAGCTGGATTCGATCTTGGGTCGGTAATCTGGTCTGGGTAGATCCGTGAAGACCAGTGGAGGAAAAGGTACCCAATTATCAGACTTCCGTAAAAGTAAAGATACCTTAATAGAAAATGACTCAAGTAAAAGTCACCCAGGCAAATTCTACTTGAGTAAAAGTATAAAAGTATTTGGTTTAAAATATACTTAAGTATCAAAAGTAAAAGTATAAATCATTTCAAATTCCTTATATTAAGCAAACTAGATAGCACCATTTTCTAGTTTTTTTGAATATACGGAAAGCCGCGGGCACATTCCAACATTCAGACATAATTTACAAACGAAGCGTGTGTGTTTAGTGAGTCCGTCTGAAGCCATAGGGATGACCAGGGATGTTCGGTTGAATTGGACTATTTTCCTGTCCTGCTAAGCATTCAAAATGTAACGGGTACTTTTGGGTGTCAAGGAAAATGTATGAAGTAAAAAGTACGATATTTTCATGAAATCACACATGAAAGATACCAAATTAACGCTACACTTGTTTTGAATCCAGCCAACATGTCAGAATTCAAATAGGCTTTACGACGAAAGCACASCAAACGATTATGWTAGGTCAGAGCCAAGTCACAGAAAAACACAGCCATTTTTCTAGCKAAAGAGAGGAGTAACAAAAAGCAGAAATAGAGATAAAATGAATCACTAACCTTTGATGATCTTCATCAGATGTCACATATAGGACTTCATGTTACACAATACATGTATGTTTTGTTCGGTAAAGTTCATATTTATATCCAAAAATCTGAGTTTAGGCGGGACGTTACTGTCCTACTTGGCCAAAAGCCAGAGAAAATGCAGAGCGCRAAATTCAAATAAATTACTATAAAAATCAAACTTTCATGAAATCACACATGAAAGATACCAAATTAAAGCTACACTTGTTGTGAATCCAGCCAACATATCAGCATTCAAATAGGCTTTACGACGAAAGCACACCAAACGATTATGATAGGTCAGAGCCAAGTCACAGAAAAACACAGCCATTTTTCCAGCCAAAGAGAGGAGTAACAAAAAGCAGAAATAGAGATAAAATTAATCACTAACCTTTGATGATCTTCATCAGATGACACTCATAGGACTTGYTGTTACACAATACATGTATGTTTTGTTCGGTAAAGTTCATATTTATATCCAAAAATCTGAGTTTAGGCGGGACGTTACTGTCTCACTTCGCCAAAAGCCAGAGAAAATGCAGAGTGCCAAATTCAAATAAATTACTATAAAAGTCAAACTTTCATGAAATCACACATGAAAGATACCAAATTAAAGCTACACTTGTTGTGAATCCAGCCAACATGTCAGAATTCAAATAGGCTTTTCGGCGAAATCAAACGATGCTATTATCTGAGGATAGCAACAGAGTAAACAAAGAGAGAGAAGCATATTTCAACCCTGCAGGCGCGACACAAAACGCAGAAATACAAATATAATTCATGCCTTACCTTTGACGAGCTTCTGTTGTTGGCACTCCAATATGTCCCATAAACATCACAAATGGTCCTTTTGTTCGATTAATTCCGTCGATATATATCCAAAATGTCCATTTATTTGGCGCGTTTGATCCAGAAAAACACTGGTTCCAACTTGTGCAACGTGACTACAAAATATCTCAAAAGTTACCTGTAAACTTTGCCAAAACATTTCAAACTACTTTTGTAATACAACTTTAGGTATGATTTTACATAAATAATKYATAAAATTGAAGACGGGATAATCTGTGTTCAATACAGGATTAAAACAAACTGTAGCTAGCTTTCTGGTCACGCACCTCTAACAAACAGTACACTTCAAGTGACCCTCGTTCAAGATGGCCGTACTTCTTCATTACACAAAGGAAAAAAACGCAACCAATTTCTAAAGACTGTTGACATCCAGTGGAAGCGGTAGGAACTGCAAGAAGGCCAATTAGAAAMCTGGTTTCCCAATTAAAACCCATTAAAAAGAGAGTGACCTTAAAAAAAAAAGATTATGAATGGTTTGTCCTCGGGGTTTTGCCTGCTAAATAAGTTATGTTATACTCACAGACATGATTCAAACAGTTTTAGAAACTTCAGAGTGTCTTCTATCCAAATCCACTAATAATATGCATATGTCATCTTCTGGGAATGAGTAGCTGGCAGTTGAATTTGGGTATGCTTTTCATCCAAACGTGAAAATGCTGCCCCCTATCCTAGAGAAGTTAAGTACTTTACACCACTGGTGAAGACCTCTAGACACTCCTCTCCTGAAAGCTTTGAAATGCTGTGCAAAGGTGGATCATGGCCAACCCCAGTCCAAATCACGCTCCATCATTTTGCTCCCTTTTTTTCACCCCAGAAAGCTTTTTCTCTAATGTAAACACCTCTCTGAAATGAAGTTAAATGTCTTATACACAATGTGAGCAACCTTACTGGCCCCCTCAGCCTTTCCAAGTGAGCGTTTTGGATTTGTTTGCGCTGAGGCTTCAGCCAGCATTTGCAAAGAGCAAGACAGGGCTGGAGACGTGCTGGGGTTATGCCATCAGACAAATGCTTATGGAAAGGTTCTTTTCTCCATATCATGGATCTTTATTACTATTCAAATCTTGACATTTTCCCGTTTCTCAAAAACGTCTGCCTTATTGTCTCCCCATGAAAAAACAGAAAGAAATTGTGCAGCCCTAGCTGTTAGATAAGCTACAGAGCATTTGAACCAGGAGGAGAGCAGGATCCACACAATATGTGTCCAAGAACACGAGAACAGTGAAGCCCACACTTTCTCTATAATTATACGCTGCTGCCGGTTCACTCTCCTTTGTTCTTCATAACAGGCTGCATAATAGGGGTGGAGGTGTTGGGAGGGACAGGTTAACCGAAGGAAGAGACATCTTACAGAAACATGCATAAAGCAACTTTTCAGGATCTGAAGGGATAAACAAGGACTAGGGAGACGAGTYCTTTGTTTTAAAAGATGTGAGGTGACTGATTGGGCCGTTATCATCTCTTCATCAAGTTGCCATCTCGATGCCATCATTTCCAGAAGATGTGGCTGCGGTTGAAGTTCCCTGGTATTAAGGAGTTGGCTTTCTCCAATAGAAGCTTGTGTTGTATCACCAGGTTGTACTTTATGAGAGAGGATAACAGCAACCCTACACTCACTGTCATCCTATCTGGCTTTATTTAGTTTTAAAATGTCTCCCACAAGAAGCATATCATGTTTAATTGGAAGACTAACATACACAAATGGGCCATTAAAGATGGTCCAGCAGATCATTCCGTGTAAAGCACTCATGAACCCAGGCACTTCCAGAGGGCCTGTTGGTTTCCAGTTACAGCTTAACCCAGGCACTTCCAGGTTTCCAGTTACAGCTGCTTATTGTACTGTTATAGTATTATTCTTGGAGCCAGTTTGCTTAGGGGTGCTGAGGAAGTGAGCTGTTCCCCCTCAATGTCCGCTGTGAATATGTTCACATTTCTAACCCCTGAGAGAATAACTTTTTTTCTCTCACTATAATATAGTCAGAAAGCTCTCTCTCTCGCTTTTCTCTCTTCTCTCTCTCTCTCTCTCTCTCGTGTGATTTGTGACTTTCTCTGCCATCACACCACTCTGGGGATGTCACTTCCTTTGGAGCCTATCAACCCATGGAGAGGTTGGTTTCATGGCTGTTCGCATTGCCTCCCTGCAGAGTGGGCACTGTGGGGTTCGGAGTTGACTACAGCTGTGAGCCCTCATTGGCCCTGTTTCTGTCAGATAAAAGTGAGTTTGACTCTGCGGTGGCCATGAAGGCCCAGGCCATATCCCACTCCTCCTCCTCAGTGATGGTGTGTGGTGTCTGAACAGGCCCGGCCCGCACTCTGCCTCATTAACCGGGAGAACGCTGTACGCCACATTCTTTTTTTTTTCACGCTGTCTGCCAGCAGGATAAGTGGAAGAATATATGTATTAAATGCGTGGCATTGCAAACAGGGATGGATTTAGTGGATTTTGGACTTCACAATCATCCTGCCAAGCTATGTGTGTCAGAACACAGGGTGAATCGGAGAGGGAGAGCTGAGGAGCTGAAAGCGGTCAAAAATGAGAAAAAATAGGTGCTCATTAGTTAGGATGCAAACAGGCATCATGATAACAGTGAATTAAATCTCCCAATTCAGCTGAAACTGAGGGTGAAGCATTGTGGCCTGTCTTGCAGCTAATGCTACAGGGCTATAGAGGACGAAAAGGCCAAAAAAGAAACATGGCTTTTTTGGGGGGACAAAATCTTTAATAGGGTTTCATTCATGGGTTTTAATTGGCCTTTTCTTTGGCAGTGGCGTAGAATTCCTTCTTCATCTCATCCCCTGCATAATGAATTACTGCCAATGTCATGCTCTTGTTTAACAAAAGCGAGGTGAGGTGTGCTCTGCTCCCCCTGCCTTTATCTGGGCCATCCTTTTGATGATGTCAGCTCTGCACTCGTAAGGCACCGAGGCTCAATGACCATATAGTGCATATAAAGTAAGCATATTGTGGATGGAAGAAAAATGAGGACTTGTATAATTTCTAAGCAATTTCACCTTTTCTCATGTAAAACAGGGGCAGCAATCAGGATTTGATAAAATAAAATACTGCCCTTTTGGTGTTTTCAAAGTCAGGCACTGGGCTTTGGAGAGTGTTTTAAATGAAGATTGATTCGTGTCCAGGTTTCAACTTTTTGTTAGGTTGACTAAGCCTTTTCACTGTTTTCATGGCGCAGTACTGAGGTATGTTTTGTTCAAAACAGCAGTGAACTTCCGTTTTTTGAGGTCAAAATTGTTTTTGGAATGTTGCAATTGTCCAGTTGACAGCATATTGACCCCACTTTGTGAGACCATCACATTAGTATAATTTTCAGTATCCATATTTAGTATACTCAATGTGATTGTAAGGGCTTTGATCGTAGTTGGACCTGACAAAACATTCTACCATGACTAACCCTCAGTTGAATCTCCGTGTCATAATTATTCAGAAGAACACTTCAGAGCTGATTTGTTTCCCTCTATCTAAATTAGATCATTATTCATATTTTTCAATTTAGTTCAACAGATTTTTATGATTGATTGATTTTCTGTTTGCGTTTTCTACACTTAGTTGGCTTTATTAAACAATTATTTTGTAACGTTTTTAGTAAGCTTCATGAGCCTCTTGGCTTCGCCAAAATGTATTGGTTTCTGCACTTTCAGTACAATGACTTGGATTTCTTGTGTTCTAGCCATGGTTGAATAATCCTTGACCACAACAATAAACCGACTACTAGTGTGTGTTTTCCCACTGTCTCTCTCTGGTCTAGACAGTTGTGAAAGTATTCCATTGTACACGGTGGGCATACCTTTGAGATATACTGTATTATTTAAAGTGCACTTGCCTGTGGAAAAGATGCTATGCCACTTATTTCCTTCTCAGAGCTAAAATGCAGATCAATAGTCATTTATCTCCAAAAGCAATGAAAAGCATGTCTGAGTGGGAGAGCTATATTTCTCGTCCCTATGTTAATGGGAAATAATTATGAGATGGTTGAATGTTTCACTGAATGTTTCCCAGTTTGGCTGAACCTTGCATTTACTTAGTCCCTTTAATAGGTCCAAATATGTATTCCCAATAATGAGGCTTGTATTACATTGTCCAATAATTGCAAGCAGTTTGTTCCTATATCCCTCACACAAGCGGCGCTGAGCGGCTATAGTTCATGTATGCGTTGTGATAGAGCTGTTAACCCACTTTTATCAGGGATATGAACAATGTTCGCCCGCGAGGTCTATCAGCCACAATAATTATTTTATTATGTAAATGAAGCGCAAACTATTGTTTCATTAGCAGACTTCCAAATTTGAGTCCTCAGATTAGTATGCAAATCATCTCGTCGGAGTCCTTGCAGGCAGAGGGGATTTTTACAACTCGTTTCTTTAGCGGCTAGTTGTTATCTCGCTAATAATGCAATTATAACACCACTGACCTGTTATGTGTGCTTGCATAAGCAATGCCGAGTGGCTAGGTGACTGTCATTGAGAGGCTTTGTTTTACCCTCATCCGTGACTAACATCTTTTCTACCTGAGCTTTGTTCGTCACTGCCAACGGTCCAAACTCAGTTTTGTCATCTATGCATAGTCACTTTCACTAATCCTACATGTACATATTACCGCAAATAGCCCGACTAACCGGTGCACCCGCACATTGACTCCGTACCGGTACAACCTGTATATAGCCTCGCTACCGTTACTTTATTACTGTTTATAATATTTTTTTTAAACGTATCTATTATTTACCTAATACCTATTCTTTTTTACTTAAAAACTGTGCTGTTGGTTAAGGGCTTGTAAGTAAGCATTTCACTGTAAGGCCTACACCTGTTGTATTCGGCGCACGTGACAAATAAACCTTGATTTGATTTGACATGGAGGGCTTTATGTTGTGCTCTTGGAGTTTTTAGTTAAGTGTCACTGAATTAAACAGGAAACAAGAACACTTCTCTAGACAAAGATGATAAATGCTATAAAGTCTACCAGAATACCCAGGTCAGAGATGTACAGGTGCCAGAGACTGTCAGTRTGTCTGTGTGCGTGCGTGCAGATTGTGTTGTGGGGTGGCAGACTGGTTTTCCTGGCAGAACAAAGAAGAGAGGAGAAGGTGTTTGCTAAGACGTGGGCTGGAGGGTGGCTCTGCTGCCTCTGCCTGTGTGTGTGGGCAGACAGTTTCACACACATTAGTCCCTCAGTGCCATGCATCCAACAGGCCGTCTCATCTCCCTTTCATGGATAAGTCAAACTCACTACAACCTATAGTACTCTCATAAAGTAGATTCATGCGCGGGAAATGTAAGCACATCCAGAAGAGGGTCACATGTTTGTCAGTAATGGAAAATGTAACATGGGTTTATATACAGACGTTGAGTGGAAGTATTTCTCTGGAATGTTATAGCAAAACTGCACATTCCATGTTCATGACTGAACCATTTTGTTCATGGGCACTCATGCGTACACTGCAGTGTTTGCTGAGTTTATATGTCCTGCAGCCGTTTTCGGGCTGTACTGTATTTGGGAGAATTGTGTTAATCTCATTATTGGTGACATTAGGCTGCAGTGACAGCTGAAGTGATTTAACAACTACATTCAGGGAAAGATGTAGGTATGGCAATGTAAATGGCGTTTCTGTTAAGAGAAGTAAGCATCACGTTAATGTAACTCCTTGTGGTAAGCCTTCTCCAGTTGCTGGGAGTAATCTAGACCATACCAAGGCCTCTGTCACATTCACTAGGCGACAGGAAGAGGGACTCGCATGTTTTTGATGGAGTAAAGGATGCCCTGGTGCAACAAGGGCCTTATTTTGTCAGTTGCAGCTCTTCATATTTGCATATTGAAGCTGAGCAAGATTGGTAGAAATGGAAGGATCTTCTTACAAGTGATAAATGGTTTTTGGTGCTGCGAGGCGTTTGCATTTGCATGTATTTGATCTACGGTGGCTGTCCAGTCACAAAACAAGCACGGGCTGTGTTGAGTCATCACCTTCAAAATTGGGGATTAAACAACTCTAAGTTGACAGAAAGTTAGTAAAGGGATATTTCGGGATTTTGGCAATTATGCCCTTTATCTATCTACTTCCCCAGAGTCAGATGAACTCGTGGATATCATTTTAATGTCTCTGCATGCAGTTTGAGGAAGTTGCTAACTAGTATTAGCGCAATTGCTAACTAGCATGCTAGTTATTACCATAGACTTCCAGTCATTACCATTACGCTATTACGAAACTACCATACTGGACACAGAGACATAAAAATGGTATCCACGAGTTCATGTGTCTCTGGGGAAGTAGATAAAGGGATTCATTGTCAAAATCCCGAAGAATCCCTTTATTTCTGAATCACTCAGTCAGTAATGTGATTTTGCTCTCTGTCAATGTTAAATTCCTGTATTAATCAGGATATGTTGTCCAGGGACACCCTGTCTGGAAGTGACTGTAGTTTGATTTGTTCTCAATTCTAAGATGTAGCCTAGTCTATCTTTTGGGCTTATTCCACCGCACTTTAATTAACCATTGGAAATATGAGTCAACTGCAATACAGAGTGCCCACTTGCTGTTTCCTCTGTAATGACTGGTGTTTGTGTTCAATGTAGATGCTTTTGAGGTTATGCTATCTTAGAAAACACAGTGTATCATCCTGTGGGGGATTTGAATATTATTTATTTTAGCTACAACCCCCTGGTAGCCAGTGTTAATTAGCATCTACCTTTGTCCTGGAATTAAAATGCAAATTATGATATTTCTGTGTGCCATCACTCAGAGGTTTGAAAGATCAGCAGTTGTACCCAGATAGGGTGACCTTTTTCCATTTGTGAAGAACTCTCTCTTGGTAATGAGCAGAGAGGTACAGGTCATTTATATGCGCCTTTCCGGTCATTGGGATTTTAACCTACAATTAACCGTGTTCAAATTTGACCATTAAATATAGACCTGGCATTTCATATACATWGCTTGCTAGAAAACTCAAGAGGAAGAACACTGCCGAACACAATCCCTTTTCTCTTCAAACTGAGAAGCTCTTTCTCAACAACCGATAATTCATCCAGAGGACTTGGAATGAGTATCTCCTCCCATAAGTCACCAGTGACCTCAGGTGGAATTGGCTACACGTATTAGGCACCCATGTCAAAGTCATTAGAGGCCTGTCTCTCCTCTCTGCTCCGGTCAGGCCCTGTGACATGTCGACTTCCAGGTAGGGCCTTCAGGAGGGCCTTTGTTTATGCACACCATCTCACAAATGACTGGCTCTGAGTTACGGCTGAAACTGAAAAAGGAGAGCGCTGTGTGACTGAGCTGTCTGGTGGCATGGCCTCCTCGTGCCTACTCAGTTGTCAGATCTTAGCACATGGTGCATTACCAAACGGAGGAGACTCTATCTAGGTAGGAAGGAAGGGGGATAGAAGGCCTATACTGCCCTGGCTGGTGATCAGAGGTACCACTGGACTCACCTGTTGCAATTGGTGGTAATTCATTAGTAAATTAATAAAGGGCACAATGTTATTAACCGGCAATATGGAATTAGCTGAGAAAACGACCTCATGTTTTTCTCTTTGTCCTTCCAGGTGGCTGTACGTTTGACGATGGCCCAGCCCAGTGTGACTACCAGCAGGATCCCTACGATGACTTTGACTGGACCCATGTCAGCGCACAGGAAGTGCCATACTTATCGTCTGAACTGCCTCAAGGTGATACTCTCTGCCACCATGTCCACAAACCTAATGGACGCTGTTCCCTCCCTGCAATGTGTTAGCAAACATGACCAAGGCCCACTACCCCAGGTTCCCAACACCTGCTATGTAGAAAAACTAACAAAAGCAACACAGTTAACTTTGCCCTGCACATTTAGCTGCAAATGTAATCTATTTAGTGCTTCCATCGCAAAAACAAGCGAAGAAGAATATTGGGCTAATGTGTAAACTCACCAGAGTAAGTGGAGGAGCTAATGAGGGAACTGCAGACAGCTGCTCGTTTCGGAGACAAGGAAGGAAGGAAGGTGAAACGATGGATAGGTAGAAGGAAATTAATCTCKYGGCCTTGCGTCTTCTTCTCCGTCTTTGTTACTACCCCAAAATACAGTCTTAGTTCCAACGTTTCGCAAATTCTAAGAAAGAAATAAGTCATTTAATTTCCTGAGGAGAGAGAAAAAGCTTTCTGCTCGGCAGCGAAAAAAATGTATATTTAGGTTTGAAGACTGTCCAACACAATGAAGGTTTTTATCTAAAATCAGGGAAAGCAGCGTGGTAAGTGGAGACGTGGGCCCTGTGACCTTCTCTATTCACCTCTACACAGCTTTATCACTTGTTTTTTTTATAGACAGGAGTGATATGGGTAGGATTTTAAAGCATTTCACTTTCAGCAAAATTTCCCAATTTAGTAAGATATTAGGTAATTAATCATGCAAGGGAACAGAAAAGGTCATCAGCAGATTGTCTGAAAAAGGTTGTGTCCCATTACAATGTTACACAATGAGGCGGCATTTGTCTGGCCCAAAAATGATGGCAGGGCACTTTTTTTTACTGTAAGCTATAAAAAATAAAGAGTCGCACTCTCTCTCTCTGTATATAAACTCCCTGTTATTTATTGGGTAAACCACCAACGTTTCGGCACTTTTTACAACACGACTTGACCGGAAACCAGAGATATCTGGTTTAAACTTATTTTGAAATATTTACGTTGTCTTTTGTGAGGTAAGAAATTAGAGGAGGATTATTATGTGCTAGAACTACATTGCACTTGTAGTGTTTAACAGATGGCATGAGAAAATCACAATAGCATAGCCACATGTCAAACACTGATAGTTCTGGCGCTGAGGAGATTTTGTCTTTACTGTGTCATCCTCCAACAATGTTGTCTTTTTGTTTTCATTTGTTCCTTGGTGCCAGTTTACTACTGTATGTCAGTTATGGTGAATTACCGAGTTTTTCAGGTAGAGACGGAACGGCGAACAGTATAGCAGATGTTCCTTTAATCTAAAGAGGAGGGATGAGTTTTCATTCCAATGGGAATTAGCTCCATTAACGGGCCTCACTATTGTTTGAAAACACGCAACGGCAGTGATAATGAAATAAAGTGATTGTTTCATTGATCATGACTTCTAGAGTGAACGAAAGCAAATGGAATGATTYTCTTGTGAGCGGAAATAAAGCCTCACCTTTTTGTAAATCTCGTCTTGTAAAGGTTTGGAGGGACCTGTGTACTGACAAAGTACAATATTCCCACATTGCTGTTGCCTGAGAAGAATGCGAGGCCGTCTCTAGCTGAGATCCTCCATTTTAATGGGTGAAAGGACATGAGGTTGACTGCAGGACCGCTCTCTACCTCCCCCCCTTCATAACAAAGCAAATAGAGCTCCAGCATGATTTGATCAGCCTCCAGTGTTTTCCAGCTAGCAACCAGATCCTGCAAATGGAATAAGCTTCATCATAAAGTAGCTTAACATACTTTCTCAGCCAGGGAGGATGAAAAGCAGACACATCAGGGAGTTTCCATGACAAGATAACAAGTGCTATTTACCCTGCAGAAACCTCCCGTTCCTTATCTCTGAAACCATGTTTGATTGACATTTTGGGAAAGAACACTTTTCAAGAACACTTTTCTAAACGYCATTCTCAACACTGAAGAACAAATGCTTGAGACTCCCTCGATCAATATTCATTTGGAGCTGTGCTTATAATTTGGTCCCGGTGGGGTTAGGCTTGGCTCAGGCTTGCTTGGCCCAGTGCCCGTGTCAGGCCCTGTTGGTCTATTAAGCCTCCCATTGGAAAGGCTGAGTGGGTGTACGGCACTGACTGCACCAGTGTGTCAAACCTCACGCCTCTCTCTCTGAGTACCGGTGCTCTTGGTTAGGCCTACACCTCTCCTGCCAATCAGTAGAGGCTGATCACTAATGTGGGGCAGGGCAGTGTATAACAAGATGAAGCCTGATTATTATTTTTTTCACTGTTAGATCAGAGAGTCCTAATAGGGAATAGCAGGGTTTGAATTGCCATGATTTTTATGCCATGCAAGAGCAGGAGTCGTTGTTTGGCATATCAGGCTCTCTCTCTGTTTCCTTTGTAACTCACAAGACTGTTCTGTCAGCGGTTGAGGCCATGATGGGTGACAGCCATCTTGTGCACTGGCATGAATCTGATGACAGCCATCTTGTGGACTGCATTCATCCTCTGGATACCTGACGTTGATGTGAAGGAAACCACTCTAAAAGCCATATTTAAAAAAGAAAAAAAAWATATATATATTCCTTTCTTTAATATTCCGCCTTTGGATGAGTAATTGTGAAGTAATAGGAAAGGAAGTTATACAGAATGTTGGCATTATGTTTTTCACCCCCTCCCCCGCAGTTGCGTAACGGCAYGGGAAATTGCTTGTTACATTCATTTATTGTACATGTATTGTACGCCTAAATCTAGCAACAATGTTCTCACCATTTTTAGTCTTTCTCAAATTGTTGTTTTTAGAAGCTTTTCGAAACATTAGATAGAAGGATAGAAAATAAGCAGTAGAAATGTAAGGAGTCTGTCGTTTTAGAGGGTTTGTGTGTAGTTGTGTTGGTAAAGTGCTATCGTCTGTTTAACACCTGTTGTCTTCATTGTAACTTCCCAGCCCAACTCTATGGTTGTGCCTGTTAATAAGCCTTTGGGAGATGCCCATTCAGGATTTATGTTTGTGGTCTGGCATCTAGTTGTTGTGTGTAGTCATCATCTTGGAGTTTCTTGAAAGATTGTATTTACATTTTCTGTAGGCTCTAGTCACCCAGTGAACTTATTCCATATGGTCAATTAAAATTACATTTCCCCGACATGCTACTTCCTCTGTTTCAAACTCACATCAGATCCAATAACATTCGATACGCTCACATCAGATCCTTACAAATGTACCAAGCTCACCAAAAGAAACAGGTTAGAGTTTCCCTCTTGTTTCAGAATGGTTTGTTTGGGTTGTTTTTGGCTGGGATCATCGGTTGTTTGTCTAAGGGATCGATGTATGACAGCAGTGGATTGTAGAGATCTGTGAAACCTCTGTGTGTGTGATAGGTTGGTTGGTTGTGGAGGAGTGATGTGGTGCTCTGTCATTGTCTCTCCTACACTGCTCCATGCTTCTCTCATGTGCTGCTCAGCCTCAGCCAGCACTGCAGTTCAGCTCGGCTCAGGCTCCGGCACCACCGTCATTAGTTTCAGCTCTTGATTAAACACCGTTGCCAATCACCAGTGTTGGGGAGTAGTGAACTACATTTAGTTGAACTAGTAATTTAATAACATCTTGCAGTAGCTTGGTGGTAGTTGAACTAAATTCAAATCTTAGTAGTTAATTACTTTTCTGCCATATAGCGGTGCAGCTAACTACTAACTACTGAAACTACACACTCTTTTTTGGTTTTGTTGCTAAAATAAAATATGGGTGAAGTAGGCCTTTCTTTTTTCGACATCAGACCTGCCTAATTTTCACTTGTGTGCCWAGGTCTCTCCTTTTGTGTTGAATAGGATAAATTACACATTCTGTTAACATCTGACTCCAGAGTGATCTGTTCTTGCAATTTGTAGTCTATGACATTTCAGATTAAGATATGATAATCTTTCACTACTTTTCCTAAGTCATTTCTATTAAGTAAGCTATATTTTTCTTAAGGGTAGATTAACTTCTTCCAGTGTGAAGTAGTTGGTAACTATAAACTCAATTTTCAGAGCAGCTTCCCAAACACTGCCAATCACCATATTAGAATAACCCAGATGCATCAAATAAACACAGCTCCCTCTCCCTGGTGTTAAAAAGACTGTCTGAATCAGCCGATATGGCCTATTAGGAGCTTAGTTGGGTCTTCCTTACAATCTGATCGCTCTGGCATTAACAGAGAGACTTCTAGCTTGCTTTCCCTTTGTTCCAGATAAACATGTATTTTTTCTTCTTCTCCKCTCTCGCACTGCTTCTACAACTCGTGATCAACTGTATACATTGATAGAAAGAGGAGAGGAGATTGTGTTTGTTTCGCTCGAACAAAGCGGCTCTGCTTTTGAATGGCTATCGGGTTTCACTACAAACAGCACCAGGCATAAACATCTGCTTTTGATCTGCAGCTCAATTCTGAAAAGTCTGTGTCGGGTTGGATATGAGTGATGATGTGCTTGTTTGCTTAAGTCTAACGTGATGCATTAAAACACCATTTTATAAACCCGTTGGCTCACACTTCTTAAACTACTTTCAAAGTAAATTGAATTTACATAAATTAATTATTTGTGTAATGTTGAATTATGATCAAGAATGTAATCAGCCACTGGTCCAGAGAGGGAAATCACCACAGCTGTCAAGCCCCC